>NC_134207.1:242477209-242817209 GCF_965140235.1 Caretta caretta | reverse complement strand
AAACAAAACCAAAATGTCTTCTATTGGAATATTTAAAGAAAAGTTTCAGTCTTAGATTTTCTAAAGGCTTATTTTTACAAACTCTTTGTTGGATCAAAATTGGTCCAAAACTATGTCATTTCATTGTCTTTCTAGTTTCCATTCAGAACCCAGCTCTGATTACACTTTAATTTGAGCTCTGACTTTGGACAGACTTTCTGCCCGAGAAAGAATCTTAAACTTTGCCCAGTCTAGCACCCTGCTGTAAAGTATATATCAGAGGGTTTAAATGACTGTTTCCTGTTACAGCAACATTGAGACTTGATCATTTTGACTTTTGATACAGTGTTGCTGAATAGCCTTGCCTGTGGGTAATCCTATATGCCTTTCTTTATGGAGTGCCACTATTTCTTCTGAAGTATTGGTGAGGGAATTTACCTCTTTCCCCTTTTCAGTACACATTACAGAAATAGGGTTTTTGTTTTGATTTTAAATTTTGAGGTTATATTTCAGTTTTCCTAGGTTAGGACTCCACTTCCAACCAGTGGTCTGGGATCACTGCGATGGTGGTTGTTGCAAAAGCAGATAAAGCATTAAGAGAGCAGTGGTAGGCTAGGATATTGACACAACTTAGTATTGTTTTTCAAAGCTGATGTTTTAAGCTTCTTTAAGATTTTATCTTTATATGTTTTAAGTCAAATTATAGAAGATACCCATTGTCTGCCCCATCTCACATGGTGAAATATCAGAACATAAGAAACGAGTCATCATGAAAGAAACCAAGCCAGGGAATCACTGCTTACAATACACACTACTGTGTTTAAGTTGTATCATTGCTATAGAAAGACAGTAATAATTCAATTAATAAATCGTTCAACACCAGTACCATATACATGAGTCAGACTGCCCTCTTTGTGAGTGCATTTTCCCACCCTGTCTCTGGAGCATGAGAGATTTCTATGTAGGTAACAGCCATATATTGACAGAGTATGTTGAAGGAGAGAGAATTCTTCCAACATGGAATATTACCAAAGTTGGGGGACAGAGGGAGGGAAGCAGGTTTTAAGGGTGGGTTTGGGGAAGCAAGAGAGATCTGGTTGGATTGAGCAGGATCGAGAGAAGAAAGACATTGAACATTTCAAATAAGTGCTTTTATTTTTTTTAGAACTTTGGCAAGCCATTGTTAGCTCTAAATGTCTGAGGCTGTGCTGTAAAGTGTCAGTGGTGAGCCCTATCGATATTCAAATCCTTATTTTTGTTTTTATGTTGCACATTTCTTATTCCATGTGATTGTAAGCAATTTACAAAGAGAATTTGGAATGATAATGTTCATGCAATGAGAGAGACAAGGTGGGCCCAATCTTTTATGGGACTAATTTCTGTTGGTGAAAGAGACAAGCTGTGGAGCTCCACAGAGCTCTTCTTCAGGTCACTGTGAAGTTTGAAAGCTTGTCACTTTCACCAACAGAAGCTGGTTCAATAAGAATAAGCTGGTTCACTCACCCTGTCTGTCTCATATCTAACACTGTTCCAACAACACTGTTCATGTAACGAAATTTCCAAATGTCAGTGTCTATTAAAAATAGTTTGAAATATTTATATAGCCCAGTTTCTTCTATTAAACATTGTTGATCTCCACAGAGCCCCTCTGCGGAGTTTTGATTGTAAAGATTGTTTTAGTTTTGAGACTAAGTGACAATTAGCATCTTAGCATCAATTCCTCCCCAAAAAGCAAATTTTGTCATGTCAAGGCTCTATCAAGTTGTAACTCGAATTCTTATAATGTGATTTGATTTTGCCAAGAATTCATTTGGTAAAGAGCCATTAACATAGGGTTGCGAATTGACAGCCTCTGCATTCTTCTGCTGCTTTGCCACTGACTCACTGTGGAACTTTGGGAAGTCATTTCACTCCTCTGCTCCATTCTGTCTATAAAATGGGAATAATATCTCACAGCGTGTTGATTAAATAAAGCCTCTACTGACTTTGAACTTGTAAAGCATTAATGGCTTGACTGTGTCATTTGAGCAGGGTTTTGCTGCAGTGCTTCACAGGGAATATGAGGAGGCATGTTTCAGAGAGTTCCCTTGTGTGCAGAAGTAGTATGCCTATTGCATCACATTCTCATGGAGGGCAGCAAATTTTCCTTCCCTATGTGCAGGTGGCCAACTGTGTTGGATGAGTAAGGCTATGATTTTTGTCACAGAAGTCACAGAATCCATGAGTTCTGGAGACCTCCGTGACTCCAGCCTGTGGCGGCCAGGAGCTACTCATGGTGGCCGGGGGCAAGGGCCCCTGGAGTGCCAAACCACTGTGGGCAGTGTGGGTACCCTGCAACTCCTGGCTGTCGCAGGCAGTGGAGGCCCTGGGAGCTCCCCATTTTGTCACTGATATTTTTACTAAAAGTCACGGATAGGTCATGGGCTTCTGTGAATTTTTCTTTATTGCCTGTGACCTGTCTGTGACCTTTATTAAAAATATCAGTGATAAAATCTTAGCCTTATTGAGGAGGCATGGTGGGGAGAGGAGGACCAAGACTACATCTGTTCTCCACCCCTTTGCTCCCTTATGAGCACCATTCATCCTTGGAGGGATAGTAAGGAAGTGAGCTGAGAAATGCCTAGTTGCCCTTTTTTTGGGGGGGTGGAGGAAGGGGAAAGTGAGGAAGAGAGGGAAGTACTCAGTTGGGAAATTAGGTGTATCATTAAATTCTCAACATGACAACAAAACCCACTTGAAGCTAGCCATTTATGAGCTTTAAAAAGTTTGTTTTTTAAAAAAGTGACTTTAAGGTAAACTTTCCAAACATGTCAGGGTATTGGTTTGTATTTGAATAAGAGTATGAAAACATTTAACCTTTTATTTTCTTCAGCAGCACGGAAATGTTCTTGGTTGCTTGATAAAACATAACACTCATATTTCAACAAAGTAATACTCTTCCCAGAAATAGATTTAAAATTTTGATACCTGCTGTCCCCATGACTGAAAAGCCAGAAAGCTAAGGAGAGGTTGGATAGAGACAAATGCATTTTACATATGGCTCACTGCTGCTTATGAAGTGTTGCATTTAATAAAATATTGAGATCCTTGAAAAACCCATGGGAAGGTTGTGTGAGAGAGAAGCAGCAGTATTTTGTAACCAGTTCCAAGTCATACAGGGTGATCTCAATCTGAGAAGTGGACATGCTGGAGCAGCTCTTTGAGCTCTTTGAAGAGAAATTGTAGCAATTGTTCCTTCTAATGTAAATATTTGTAATGCTAATTAAAAGGCGCATAGAAGAAAATTGCTGTTCTTACAAATATGGAATGGTCTTAAATTAGTTTTTTTCCCCATTAAGAATAACAGTAGTACTATTTTGCAATTTATGACGGTAATGTTAACAAATAAAGCCTTGTCTTGATGCAATTCTTTTCAATATTATTAATGTAGCTCCATAAAACAAATAATCCTAAACTATAGATAACCTTTCTGGTTATCTCTATAGGCAAGTATTCTAGACATCTACAGGTTTTTACTGACCTTGTTTTGAAGTAAATTTGATAATGGTGATTTGATGGGACTGGTAAATTTGATAAAACTACTCGCTATTCTGTACAGAAGTGTAACTAAGTGCTCTCAAAGTTTTATCGGTAACTTGGCACAGATGGTACTACACTTGGCACCCATGTTAGATTCCAGAGCTCTGGAAGCCAAACTATCCACTTACCCTCTGAAGTGTAATACCTTAGCTCAGGGTTGAGGCAGGGTGCTTCTAGGGATTATTACATGTGCGTTTGTGTAGTGTCTATTACTGTAGTGTTGATTGCCCGTACTTTACTCATTCATGAATGAGTAGAGAACGTCAGGCTTCAAAGCTGTCAGTTCAGCACCATTAATGAGCCTGGTGAATTTAGAAATTTTCTTAAAGCTAATGTTAAAAAGTTATATAATATGTTGAGAAAAGAGTGTCTGTACCTCTGGGTGTCGTGCTTAGATTATCCACAAATACAAAGTTTGTTTTAAAAGTCATAAGATATATATATAGAGCATAATCAGCAATAACCCAAATTTAGGTGAATAAATTTAACTACTACTAAAATGAACCAAGAATTTCCCAAGGACATAATGAGGGGACAGATAAATTAAGTTTCTGGCAATACAGTGTCAAGTCATGTCTCCATGCCCATGAGCAATATAGAACTTATAGAACTCTAACAATATAGTTAGAATTTGTGTTTAGTACTTTAGTTATAAAAGCTTTCCTTTTCTCCTTATAAACACTTTTATTCAAGACTCAAACATTCCAAATCAATGACAGAATATGTTGCAGATGGGGGCTGAAATATCCAATATGTCCAGCTCTCTTTTTGAAAGTAAATGGGAAGTTGGGTGTCTAACTTCCTTGGACTCCTTTGAGCTTGTGTATTTGTAAGTCCCGCTTTTAGCTCATGAGTAATGGATAAATAACTTTGCAAGAGCCTAATGCAGTACAGGGAATGCTTGAAAGTGTTGTGCTTTTGGTGTTGTGGGCAGAGAGCTCAGTTTCCCGCAGTAATTTTTCAGTTTTGCTAGGGTCGTTGAACTTTTATACCATCTTCTCTTTGGCTCCATAGTGTGTCTATTCCCCAATGAATAGACATGTATGTAGGCAACTTTCATCATGTGGCCACAAGGGCAGGTAACCAACTTGTTCAGAGGATGCTGACAACATTGTTTGTTGAACTTGGTGCTGCTAATGTGCTTAGGATGTTTTACAGCTGTGAAATCTTGTATATGCTGATCCATGGAATGCAAGTGCTAAAGCAATTATGACCAATCTGAATCCACAGTATTTTTCTCTTGGTGTGTGTGTGTGTGATGGATGAATATAACAAATGTTGTAATTGGTTATGGTAAGTATTTTGTGATGGAAATTAGAATTTTAAACAGTGAATCTAGAAGTTGTGAGAGCTACATTTAACAATACAGTACACAACTCAGAATGACAGGAGAGGTTGGGTGGTGTAATTGGCTAATATATCTTTCTTTTAGATCTGTAAAGCAGAGGCCTGGGGTGAAAAACATTGGGTGGAACAAATTCAAGGTATAAATGGAAACACCTCATATGGTCAGGTTTTACTAATGCAAAAGCTCAGTGAAAATGATGTTTAAGCTTGTAATTTCAAATGCTTACAGAAAACAAATGTTAATTTCTGTCCGTTCACATCAGATGCCTTACAAGGGTTGGTATGTCACATATCAATGATCTGAAATCATATCAGAAAGGAGGTCAAGGGTCAGACAAACGTTCAACAAGGGAATTTTTAAGAGTATTGAATGGCTGCAAATAAGATTTAAAATCCGGACTATTTTCTCTGCCTGTAGACTCTGTAGATTACTAAATCTGAATTTGAAAGCATTCTGTCTTCCAGTAATATTTCTGCCCTCTGCTGTCAAGACTGCAATTTGCGTGCAATATTACCAGTGAGAATTGGTCATAAGAATTTTGCTGACAAGAAAATCTGTTAACCAAATAGTCTGCCTCAGAGAGAGGGAGAGAGCCAAACCAGTGCTCATTTCAGCCCTGAACAGGAGATCAAAGCAGGGACACATGGTCTGTTTGTGGAAGAATTGACTGACATTTCCACCAACTGGTGGATTCTATCCATAGTTCTAGTGCTACAGAACAGATGTTGAACTTCTCCCACTATTTCCAAGTTGTCTTCCCGCCTTGCTTCCCAGGAACTGTGACTGAGAGCTGGCTCTCTAAGCGCATGTTGACAATGCAGAAAAAAGACCAATAATAGCAACTTTCAGAGCCTGGGTCAGCTGACTTAGGCTCATGGGGCTTTTGCCATGGGGCTAAAAATAGCAGTGCAGATGTTTGGGCTTGGTCTGGAGCCCGGCCTCTGAAACCCAGCGAGGGGGTGATCTCAGAGCCTGGGCTCCAGCCTGAGCCTGAACATTTACACTGCTATTTTTAACCCATTAGTGCAGGCCCAAGTAGGTTGCCCCAGTCTCTGAGGCACAAGTCATTCTTTGCAGTGTAGATGTATTCTAAACGGTCAAGGACCTCAGTCTTGACCTGTGCCTCAATCAGATGACTGAAGGTACTGGGGTGGCAGCCTGAAACTATGCCTGCTATAAGAGGGATGGGATTTCTCACAGTTTTGGACAGATCTGGTGTGAAGCTCTCCACAGCAGTCTGCCTGTGTATAGTGTAAGTGCTGCTGTTGTAGTCTCGACACTTGCTACAGTGATGGAAGGTGTTTTTTCCATTGCTGTAGTTAATACACTCCCTTCAGAAATGGTAGCTAAGGTGATGGAAGAATTATTTCATCAGCCTACTGGTGTCCATGCTAGGGCTTAGGTTGGCATACTATGTCTCTATGGGGTGTGACCTTGCTGAGCAATGTAGCTAGGTCGACCCAGTTTTTAGGTGTAGCCCAGTTCTTACTGTACACGTGGGACTAGCAGAGCTCCCTAGGGGAGCCTTGAAGGGGCTTACTGGAATAAAACCAATGAAGGGACTTGGTTAGGAAGAGCTTGAGGACAACCAAGTGGTGGGGAAGAAACCTGGTTAGAGTAACCACAGGATGGAGAAAGGAGAGGAATTTGAGGTGAGAATGGATGGACAGTTCTCTGTATTGGGTCTGGGTCTGGAACCAAGGGCAGAGGGAGAGGGTCTGTGTTCCCTTATCTCATCAACAACGTATGTGTGTGGGGCAGAAGCCCCTGCAATCCAGGGGGGAAAGGCCTAAGCTTGGAGGGGTAGAGATGATGAACCTTGCTGCCCAGAGAAGGAACTACTTGCACCTAGGAGGGTGAAGGAACTATTTATATCTTGTATTCTAATAAACAAGCCCATCAGAGGGTGAATGCTGCTTGAAATATGAGTGTGTGCGCATTGATTGGAGCGTCAGGGGCAGGGGTGCTGGAACAATTTGTATAGTGGGGGTGCTGAGAGCCATTGAAACAAACTGTAAACCCAGTATATCATGGAAACCACTTCAATGCAGTGGGTGCAGGAGCACCCCTAGTTCCAGCACCTGGGGTCAGGGGGGAAAGTGAGGCCAGGATGACTGAACACTAGGATGAGGTAGTCGGACTCCCTTCCTCCTGCCCCCATGCACTCCCAGAGGTTTAACCTCCCAGTTCTCTCTCTAAAGGAGCTGCCACACAGACACTGTCACCTCAGATTGATCGCTCAGAGCACAAAAAGTGAAGTTCTCTATTAGGTTGTTTGTTGCAATTCTTGTAAACCAGTCCAGATTGTTCTTCCCTATAGTTAGATTTTTTGCTTCACTCTGGTTAGATTCCAACTGATAGGGAATTAAGAATAGTTAGTCCATATACTGCTTTACATCTACCACATGTTCTTTATCATTAAAGATTCCTGCAAAGTAGGTAGATATTACAACCTCCATTTTACAAGTGGGGAAACTGAGAGAGAGAAGTTCAAGGCTTGATATTGTAAGCTGCTGAGCACCCTTAACTCTCATTGAAATCGGTGGGAAAGTGCCAAGGGCTTTCAGTGCTTGTGGAATTGGACCCTCAGGCCAAGTCTACGGTACCCGCCGGATTGGAGAGTAGTGATCGATCTATCGTGTCTACACTAGATGCGACAGATCGATCCCCGACCGCTCTGCCGTCGACTCCGGAACTCCACCATGGCGAGAGGCAGAAACGGAGTCGATGGGGGAGTGGTGGCTGTTGATCCCGCGCCGTGAGGACACCAAGTAAGTGATTCTAAGTCTATCTAAGATACGTCGACTTCAGCTACACTATTCTCGTAGCTGAAGTTGTGTATCTTAGATCGATCCCCCCCCCCCCTAGTGTAGACCAGGCCCATGTGATTTGCCCAAGACCATACAGAATAGGGTTGGAATTAGAATTCAAGACATACTGATTACTAAAACCAAGCTGCCTCTATGAAGCATAGCTCTTAACAAGTTTTTCCCTTTGAATTTGTTTTTACTACTTATAAATTACTGGCCTGTTCTCTAGTTAATCCTTTTAACAAGACACGTGCATAACAAAAGCATGTGCATTTTCTGCTCTCTGTGGAAAACAATACTTTCCCAAGATGAGTGTTTCCTTCTTGTTGCTTCTTTTCTGTCTCTTACAACTGCTGTACTGTGCTTTTACCATGATCTGTTTTTGTGTTTTTAAATCTAATATGGATTATAATATCCACTGGGATAACGATATGTGGCTCTGATAAGAATGCACTTGAAATATTGTTTTCTGTTTTGGGCACTATGTTAACTGAAAGAGAACAGTTGAGAGAAGAACAAAAAAAATTGTGGGTTTGGGAGGATCAATTTATGAAGAATGGAGGGGCTGAATATATTAGCTGTCCTTTCAAACTATATAGGGCTGAACATAATCTACATTCTTCAAATACATTCTCTAGCGATGGAGAGGAATTATTTAAGACATGTCTCCAAGGTGTCTCTTCAGAATGTGGTATTTAAAATGTTGCATAATCCTAGTATCAGGACATATTGTGGTTTTACTTCAATTTAGCTGGTTGAAGTGAACCCTAGGGTTAGTTATGTTGAAAAAAAAACAACTTTTTCCTTGTGTAGGCCAGCTTTAATATGAAACATGAGCGTGTAACTGAGGTGTGTGAAGAATTGGAAAACTTAGGCTAGATACATCTGGTAACAATGAGCTATGTTAGGATGTTGAGTGAGGAGGGAGAAGCCCCACTGATTTTGTTATAAAATTCAGAGAAAAAGCTAGAAAAATGCACGGAAAGATCTTTGCTGCATTGCTTGCGAGCTGGGCTGGATTATATACAGTAGAACCTCTGTTATGAACACCTTGGGAATGGAGGTTGTTCGTAACTCTGAACAAAACATTATGGTAGTTCTTTCAAAAGCGCACAACTGAACATTGACTTAATACAGCTTTGAAACTTCACTATGCAGAAGAAAAATGCTGCTTTCCCTATTTTTTTAAATAGTTTAACACAATACTGTGTTGTATTTGCCTTTTTTTTTTTTTTTTGGTCTTGTGCTGCTGCCTGATTGTACTTCCAGCTCCAAATGGGGTGTGTGGTTCACTGGTCAGTTAATACTTCGGATACATGCTTTTTTGAGTGCTTTGGAAGCTTGATTTGTGGAGAGGGACTTGGAAAGCTGGAGACACTTGACTTTAGCACCAAACTCTTGCAGCCAGTTCTTGTTTGTGCTGCTGCCTGTCAAACTCAAGAGCAGAAGTTACATCCTGTCAGCATAATTCATTTCTTTTGGTCTGGAGGCCATTTCTATAGCCATTCTTGTTCCCTAGCAGTAGTGAGTATCTGAGTCACTTTCAAGGGTGATGAGCGAAGGAGGGGGAAATGGTGTGTGCCATTGTTATGCTCCTGTATGGTGTGTGCAATACACCAGAAAGGTGTGTGGTTTCTTTTAAAATTCTGCTTCTTTTTTTCCTTAGAAATATCATTTTTAGGGTTTGTCTTCCATAATATTTAGATGACTCGGTGTGTGTCCAGCCTGTAATTGGAGTGAGGATGTTGAATCTTTAACATAAACCCGGAAAAGAAAAATAAATGTCTTTTTTGGCACCTTTCTATAGGAGCTAACAAATACTCTTCTTCCAAAAATAACTTTTTTTTTGCTTGTTTATTCCTCAGCGTCAACTTGGGTGTTTACTGGTAGTGCTGGATGACTGACTGACTGTCTGTCTTGTGTGTTGAGTTTTCTCAGCTCTGAACTGAAGGGGCTGAGATGTTGAGTCTATGGCAGAAAGCTTTCTTCCTAATTGTTCTTCGTATAATTATGTTAACACTGTTATTTAACCCAGGCACAACCTACCCCGGTCAAGTTCCAAATAGTGCAAATAAAAATCACTTCCATAAATCAAGTTTCACGTGTCTGATTTTTCTGAAGTCTTTTTACCATCTCTCTAGTTATCCAGAGAACCTTACAGGGTAGACAAGACCTGAATTTCTGATATAGAATATAAGCCAAATAAAGAACAGTCATAACCAATTTTATATATCATAAATGAGCAAAAAAAGTAGGATTTTTTTTCTTTTCAGATCAAATTGTGAATTACACATTTCTTGTGAGCAGAGGCAAACTGTGAAAATCCAAAAAGCTTCTCATAGAAATAACAAAAAAAAATAGTCAACCAGTGAAACATTAAAGAAGTGGTAGGTATTTTTTGAAGTTTCCAAGCGAACTAAAAGAGGGTGAGGGAGAACACTATGAAAATCACTTAATCAGCATTTATTGGGAAATAGAAAACAATGAGTGTCTTAACCCCAAATCCTAGTTGTGCACTGGGCACTTCTTTTTTTAGTGGAAGAACACAGTGCATAACAGAGAGAATTATTTTTAAAAAGTCCATTTAAATTTTAAAGAGCCAGATGATAATAGCATTAAGACACCTCAGGGCATGTTCAATGTTTAATATACACCTTGGATAGTTGAAAGCCCTTTGCCTGTGGCTATGTGCTTCCCAGTACACCAGAGAGCTCTATTAATGGACGAGTAAAACAGGCCTTGACATGTCATACTATATTAGCTTATGGGAACGTGATGATGACCAAGGGAGAATGCTATTTCTAGCAAGTCTTTTAATGGTTCAAGTCGTCTTTTGCATGAAGTGAAAGCATTAATATTGAATGGATGATGGATTGTATACATTTTAGAAATTAATGTGACAGTAAGTTAGGGCTAAATCTTGCCTCCTTCTCTCTGCAGATGCTAAAGGGAAAAGTAGGCGCAAAGAACTTGCAGAGTCCGGCTTCTAACAATGGGGAGATAAGGTGACGGCAGGCAGTTATCAATGCTAGATGCCCTACAAGGACATCTCTTTTTATGGATGTCTGAGCTGATGAGGGGGAAGTGTTGCCTGTTCCTTTTGTACAGAAGTAGCATGCTCCCTTGTCGAGAACTTTATTTCTTTTAATGGCATATTGCTTCCCAGCTACTTTTGGTGGGGTGATGCATCTTCCTCTCTCCAGCTCTGCCCCGCAGTAGGTATAAAATATGCCTGTAGTGTGTTATGAGATATATGTATATTTCATATTGAGACCTAATCTGTTTAAATACTCAGGCACTTATTAAAATTAACTTGGACAACTGATTTTCTCAGATGTATTGTATTCTATTGGAGGCTCCTATGTATTTGTGAAAAACATGATGTGATTATATAAAATACCATTTTTTGTATTATTTTGATTAACACATAACAGAAAACTTTGTCCATGTGAGGTTAGAACAGTGAGAATATTCTTTCTCTTCCAACATAAAATGTTCTCACCATTCCTTGAAAGAATAAAATGCATTGAAGCTTGTGCCCATTTTGCTGAGCAAAGCATTCTGAACTTTTCATGGTGAGAGGCAATAGTTGTCACATACTCTATGGTGTGTTAAACACATTTTAATTAAAAACTGGTATTCCCAAGTTAATTTCTTCAGGATCTTCTCTTGCTGAGAGATATCATTTGTCTCCTATACCTGTCAGCATTTAAAATCTATAAATAAGGATATTTATGAAGTTAAATGGCATGTCCCTGTTTTCTTCCAAGGAAATACATTTGACTGGGGGAACTTTGAAGGATACAAAAGGGAAAATGGATGGGTTGCTTGCTCTAAAAGTGAAGGAGGGTTATCTTCCCTAAACAGGGGCCTTTGGCATTTATGTCTCATCAGCACCTGATCTGGGGGAGAGAGACTTCGTCCTAGCTTTCATTAATACTGAATATCTAAATAACCATTTACTACTTTTTTTAAGAAAAGTCAGGTTTGTGTTTTTTATGTAGAGAAAGGAACTTTGGAGAAGTAAATCGAAAAAATAATGAGTAAATTGAAGGAAGCAAAAAAAGTAAACCACTCACATACTCTGAGTCCCTTTGCAATTCATCATGTAATTTCTTTGGCAGCAGTTCCAGAAATAGTCTTGCTGCATTTCAAAATCATCTCTCTTTCCTTGAGCACAAAGTAATAGCCTTTTCATTGGAGGAAATGCTGTACTGATGAGCATAAAATACCACCGAGAAATAGCACAAGGGAAGGCACTAGTCCAGCTTAACAGAATGCACATAATTGATTGTCACAAGAGGAATTGATTCAATGTAAGTACTTTTTAAGCGATCCCGTCATCGTCACCTAGCAAAAACAAAACTGTATTAGGCGCCAGTGGAAGTCTAGTAAAAATAATAGTGTAACTGGATGGATCCCAAAGGCATCTCATCAGTAAAGTAGTTTTGGCCTAAATGGGGACAACAAAGAGTTGGTTCTACAGAAGACTTCGCTTTCTTTGTCCCCATTTTTTCATCTTCCCCCTCAAGGCTCCACAGCAACTCCTCAACCTTCACTTATTTACCACGAAGCATTTACACTTTCGTCGTCCAGTGACTGCATTTGTGTGGTTTCTGTTTACACTTATATACACACACACACACACACACACACACAGAGAAAGGTAACATGTTACTATCAGAATGAGACTTGGTATTGTTTCCATTTCTAGAGTGTAGTCCCAGTGAAATTCAGGTTACTTAATAAAGTAAGATTCCTTTTAAGTAACCATGCAACATATAAAACTGCTTATGAATATTTAGGTTGCCAGGTCAAGCACTCAGAAATTAGGTAATGCCAGAGTCTAGGTTGCCAGTGCAATACTGCCTCCTTGTGCATAAACATTATGACAGGGAGGGTGGAATTGGGACTCCATTGAAATCAATGGCAAAACTCCTGTTGACTTCAATGGAGTCAGGATTTCACTCAGAGTGGCAGAGGAAGGGATAGAACTCAGCTCTCTTAGTTCACAGCCTTGAATACAAATGAACACCCTTTCTGCTTATATAACTCTCTCCTGTGTTTATTATCTATCCTGTACATTGAATGAAGCAAGGATTCTGTAGAATAAATATGTGGACATGTAACTGAAGACTGCACCATCATGTATACATAGAAGGGAGCAGGATTGCATATACACAAAGAATAAGAAAAGGAGTACTTGTGGCACATTAGAGACTAACAAATTTATTTGAGCATAAAACTTTTGTGAGCTACAGCTCACTTCATTGGATGCATTCAGTGGAAAATACAGAATAAAGAATAAGAAGAGCTCTCTGTAATTGGAAAGCTTGTCTTTTCCACCAACAGAAATTGGTCCAGTAAAATATATTACCTCACCCACCTTGTCTCTGTACATGAAGAGGCAGTTTTCTGCTTCACCCACAGCAATTTTCCTTCCTTAACCCTCCATTTTGTCAGTGCCATTAACGCTCCATTTTGTCAGTGCCAGGTGGAAGAGCTCTTATGGCTGCTTGCAGGTGCACCTTCGGGAGTGGCACCATCCTGTCCTGCCACTCCCCTAGGATCACTCAGATGTGGCTAGTGTGTCTCTTATCCTGCAGGGTCTGTGGGGCTATTCTTGTCACACTGTGTCTCTACTTGAGTGAACTGCCTTAGGGAGCGCAATCAAATGTGTCTGCCTTCTCCCCACACCAACGGGAGTGTGTGTGTGTTGAGCAGCTGCTAGGTGCACTCTCCTCTCACACAGTCATTGCTTGAGGGAAAAGAATTCTCTAGTTTCGTCATCAGAACTCTGCCCACCCTTATCCCCTCCCATCCCTGGCATCTTTGTCGTGAATGGATCGATCCTTGAAAGCCTGCAATCCATGCTTCCCTCTCCATCTCAGCACTTTCTTTCCACGTTCCTTCTGTCTTCTTTTTCCCATTCCCCAGGATCTTTGCCTGCACTTTCATTCCCCCATCTTCCCCATAGGGCATCTGTTACCTTTCCCATCTTGTGTCCCCCACCAAAAAACAAACAAACAAAAAACTCATACATATATCCAGGATTTCTAGATCTTTCACCAGGGTTTCTGTCTGTCCTCTGTTCCCAGTAAGGGCCTCTGTGTGTCGTTCCCCTCTGCTCCCCCCCACTATATCTGTCCTCAGATCTGTTTGCTTGTAGCCCCCTTCCCATAGGAAGAAGGTGGTCCAGAAATCAGCTGAGCAGAGGGGATCTGTGTCCTACTTAAGGTAACCCATGCAGGGGCTCACTTCTCCATGCCCAATGAAGAGCTGAACTGACTGAGAGAAGCAGAAGGGTTGGGTATGCTGCTAGGAGGAAGCACTGGGGGAAGGCAGGTTCAAAGTTGGTGGATGCAAGTCTCCATTTCACCTTTTCTTATGCCAGTGTTACTGACTGTCCTCAAATACAGTTAGTCCAGCAGGCCCCAAAACTTTATTGCATTTCCTGCTCACCAGCCTTTGCATCGGAATGTCAGTGTTTTCAAAGTAAGTGCATGTGTTTTTTGTGCCTGTAACAAATAAGAACAGTTATCACTTTAATTTGGGGATAGTACTTAAGGAGTTAAGTTTTATTTATATAACACAAATGTGCTAAGTCCCAGAATTTCAGTAAGCTTGCTGACACATGCATAACATTTTAACAAGGAAGTCTTTGCTGCCAGAATGAAAGAAATGACTTTGATTGGGGGTGGGTAAATTTGTTTGACTAAAGTATTTGAAATAGAAGCAAAACAGCTACATAAAGAAATCATCTCAAATAAGACAAATGATTTAGGAAGCTTGGGTTTGTTTTTATTTTCCAATCGGCTGAATCAGTAGAGTATGAAAATAAGTGTCCAGCAATTTGTACAGAATTCTGTGAAATGCCACTAACGGCAAAAATGAATCTGTACAAAATACAGGATTGCTTTTCTGTTTTAATGTAATGGACACAACTTCCCGTGAGCTGGCTGAAAGATTTCTTAAGTTACATGGGTGTGTGAATCATTCGTCACTAATCCTTTTAAATGTTGTTTTTTGCCTTAACGTTAACCTGGCGTCAATTTCTATATTAAATGATTTGACAACTCAATAGACTTTGCATCATTCTTGGGTGTGGAACTATAAACTTCAGCTGCTTCTGTACTATTTGTAGCTATAACTATATCTTTCTGCAGTTACTCTTTCTCAATTAAGTTAAATAATTAGACACAATATATTAATTATATCCAATTTTAAAGTCTATTTTAGAGTAAGGGAAATATTAGCAAGAGCATAGGGTATGGACAAAATCAAACCAAAACTTTAAAAATATTCTGGCTACAGATTCACTTCCTTTCATTGTGGAATATTTGTTTCTCTTGCTTTGAAGTAGTAACTGAAATCACTTTGAATGGATAAAAGATGGTCTATTTTCATCGGTGCTTTTATTAAGAACTTCTGCTTTGCTATTTTTTAAGGTCTTGTAGCCATTTCCCTTCACTGATATATAATTGAGATCCTGCTTTCTATTGTAAGAACACATCAGGAGGGCTGTTGTTTTCCTTCAGCAATGTAAACACGATGATTTTAGAGAAGGTCGTGCTGTTTCTGAGTTCTGTCCCCCTCTCTGTTGATACCAGTAGGTTTTGTAGATAAAGGATACACCTAAAAACGGAAGGGAAAGAGAGAAAGCAGTGGGCCACGTGCTTCCCCCTTGGAGAGTATGTCTGAGGAACAGTCAGCTACTCTGTCTTTTGTCTGATTGAAGCACTGTTAATTTTTTGTTACATTTTTTAAAGATTTGAGACCTGAGGGAGGTCTGGCCAGAACCAGTCTGAGTAGCCTCCTGTGAAATAAGGCATATGAATCCCCAAGCAAATTTCTGTAACTCCGTGTAGTATGTTTCTGGAGTGTGCTGAGAGATTTCAGCACATGTGGATGGCGTGGGTACTTGTGGTAGAGTTATGGAAATTTTGCCCACTGGAAGATCAAGACAGTGTGAGAGGAAGATGCCAGTTTCAATAATTGGTGCAGGTGCTTGCTTGCTTGAAACTGCCTTATCCATCAAGGCTGGTGCACCCTTTCTTCTCACCTGTCCTCATCTCTTGCTAGGCAGGTTTTGGACTCTTCTGACTCCTACTTGAAAAATGGGGCCTCCTTGCCTACTTCTATTCTGAGGCCCACTTGCATACCCTGGCTGTCTACCATTGCTGGAAGTCTAAGGTAAGCATCTGGAGCACAGTAACTTCGGATGGATCAGTCAGTTGGCTGATGTGCGAACCAGTTAATTTATTCTATTATTTATTGACACTGTCTGAAAGGCCATTTGTGGGTGGGGTGGAGTGGGGAAGCTGGTGTGATGATTTACGTATCTGTTTTTCTCTAGATCCTGCAATGATGGGTGCCATATACATTTCTTGTTAGATACATGGAGTGTACATACATTGATCTGTAAACTGACAGCCTCACCTCCGCCCCTCCCCCCGCAAAACAAACAACCACCACCAACAACCATACACACACCTTTTTTGTGGTGAGGGCTATGCGGCTGCAAGCCATGCATATGCCTGGAACAGGATTTGGAAGGACTGCCCCTCAAAAAAATCATAGGATTATAGGACTTGGAAGGGACCTCGAGAGGTCATTTATTCCAGTCTCCTGCACTCATGGGAGGACTAAATATTATCGAAACCATCCCTGACAAGTGTGTGTCTGACCAGCTTTTAAAAACATCCAATGATGGAGATTCCACATCCTCCCTAGGCAATTTATTCCAGTGCTTAACTACCCTGACTAATGTCGAACCTAAACCGCGCTTGCTTTAGTTTTTTTTAAGCCCATTGCTTCTTGTCCTGTGTTCAGAGGTTAACAAGAACAGTTTCTCTCTCTCCTCCTTGTAACAACCTTTTATGTACTTGAGAACTGTTGTTATGTCCTCTTCTCCAACCTAAAGACACCCAATTTTTTCCCGTCTTCCCTCAGAGGTCATGTTTTCTAGACCTTTAATCATTTTTTGTTACTCTTCTCTGCTGGACTCTCTCTAATTTGCCCACATCTTTCCTGAAATCTGGTACCCAGAACTGGACATAATACTCCAGTTGAGATCTTATCAGAATGGAGTAGAGCGGAAGAATTACTTCTTGTCTTGCTTACAACACTCTTGTTAATACATCCCAGAATGATGTTTGCTTTTTTTCTTGCAACAGTGTTACACTGTTGACTCATGTTTAGCTTGTGAACCACTAGATCCCTTTCTGCAGTATTCCTTCCTAGGCAGTCATTTCCCATTTTGTTTGTGTGCAACTGATTGTTCCTTTCTAAGTGGAGTACTTTGGATTTGTCCTTATTGAATTTCATTCTTTTTACTTTAGACCATTTCTCCAGTTTGTCCAGATCATTTTGAATTTTGATTCTATCCTCCAAACCACTTGCAACCCCTCCCAGCTTGGTATTGTCTGCAAACTTTATAAATGTACTCTCCATATTATCTAAATCGTTGATGAAGATATTGAACAGAACCAGACACAGAACTGATCCCAGCAGGACCCCACTCAATATGCCCTTCCAGTTTGACTGTGAATCATTGATAACTACTCTTTGGAAATGGTTTTTCACTCAGTTATGCACCCACATTTTTCAACAAAATGACCATTTTCCCCTACCTCCTTCCAAATTTGGCCAAATTAAAATATTTTATACAAAAGATTAAGAAATAAATGAAAGGTAAATAGGAAAAACAATACAGACATAACGCTATACGAGTGTCTTTGTAGAAACCAGTGTTGCCTGCTGGGGTACCAGTCCTTCAGTGTCTGATCCTCCCGAAAGTGCTCTGACTCTTACAGGCATAAAATTTACGTGTAGCTTTTCAGGGAAATACCAAGTATGATATGTAGCAGTAGATCCACACTAGGTATTTAGAGTCAGTAAGGCCCCCATCCAACTCTTCTTTTTGCTGACTTTAATGGTAATTGAATATGGCCCTAAATAAGTGATCGCACAATTAACTTGGCTTTGCAGAATTATTTCTTGGCATTTAAAAAGGCTTCAGTCAAACCAGAATATTTAAAGCACAGGTCCCAGATATTGCTGTCGTGACCCAGTCCATCTCTGAGATTTGAACTGGTGGAGACATATGGTCAGAAGTACCCCAAAGCTAAAAATACCAGATAATTGGAATAAAAGGCAGGCTTATCAAGCAGCTCAGATACCTTGTTATCTGATCTAAGATTTTACCTTGTAAAACTCTGTCAGCTGTGGGCTATAGCCCAAAAATCAAGCAGTGCATCTTGTAGAATATGGCAAGTTTCAGAGTAACAGCCGTGTTAGTCTGTATTCGCAATGAAGTGAGCTGTAGCTCACGAAAGCTTATGCTCAAATAAATTGGTTAGTCTCTAGAATATGGCAGGAATCATTAGGATTACTTAAGGCATGTATTTGAGGGACGTAGAACCATAGCTAGTGAACAATTGTATGCTTTTTTCCTTGGCTGTTTTCCCTAACGTTTCCCTAATTTATTACCTGCTCAGAGCTGGTCCTACATGTTATCAAAGGATGTTTGAAAGTCACTGAGAAGGCTGCTAATACTTCCCTGTCTCATGCCCCACAAGATATCTCCCCACGAAAAAAAAACCATCTTCCTGCTGCTCCATCCATGACATAGCCCCCAAATGTAGCAAATGCAACACTCTACTCTCCATTAGTTTTAGTCATGCTTCTTATATTTACTTCTAGTCCCAAGCCCCTTTTCTGTCCTCTTGCCTTCAGGAGGAGCCAGTGGAGTGGAGGCAGAAGGGTGGGGTCTTCATCCCCTCACCCAACAATAGAAAGGGATGTAACCAGCAAGGGGATCCATTTTTCAGCTTCTCTACCCCAGGGAGAAGAAAAGGTTTCTCATTTCTTGGGGCTGGTCCACACCCAGACTCCCACTGAAGCCAGGCTTATTTCAAAATGGAAGTGGCTAAAGTTGAGTTGATTTATTTATTAATTTTGGTGAATCAGTTTTGCCACTTCTGTTTTGAAATAAACCTGCTCAGACTCTGACTTGTGTGGAAATAATCCAGTTGGTTTTAGGAAACCAATTTAGTTAAGATGGTGTATGTTTGTGTAGACCAGCCCTTAGATTGTGACTTTTTTCAGGGCAGAGGCTGTATCATCTGAGTATTGTGGTCCTTACCGATCTCTCTGGCTGTTGCTGTAATATAAATAATAAGCAATCAGCTGGGAGGTGAGAATAACGTGTTGCGGGCACCTCCTCCAATGTCACTACATCTCTAGAGGGCAGCAAGAACGAGTTGTAGCTTTCTGCACAACTGGTGACCATTAGTTTTACTGCCTGCATCAAGTGTAAAGCTGGTCCACAGAGAGTGCCATTGCAGTCTTCTGTGTTCTATGACCCTCACGCTGGCTGTCTGCTTGTTTTGCCTTTTTGCTTGTCAGTGTGTGCTAATGAGGTACTTTTTCATTCAGCCTTTCAATAGGCTTCTTCAATAAACAACTACAATATATCCATATTTAGGATGCAGAAAACAAACACAGAACAACCCCTTGTTATGGGCATAAAATAAAACTGTAGACCCAAATACCTCTAAGATTGGGACTTGGTATTTGAAATCCTAACCCATATTTTTTTCAAACAGCTCTATCCCCTGGATGGGCTGAATTAAAATCTCACTTCCATTCACCCCCAGGTTTCAGAGAGACCGATTATCTAAATTTTGCAGCTTGAGGTTGTCTCTATTAAATTACATATTTAATTATTTCAATACATTGGTTAAACAGAAATCAGAAGTGATCTATTCAGAAAATATCTAGATCAGAGGATTAATTAAAGTAATAAAGTATATAAATGTCCCTTCTGAGTTCATGTGACATGTTCTCTCCTACACATGAAACTATAAGACCCCGAGGGACATTACTGTGTCTCTACATTATAATCATAAGACTAGCTGTTTTATCTGTCCCATTTTGAAGGTGTACTTTCCTGTGAATCTTGAAAGAGATTGATGTTTACTCATCCACTAACCCAAATATCATGATGTCAGCCAATCCGTAGTAAACTGACTAAAAGATAAAAGATTAATAAAAGAAAGAATAGAGTTATAGATGGTTAAAATATTATATACATACAAATGTTTGCAAAGTTCTGAGATTAGGTTTGTAACAGTGATGGAATAGTCTGCTGGTTTGCAAAATGACAGGTTTCAGAGTAGCAGCCATGTTAGTCTGTATTCGCAAAAAGAAAAGGAGTACTTGTGGCACCTTAGAGACTAACCAGTTTATTTGAGCATAAGCTTTCGTGAGCTACAGCTCACTTCTTGGTTTGCAAAAGTCTCTCTGGTAACTTCCAAAAGATTGGAAGGTCCTTAGTCCATAGTTTGAAATATTCCTTTTAGTTGTAAATCCACGGTCAGTTGGAGCAGGAATGAGACAAAATAGATATTTCTCAGGAGTCTTTTATATCCTTTGCCACGTGCATGGAAATTTACTGTCCCAAGCAAAGCCCACAGCCCCTGTGTATGGAAAGTTACTGACAAAGATGGAGTCCAAGGTCATGTGTCCACATCACATGCCTGAACATGTTTTGCTGAATTACAGGGGTGGTCACTGGCTCCTTGCTATCTGAGGCACTTTCAGGAATAGGTATCTGGAAAGTTGATTCTTCTTATCATGGCTTATCAAGCTTGAATAATCCATTTACAATGGGCTGGGTGGGCTGGATGTAAACTACCTTGTGGGTGTCACCCCAAGAGCAAATATATTTCAGGTACAAATTCATAGCCAATATTCAAAACTTCAGATACAGTGACGATACATGTGTTTAACCAGGATAACCATACTTAACCGATTGTAACTTTCCCATTGACACATATATGATCGACTTTGTATCAAATTTAATGTAATTGTATAATATTGGTAGGTAGCAACAATGATACAAATGGTCCTCTTAAAAAATACAGCTAGAACCCTATGTGGATACACAAATTTGGATCTGTATCTGAGGTAATGAAATTGTATCCAACCCATGATCCACATTCCACCTGTTATATGGATCCGCACCAGCACCCTCTAGAGCTGCAGTTCTCAACTGGGCCTCCATGACCCCCTGGGTGGGCTGCAAGCCAGTTTCAGGGAGTCCATGGCCCTGCGAGGCTGGAGCCTGGTGGGGAAGTGCTGGGTCTTGAGGCTTTAGCCCCACTAGGGGGCGCTGGGGCTCAGGGCTTCAAACCCACAGTTGAACCCCTGTAACTGCGGCCCCACGTTGAGAACCGCTGCTGTAGTCTAGAGCCCTGGCAGATTTAAAAAAAAAAAAAAAATTGGATCTGTATTCAGTCCAGAAAGAGGAGAAACCAAGAACTGCATCCGCAGTTGCAGATATCTGCAGATATATAGTGGATTTCTGTGGATTTGCAGGGCTCTACATATAGCATTACAATTGTAAAATCATGTTATGTGGATATTCAGTGTTAATTAGTGCTAGTTAATGGATGCTGTAGAGAAACCTCAGATAGTAAAATCTTTAATTCTATATTTTGCGTTATTCCCTGGTGTTGTGATACATTAGGAAGGTCCAGGATGACTAAGATAAGTAGGCTGACTGGAAAGAGATTTGCATAGTTTCTTCCTGGAGCTCATTGAAAAGGAAATTACTAATGCCATTGCTCTTGCCATATCCAATAGGCAGTGTTTGCTTTGAAGAAAGGAAAACAGGGGTTTTGGATGATTTAATAAACAATTGATGCTCTTCTACAATTATAATGCTAACCAGCATTGTGGGGTTTTTTTCTCCAGATTGGTTGTGAAACCTTTAGGGGTGTGTTGTTTTAAAAAAAAAAAAATCAACTTTGCGTAAATAATTTCCCCCCCATGGGCTAGGAAGACTTCGCACAGTTATCTGTCCAGTGTTCTAGTGAAAGAATCTTTTATAAATACCAGTTTGTGAACAGGCGGACCATTAATCTAGCCCCTCTCCCCAAACAGACTTAAGTTTAACCAGGTAATGAACACTATAATATATGTTTCTAGTGGATGGGGAAAAGAAAGGACAGTTCTCTTGTCTTTTACAAGCCTTAAAGGTATGCCTCTAGACTGGAAAGCAGAATTATATTTTATTGCATTTTTAATGTGACCTTTTTGTGTGTGATTTCGGTCATTTCTTTATATCTTTTGCCAAGGTTGGGCTTTATTATAGAAATTGGAATTCACAAGTTTAAAGCACTTTCTAAGAAGTGGTTGAATGCACCAAAATGTAATGTTGCATATTATGCAAAAATTTTAAAGCTGCTCAGCATTGTTCCCTTACACGGGAAAATGAATCTGCTTTTACAACTTCTTGTATACTGTTTGCTCCAAACAGAAGAGAAGGTTTCCCTCTCCTTCACAGTAAAATTCAGCCACTTTTGGATCTACTGATCCTCCAATCTGAACAGATACGTTTTCTGTTTCTTTCTCTGTTGGACATGAAGTCTAGCTGATTTGCTTCCCTCTTAATCTAGTCTCCTGCTTTAATTTTGACCAGTGCAGACACGCCACTAGAGCTTTAAGCAATCTTGCAAGATGTAATGAGCCATTGGCATTCAATGTACTATTGTTAGATGCCTCATACAACTATAGATGACAAGGAAGTGAAATAATGCTTCAAACATTAACCCTGTCTCCAGCTATCAGTAATCTGCTCATGTTAAGGGCCTGATTTTGCAATCATAATTCATATCAAGTAGAGATGACAGGATTTACAAGGTGCTGGATGGAATTAGTGGGTTGATAAAATAAAGGGAGAGGATGTGTTGTATATTAGTTTGCAAATATTCAAGGCAATCATATCTTCCTGGAAGTTCTCTCTCTCAATTGGTACTATAATCTTATGGTGGGTGGGTGGAGTGCCTGAGTGTAGATGAGTGACAGAAATAAGTTCATTTTGGGGAGGATAGTGAGAATGCTAGATGTGCAAAGGAAGGTAGGTTGTTTCAGGCATGGGGGAGGATTCTGAAAAGGTATGGAGTTATGACTGGTGGAAGGGAACAAAAGGAGCTTGAAAATGGGTAGGATAGGACATGACAGGAAAAATGAGGGCAGAGTTGACGATGAGCTAAGGACGTAGAGGAAGGAGAGGGGTTTAAATGTGCAGAGGAAGAAGACAGCTAATAGAGGATGGGAACTCTCTTGGGATGGGGCTGAATTACTATTATTGCTCACTCTTGACAGCATACGATGCTTTCAGTGCTGTACAGGCAGCAAGGAAGACGGGATTCTTGCCCCAAGGAGTTTATAGTCTCACACAGGAACAGGCAGTACAGGGCAGACAGTGATATATGTGTTGAAGGGCCTGAGTTCAAATACTGGCGTTCTGTTTGCATGTTTTTAAATAACCATGTGAACAACACTCAAGGGGAGGGTAATGTTAGAGCTTGTGGAAAAAGTTAGGCCTTATCTATACCTAGGTTTTAGCCCTCAGTGGATTGTAACTGCTGTATCTACAACTGTGCAAATCCCAAGTGTAGGCAAGGAAAGCTGCAATTTTCACTGCTTAAGCTTGCCTGTGCTTGAACCCAGGATCTACACTTGGGGTCTGATGGGCACAGGGACACCAATTTCTGGTCTCTGATGGCTAAATTGGGGCCAATCCCCGTGTGTGAGGAGGAAGTTTAATTGATATTTTTGCTGAAGGCTAAATACCTACAAAATATAGGGTTAAACTGATGTAGGAAGAAAGCTCAATTGATGAGATTGCATTCTCAGTAGGGGTCTTGTCTTGATTTTTTTAGGGTTTATCTACACTTGCACCGCTGTAGTGCTTCAGTGAAGATGCTGCTTATGCCAATGGGAGGCGTTCTTCCATCAGCATGGGTACTCTACCTCCCGGAGAGGTGGTAGCTAGGTTGAAAAGAGAATTTCCTATTGACCTAGTGCTGTCTACGCCAGGAGTTGGTTGGTTTAACTGTGTTGCTTGGGTGTGTATGTTTAACACCACTGGGCAACGTAGTTATACCGACCCAATTTCCTAGTGTCGACCAACCCTCATTAAAATTTCTTGCCTGCCTGTGGCACTACTTACGAAGTTAAATCATAAGGATGATGATACATTTAGGGTCTGTTAAATAAGTTTAAAAAAAATCTGAAATCTCTCAAATTTGGTAACAGAATATCTGTGTAGCGGTAAAACAAAATTAAAAATCAGTTCCTTTTTACTTGCGAAGATGGGAGATGAACGTTTTTTGTTTTTTTTTCCTCCCTCCTCACTAAAACCTAGAGCAGTATATTGCAGCTCCTGCTCTTTTCGTTGGTGATGATGAAAGCATCCAGAACCTAACTCACATTTTGACAGGTACATTTCAATTAACCTTTTAAGCAATCAGACTTATTTATGTAGTGTAATGCTCTGTGTTTTCAAAGTGTTGGACAAACACTAAACATGAGCAGAAATGGATAAGTGAAACGTGATTAGGTAAATATAGTCCTGAATAAGAGTAATTGGAATGTGTTTTACAGATGAAAATAAGTAGTGGCAGTTACTTGGAAAGAGCTGCAAAATATTTCTACTATAAATTTACATCTTTCAAAAAGATGCAAGTTTAAAAAACTTTTTTGTTTAAAATATCTTGAAAGGTAAGATTAATATAGTAATATTAAGTGTGCTCACAAATTCTTATGCAACTTGCTGATTAGCAGCAAATTTTACTGAGAGCTTCAATCTCTCTAAATATTTTTTCACTTCATAATTGCATAGCTACTATATGTAGATGACATGAATGGCTTGGGGGAGTCTTTCATGTATGAGTCACTGTTCCCAGTTCAATCCAGTTAAGTAATGATGGAAAGTGGTTATCTGGTAGTTCTTCAGTCTGTATGAACACCGTATTGAACATTATAACTGGTAACTTTTTGGACTGTCTTAGAAGTCAAAGAATGAAAGGGAATTAAACTTTACCCTTATCCATAAAGGTGGTCACTCCAGTTCAGGATTGGGCTGTTTCATTTGCAACGAGTGAAGCTGAATGCAAGTTAAGCTGAACAAGTGGAACTTTATTAAACCCTGTGCACTGCTCTGTCTGTGTGGCTGAGTTGCTTGCCGTGTAACTCCGTGTGTTCCCTGTTTTAGTGATCTTCCCTCTATAACAGTCCCTTCAGTGATTCCAATTCCACTGGTTGTGGTACAGGGACCAGTTTGTGGGACAGTGCGGAGAAGACTGCCCCTCTGCTGTTCCTGTTGTAAATGGTCTATGGTTATAAACAGAACAATTTCTTAGGTCTATCAAGCTATCACCTTACTTCAGGACTAAATTCAGTATGAAAAATACATTATATAGTTGTGTTGGGACATCGCACTTTGTGGCATATTGCATTGTGCAAGGTTCTGGGAATTCTTACCCTGCGCCTGACACAGTAGGTAGGGTCCAGACATACCCTTTCATAAGTTTTCCTTATAATTAATGTAATGGTGAACACACATCTCTTGCCTTAGTTTGGTTTTAAGAGGGGCTGTTTCTAGAGTTGCCTTTGCAAGGTCCTTCTGTCCCTGCCTTTGATTACTTAGGCTACATCTACACTACAGCCGGGATGGAAGCTCTGAGATTGATCCATAGGCAGTCGATTTAATGGGTCTACCGAAGACCCACCAAATCAACAGCAGATCGTTCTCCAGTCGACCCCTGTACTCTACCCCTGACGAGAAGAGTAAGGTAAGTCGACAGGAGAGTTTTTCCCTTTGACCCCCTGTCCTGTGGTGTAGACCCCACGGTAACTCGACCAAAGATACATCGACTCCAGCTATGTTCACATAGCTGGAGTCGCGTAGCATAGGTTGACTTACCGCGGCAGTGTAGACGTAGCCTTAGAGTCACTTGAAAGCTTGTATATCCTTGGCTGGAATTAAGGCGCTTGTCCAAACAAACACTTAATTCACAGTAAACCTGGATGTAAATCTACCCCCCACTAATGTGCCATTTACTAAGTATCCATGTGAACCCTGTTAATGTGCGCTAGAAATTCCCGAGTGTGCTTTGATCTACCCTGCTTTGTAACAGGCGTAGATTGAAGTGCACTAGGGAATTTATAGTGCATGGTGGCTGGGTCCACATGGACACTTATGCATGTCAGGTTATCGTGCGGTAGATTCACACCCTGGCTTGCTGTGAACTAAAGGCTTGTCTACCCAGTGAGGTAATATGCTCTATGGGGTGTGATTTCTAAAGTGCACTAATGTGTTGCACGTGAACTGGTTTGTGTAGACTATGATGGTGTGAACAAAAGCTTTCCCAGTACTCTTTAATATAGTACTGTTTCAAATAGCACTATGTTAAAATGCATAAACAGGGTCTACATTGATTAATTAATGTGCAACATGTTAGTGCACTTTAGAAATCACATCCTTGTAGAGTGCATTACCCCACCATGTAGACAAGCCCTAAGTATGTGTAATAAGTCCTTATATGATAGATTTTGGTCTACCTGCCAGCATTCATAGATTCATAGATACTAAGGTCAGAAGGGACCATTTTGATCATCTAGTCTGACCTCCTGCACAACGCAGGCCACAGAATCTCACCCACCCACTCCTGCGAAAAACCTCTCACCTATGTCTGAGCTATTGAAGTCCTCAAATTGCGATTTAAAGACATTAGTCAGCAGAAGTCAATTTAACATTTTCCTAATTTTGTCCCTTGTTAATTAACTATGTACAGTTGTAAGCAAATATTAATGCTTCCTTATTTGCTGGTGTGTTGACTACAAATGTTTGTATCTTGATTCAGTTATGTAATCTTAAATAAACAATGCTGCAGGAGTATCTTATAAAAAGCATTTAAATACTTGTGCACTCTGTAGTGCTGCTACTGTCTTCAGGAAATACTTTTTTTGCTTGAGCAAGTAAGTAAACTCTGTTTCCTGTCAGAAACTTAACACAGTGTATACATGAAACTTTATTCTCACTTGCTGGCTCAACCACCTTAAATAACATAAGTTCTTTTTCAAGAATGGTCCGTATCTATACGCACACCATCCATCTGAGTCTGGAATGTCTTGCATGCAGTGTCTGTTGGCTTGCACATGTGCCCTTGCTCGCCTGTGCTCCCAACTGAGGGCATAAAGGGCGATATGGGCTGATGCCTTTCCCATTTCTTCTTACTCCTGCACGGTCTGAATTGGAATCTTCGGTGTCCTTCGCTCCTTTTTATTATGTCATTAGTGTATAGTTAGGTTTTTTTAGTAGTCAGGATTTTTCTCCCGCCTGGCGATTTCCCCCCTAAGAAGCCTGGGATTATGCCTAGGGTCTTGGGGTTCAGAAGTTGTTTCCTGCCCTTGCTTCTTTTCTGAGTGTGACAAATACCATTGCAGCATTTCCCACTCTTCCCCCTCTCCCCCAGCTCCTGAGGGTTGGAAACTGAGACTCAGAGAACACCTTATGGCAAAGGCAAAGGCGCCCCATTCAGATCCCAACATCAGCCTCAAGAAGCGGGCAGTGCTCCTCTGAGCAGAAGCTTGAGAACGGAGGCTGGCTGTTAAGCCTATGAGAAGGCTTCACAGGAGATTAAGGGACACTCTCATAGACATAAGAACATCTATGTCTAAGACAGTCCCATAAAAGAAGGGATCCATCCCCGACGCTGTCAAAGTTGGGAGAGCCAGCCGGCAAGGTGCTAAACTCTTAAGCCTGACTAAATCCTTTTCGGGGGCATATGGAACCAACGGTTTTGATACCAGCTCTCATGGTGAAGACATGGGATAGACAGCTGCTGGTACTTCCATCTGCTTTGGGAGCTGAGGTGGTACCAATAGCGACTTGGCCCAGAGAGCCGACAGCAACTGTCACCAGAGAGACTTTGGCTCCACCAGTGGACTCTTCTCATACTCCAGGACAGTTGGAGACCTACGTCTCCCTGGAAGACACTTTTGCTCTCTCCATCCGCATTCACCGCACCTATTAGGTCTGTCTGTATTCCGGGACATTGTTACTTCAGGGAAGGAGACGCCATCGGTCCCATCGATGATCAGGGATCCAGCTTTCTCTGCTGATGAGTCTGTGGCTCCGCAGGCGTTTCTCTGGCATAGAGGAGTGGAGGCCCCAAACAGAACCCCTGGAAGATCAGAGTTCTGACCTCCAACCAGACACAACTGGCCAGGAGATAAGTGGTACCCTGCGTCATGGAGTCCCACTCTACTATTGGAACCAACTTATCGGCAATGTTGGGCATTCTGAGAGCCCTAATCCAGACACCCAGGATCAGGACGCAAGTCCCATATGCACAACTGGCCCCGGGTATTCGGAGGAGGATGGTGAGCCAGATCTGACAGTTCTGGACCCATCTTGTCATTGTGACTGGTAAACAATACTAAGAGTAATGCACAGGATAGTGACAGAGCTACAAATCCAGCTGGAGGAAATTCAGGTGCCTCAGCATGTCTTGCTTACTAGACATTCTGCAGACCTCCAGTCCCAGTAGAAAGAAAAGGAGGACTTGTGGCACCTTAGAGACCAACAAATTTATTTGAGCATAAGCTTTCGTGAGCTGCAGCTCACTTCATCGGATGCAATGCATAAATTTGTTGGTCTCTAAGGTGCCACAAGTCCTCCTTTTCTTTTTGCGGACACAGACTAACACGGCTGCTACTCTGAGTGCCAGTAGAATGGCCCCCAATCAGGGAGGCTATTGTGGACCCCTGCTTGTTGTGCTCCCACCCTTAAGAGGGCCATGAAGCACTACTTTGTCCCATCCAAGGGGGGAGTTATTGTTCTCTCATCTTCTGCCAAAGTCCATGGTGACTCAGGCAGCTAAGCAACAGCACCCATAGACTACTTGCTCTGCTAAGGGACACATGACACTCGACCTTCTGGGAAGAAAGGTCTTCTCTTCCACCTTCCTCTAGTTCAGGATTTCTAATTATCAGGCCCTTTTGTCTGAATGTGATATCAGTTATGCTAGATTTCTAGAGTTTAAGGACAAGCTCCTAGAGAAGAATGGAGCACACTTCCAGGCCTTAGTGGATGAGGGCAAATTGCTGGCCAAGCTGCAGTGCATGCAACTGGTGTGGTTGCAGTCCTCAGGTTTCCCTAGAGAGGTGCAGAGTACCATCCAAGATCTGCCGTGGGATACCATCTAGCTATTCCATGAGAAAATGGATGATACTTTCCATTCCCTCAAAGACTCAAGAACCAGTGCTTTGCTCCCAGGGCATTTATACCTCTGCCCCCAAGAGGAAGTTTTATAGGAATATTGGGCAAGACCACCTCCTCAGCCCTTTTATCATCAATGTCTTCAGGAGTCACCACAAAAGATACAGAGGGTTTATAGACACAGAAACCCAGCCCCTGCAACATCCACGCTACTTCTTTTGATGGTCCTGTCAGGACCTGTGTCCCTTTATTGATGCCTAGTTAGATGTTTGAAGGCTGCCTTATTCAATTTGTCCAAAAACTGGAGGGCCCTAATTACAGACAAATGGGTGTTAGATAATGGACATGGATAACCTCTAACTGAGTTTCTGCAAACTTCTTCCCACAGGCCCCCTTGCCACTTCCTCACTTCTCTCACAAGGAGATTTTATGACAGGATGAGAACTCCCTGCTCTTCACGGACGCCATAGAAAATGTTTCACCTCAACACCACAGGAGTTTATTCTATTCTCTTTGCTTCTTGATCCCCAAGAAGAATGGAGGCCAATTCTTGATGTCAACTAAACAAGTTTACCCGAAAACTAAAATTCCGCATGATATCCATGGCACCAATAATTCACTTGTTAGAGGAGGGCACGTGGTTCACAGTTCTCCTCATGCAAGATGCATGTTTTGATACAGATGGGCAGGCAGCCCACAGGAAGTTCCTCAGATTCTTCTTCAGTCAAGACTGTTACCAGTTCAGATCACTCCCCTTTGGTCTGATCATAGCACCCAGGATGTTGACAAAAGTGTCCCCCTCTCTCTCTCCATGGTGGCTGCTTGGATAAGAAGAGAAGGATTTACAGTCTTCATACCTTGATGACTGGCTTCTCATAAGCAACTGCAAGGAGATCCACAGGGTAACCTGTGATCTGCTCAGACTTTACTTTCCTAGGTGTCTTTGTCAATCACGAAAAATCCACATTGACCCTCATGAGGTGCATAGACTTCATAGGGGCGATGTTAGACTCGACTATTGCAAGAGCATATCTGCCTCTCAGGAGGTTTCAGAACATGAGAACTCTCGTATATAGGGTCACTATCAGACACAGGATATCACTAGAACTTGCCTTTCCCTACTTGGCCACATGGCCTCATGCACACACCATTCACCAGGCTACATCTATGATGCCTACAAGCCTGGCTTGTCTTGGTGCACTCACCATAAATGACAAAGTCACAGTTCCAACCAAGGTATTAGGCTCTTTTTTCTGGTGGACAAAACTAGAGAAGGTTCAGGTAGGGATCCTTTCCCCCACACCTAAGGCAGCCTTTATTACTGTTGGTTTCCTCTTGGGTTGGGGTGCACACATGGGTGACCATATGGCACATGGCATTTGGACCTCCTGGAGTCAACTTACTAGACCTTGGGGCAGTCTGTCAAGCCTGCAGTGCCTTTCTCCCACTCATCCAGTCCAGACCTGTTCAGATAATGCTGGACAATATGACAACAGTATTTTATATGAACAACAAGGGGAAATGAGGCAGTGGAACTGGTGCATCAAACATCATGTAACCTTATCAACAGCTTTCTTACCAGGGTGAAAAATTCCCTCGCGGATTGCCTCCGCAGACACTTTTCTGTGAATCACGAATGGGAGACTCATGATTCCATTCTCAACAATGTCTTTGCTCAATGGGGAATACTGGCATGGAACTTTTCACTTCAGGTCAGGCCGTGAGTTTGTCACGGAAGTCACTGCGTGATCTCCATGACTTCTGCAGTGGCCGGTGCGTTTGGCCTGGGGGCCGCCAGAGCAGCTCAGGCAGCCCCTGTGCCTACTGCACTGGCCGCTACTGGGGCAGTCTCAGGCCACCGCCCCTCCCCTGCAGCAGCAGGAGTTTGTGGGAATCAGGGCTAGGGGTTGGGACGGGGGGAGGGCACTGTGTGGTGCTTACCTTGGGGGGCTCCGCAGAAGCGGTGAGATCCCTCTGTTCCTAGGCGGAGGCGCGGCACAGCCAGTGGTCTCTGCAGGCTTTCCTTGCCCACAGGTGCCGCCCCCACAGCTCCCATTGGACGTGATTCCTGGCCAATGGGAGCTGCGGAGCTGGCGCTTGGGGCGGAGTCAGCACACACAGCTGCCTGGCCATGCCTCTGCCTAGGAGCAGAGGGAGGGGGATGTTGCCACTTCGGGGGAGGCGCAGAGCCAGGTAGGAGCCTGCCAGCCCTGCCAACCCCCCTAGCACCATGGTCCAGGGCCATGTGCTGCCGCCCGCCCCCGTCACACCCCAGCACCCATTCCCCCCCCCCCCCCCCGCACGCTGCCCTCTCCCTCCAAGGTTTAGTCATGGGTATATAGTACAAGTCATGGACAGGTCATGGGCTATCAGTTTTTTTTTTTTTTTTTTTTTTTAACTGCCTCTGACCTGTCCATGACTTTTACTAAAGATACCTGAGACTAAAACGTAGCTTTACTCATAGGTGAACAGCAAAGTTCCTTGTTACTGCTCCAGAGCAGCCCTAGTCAAAGACTTCTTGGGAGATGCCCTGCTGATGTTGTGGAAGGGTTACCTGGGGTATGTTTTCTTTCCAATTTCTTTGATACCACAGGTTTTGTGGAAGATATGCTGAGACAGAGTTCTAGTCATCCTCATCATGCCTAACTGGTCAAGACAGTTGTGGATCACAGTTCTGTTGAAGCTATTAGTGCGACACCCATGAACATCCACAGGCCTTCTAATACAACACCGGGGCAAGATCAGACACCACAATCTGGGGTCTGCAACTCAGTCTGATATTTGGGTGGGCATCAGAGGTAGAATGCTCATGTTCATAGAGTGTGCAATCTGTCCTTAACCAAAGTGGAAAATGTTCTACAAGAAGCTGTTACGCAGCTAAATAGAAGTGTTTCTCTGTGTGGGCTCATCAATGCAAGTTGTCTTTGGATTCCACTGGAATCCCTGATATCTTAGAGAAGCTCCTCACACTTAAGTCCTTCGGGTCTTGCATTCAGTTCCCTGTGGGTGCATTTAGAAGCAGTCAGCGTTTTCCATCCTCCAGTGAATAACAGTATGATTTTCATGCACACTATCACAAATAGATTTTGAAGGGGATTCTCAGATCCTGTCCATCAGTGATGGTGATCAGTGATGGTAATCCCTTAATTTTGTTCTATCATCTCTCACAAAGATGCCCTTTGAGCCATTAACCACATGCTCTATGACACATCTGTCCATGACGGAGGCCTTTCTGATAGCTAAACATTGGTCAGAAGAGTCAGTGAACTGGGAGTGGGCCCACCAGATACTACCATCTATAAAGAAAATGTCTTGCTACACCCCCACCCCAGATTCAGACCCAAGGTAGTTTCCAAGTTTCATACAAGTCAGATCATCTACTTATCTGTATTCCCTCCCCCCTCTTCCAAATCACATGCATGAGAAATGGAGAGAAGAGTGCATTCTCTGGACATCCACAGGGCATTGGCCTTTTATCTTCAAAGGACGTTAGATACCCAAACTATTTGTTCCTGTAGTAGATCAATCAAGAGGCCAACCTATATTGGTGTAGAGTCTTTCGAAATGGATTTTAGATTGTATTACCCTTTGTTACTAGCTAGCTGGTCTCCGCGCCCCATCACTTCTGTGTTCATTCCACAGCTGCATCTCTGGGAGATGTACTCTTACTAAAGATATGTAGGGCAGCTACTTGGAGGTATTTGCATACATTTACAAGACATTATGCCCTTATACAGTCAGCAACAGTTGAACAGTGTGGACAGCACACTTTTTGACTAATGCTTATTAATCTCCCACATGTGAAATACACATATAGACCATCACTTAAAGAAGAAGTGGAGGTTACATTCCTCTATGTGGAGGCTTTGAGATGTGTGGTCTCTGTCTGTATTTCACTGCCTGCCCTCTGTCCCCTCTGCTGCTGATTCGTTACAGGGAAACTGGAGAGGCATTTGTTCATACTGCCCTCTGTGCCCTCGGTTGGGAGCACAAGGAGTGCTACAGCGCATGTGTGGGCCAGCAGACGGTGCCTGCAAGAAATTCTAGATTCAGATGCATGGTGTGCGTGCGTATCCCATGTGTGGAATACGGATAGGGACAACACATCTCAAAGAACTTCTAGTTACAGGTAGGTAACCTCTGTTTTCCCTCATGAATCAGATACTGTATGCACTTTCCTTCCATGTGGTTCAGGCATGTGTCTTTACATAAGTAAGTTTCATCCTCCAGATGTTGAATTTGAAGATTCCAATACAGCAATAATAACAATGGAATAATTATAATGGGTAATGATATTTCATTATTTAGTAGTTTCTTAGTTTATAGTAGTTGCTGGAAGTGAAACACTGTATCTTCTGTAGTATCTACAGTAATATTTGCCATCTTTAATGTTCATAGTCTGTATCTGTCTTTCAAGAAGGTAATCACTGTTTTGTGTCAAATGCCATCGAATTAAATGACCTAATCCTATCCAGCCAAGGGGAACAGATCGATACTCATTCTGCTGCATGTTTCTGTGTTATCTGATACCATTGACCACCAAATGCAAATCCTGCCTCTGAGAAATCTCAGGGGTGAATAGAAACATTCTGAAGTGGCTCAGCTATTTCCTATCATGCTGAACTGGAGAGTCACTTCTAGGGCCCTCACTTTGAGTCTTCCAAATTCATTGTTCTCCCATGTGTTGTTCAACATTTAGGTGATGTAATTGGAAGAGCTGGTGAGACAATATGGGCTGAATTTCCAGCAGTACACAGATGATACCCAGCTTCACATTTCCTTTATACCAAATATAAAGAGCACTATCTTCCTGGATGAAGAACTAGTGAAATCTTGAACCCAGGCAAGACCATGATGATGGTAAGAAAGAGGAAAGTACTTTGAAGAACTTGCCTCCTCTTACCTTCCGGCCCTGCCGATCTCCCAAGTTAAGGGCATCTGCATTAGATTGTTTCTATGCACAAATGGGGTATGTTTTTGCCACAATAGCACTGAGGAATCCAAGAGCACTAAGACAGAAGACTTAGAACAATCGTCTAATTAATTTTATTCATGGCCACTTTATAACCATTTATTCTGGTTAACATTATCCTTTACCTTAAATAGGTCGTCTTTCTCCTTGATATTTTTATAGAGAGCAATCATATCCCCTTTGTCTTGTGTTATGCTAGGCCAATGGAGCCCAAGTTTTTATTCTCCACTTAGAAAACAGGCTCTCTGTTCCCCAACCATCCTATTAGCTATTCTCTGCACCTGTTCCAATTTGAGTTCTTCTCTCTTGAGCATGGGTGACCAGAATTATACTTAGTATTGCGGATACCTTGTATAAAGCCATGAATACTTGAGAGATTGCCTCTCTCTCCATGCGCATGACTTTCCATGGTAGATAGTTTTCACTGGAATAATGAAACTGCTGATAAGAATGGGGAAGCTTGTAAATGCAAGAGACAAAAGAGCTGAATCTAGATGTGGAACTCACTCCCACAAGAGAAGAGGATGGCTACAGATCTCATCACTTTCAATGCCAAACATATTTTTTTCCAACTTAGTTTCCTTCTATAAATTCTGCGCATGCACACCTATAAGTATATATTTGTTACTACGATAACTTCAGATTCTATTGGTAATGGGACATGTGTCATGGATGGGATGGAATCTATATTTCTGTGCAATTATTTGTAATGTTTATTACAGAAGTACAGAGAAATCTTTTCAGGTGACTTTCCTTTCAAGTACTTTTGTGGGGGGAGGAAGGAAGTAAATCATTCCTACCTTATTCAGGGTTTTAGTCCAGTTAGAGTTGTTAAGAAGGTTTGGCATGAGCAGTGAGCCAGCAGGAACTGACCACAGTGGAATTAATCCTTAGTAAAAACTGCCATCTTGTTTCTGTCTGGGAAGGATGGGAAAATAAGGGGCTGTGTGTGTGTGTGTTTCTGTCTAGTTTTTTAGAGCAGAAATTACTGCACTAAATTTTTTTCTCAAGTGTTTGAAAAAAAAACTGTTTGTCACTTTCCTAAACAAAACATAACATAACCTTCCAAGATTTAAATTAAGATAATTTTAGTATTCATGGTAAGTACAATGTGTCAACCTTTTCCCCCAGCAAAGCTTCCTGCTTTACCCTTCATTACCAAATTTGTGGCCATGAAAAACGCATTACGGACTGTGAAATTTGGTCTCTTTCCCCACTCCACCCATGAAATCTGGTTTTGTGTACTTTTATCCTGTACTATATAGATTTAACGGGGAAAACCAATGTTTCTCAAATTGGGGGCCCTGACCCAAAAGGGAGTTTCGGGAGTGGGGAGGGTGTTACAGTATTGCAACTCTTACTTCTGCACTGCCTTCAGAGCTGGGTTGCCGGAGAGTGGTGGCTCTTGGTAGCAGTACCGCAATCCCTCTACAATAACCTTGTGACCCCCCCCCACAACATCTTTTTTGGCACAGGACCCGTACAGTTACAACACAGTGAAATTTTAGCCCTTGACGGGGGGGAGGGAAGGAATCTATCTAAGTTACGCAACTTTAGCTATGTGAATAACATAGCTGAAGTTGACGTAGTTAGACTTACCAGGGTGTCTTCACCACAGTGAGTTGACTGCTGCCGCTCCCCCATTGACTCCGCCTGCGCCTCTTGCCACAGTGGAGTACAGGAGTCGACAGGAGAGCGCTCGGGGATCGATATATCGCATCTAGACTAGATGCAATAATTGATCCCTGCTGGATCGATTGCTGCCCGCCAATCCAGCTGGTAGTGTAGACATGCCCTTAGATTTTAAATAGCTGAAATAATGAAAGTTACAATTTTTAAAATCCTATTTGGCTTGGTGGCTTTCTCAGAGATGGTAATAGCATGTTCTGGGATGTTTGTATAGGTGGAAGGAGACCAGAAACATTGTAACGTTTCAGGCTTTCTTAGATTCCTAGTTCGCTATGTGGCAGTAGCACTTCCTAGTGGTTTTAGATCGTTCTGTATAAAAAAAATCACATTGTTCCTCGTGGCTGAGATTTGTATGCTGTGAAAATAGTTGTTAATACTACTACTTAGTTTTTTCTATGTTTTGTCCTTAGAACTCAAAGTGCTTTGGGGTGCACCCCTGCCCTGAGCCCCCTGCTGCACCCTGCACCAATTCTGCACCGCGCCACACCCTGCACCCCTCTGGTACCCCAACCCCCTGCCCTGACCCTCCTCTTGCACCACAATCCCCTGCCCTGAGCCCCCCCTCTTACACCCCACGCCCCCTCCCGCACTCCACACTCCCTCCCACACCCAAACCCCCTGCTTCAGCCCTATATTCATGGCCCTGCATGCAATTTCCCCATCCAGATGTGGCCCTCAGGCCGAAAAGTTTGCCCAGCCCTGCCTTATCCACTCAACTGTACACCCCATAAAAAGGAATGGATGCAAATCCAAAGCTCCAAGTCAGACTGAGAGAACTCTGTACAATTTTGCATGAGGGATGGTCTGTACTTTTAGTTAATGCTGTTGGGTGGGAAATAAGAATGTATTCCGGTGTTGATCCCAAGTGAACAAGAGAAGAAGTTTAAGAAATCATTAATTGTGTGGACTCTGTCTTCTACACAAGAGCGAGTAGGTTTATATATTTATATTATATATATATATATATCAAATATTATATATTTGATAGTCTGTAAAAGTTAGACATCATGCCTTAATGCCCTTTACCAGCCAAAGTAAACTTAGCATTTTAAATTAGGACTCCTTGCTATTAAAATGAGATCCAGGAATAGCCAGTTAATTGACCATGACAGCCCATTCAATTCAGTGGATTATGTTAGGTTTTTAGGCACAGATCTAGTTCTGAAATGGGCTAATGATCAATTTATGTTGTTTAACATGAGAAAATGAATAAGCACTAATTTTGTAATGAGCATTGAAACTGTCAGTGTAAAGTGAGAAATTAAAAAGAAATTTATTGTTACTATTGAAAGTGGATATGGAGGGAAAATTACCTTTGCTTTCTGTTCCATAAATACCCTCTTCCCCTTCTGTGTTGGTTTTTAGAAATGTGACATAGCCCAGATATCCGAATTTCAACTTTGATGGCCTTTCATTATATGAAGTCATCACAGTGAAGTAGGAAAAGGGGTCAGATTCTTTGTCGAGAAAGAAAAGAAAATGCTCCACTGAGCGGAGCTTAGTATTAGAAATTTCTGCTATTCACTGGTGGTAGTGGGAAAAGTTATGTAGCCTCTGGTGTATTCAAAAAAAAAAAAAAAAAAAGTACACCTATCAGTGTAAAAATAAAAGTTGCTGATCTGGCAAGGTGCCAGAGTTTCTTTAGGAGTTTCTTCTAAAGCCATGGAACTCAACTTTTTTCATCCACAATCTACAAAAATGCCCAGAAATTTATCCCACAATCCACCATATCCCCAAATCCAAAGGAAAATTTTTCTACCATTTTGTGGGTTGCAGATTGTAAAAGATGAAGGGGGTGAGATTTGGCTGATGCCATTGGAGTGAAAGGGTCTCTCCCACCTCTTCGCTTTCCCCTGTGTTTGTGCAGTGCTCAGCTCCAACGGTTGAGAGGATTTGCTCCATAGGTCCTTGAAGCTCCCCACTTCCCTTGTTTTGGAGCCAAATGCTGAATGAGACCGGAGAGAGATGGAGTAAGGAGCAGTTCTAGGATTGGGAGGTCAGAGGGAGGGGTAGAATCAGTAGTAGGAAAAGGGGAAGTCAGCGAGCTGGACTTTCCTGCCCTGGAGCAGGACACTCACAGGGTCCTGGTGGCCCAGGGATTTTAGAGAGGTCACAGCTGCCAGCTCATGTATCAGGTCTCCTCACACCACCATGTGAGAATGGCTATTCTATGATGTGCGGGAGCACCTTGAACTCCCATTAAAGTTCCCTATCTTGTAGATTTAGGTCTTCAGAGAGCAGTTGAGCGTGCTTATATTGAAATAGCTATTTCTGCATGCTTACACAGGATACCGTACAATTTCTTTGCCTTTAAAACTTTTTCTTCCTGCAGCTGAAATATTTGTTGCACAGTGGAATTCCAGAAGAGATATGAAGTGAATTAAATGTGATTTGAACGATAATATTTGTGCTTGCTAGGTTATTGGGCTGTGGAACATATTTAGAATCCATCTTATATTAAAAGCTGTTTGCTGCTTTTCTTTGGCACCTGAAAGTTTTTTCTGAAAGTTCCCTGCCGTAGAACAGAGGTAGACATGGAAATGAATAAATGTATTGGCAAATTTTCAGATGTAATCCATTTTGTAAATTAACCATTTTCATTTCAGCCTGTTACCGTTCTCCAATGTTTGTGGTTTGTTTTGTGCTATGTTGTTGAACAGAGAGTTCTGGTACACACCCCAGGCTGATTATTTTGTGTTTTTAATGTATGTACGCTTTTGCCATAAAAGCTTTATCTATTGTGAAAATATTCAGGAAGAGTGCAGATAACAGCACCGTATGTAATGTACTCTTACGTTCCAGACAATTTTAAACACATACAAGAAAAATGTGCTTGCATTTACTATTTGAAGTATTGTAAAGGTAAAGCAATCATTAATAGAATTGGAAATTGGAAACCTCTAAAACATGCTAACTCTTTTTGAAGTTGTATATAAGAAACCCCCCAATAATTTCAGACAAGAATTACTTGATGTAAGGACATTTAATATTAAAAATGTCACACTTCTTTAAGGGTGGTCTTGACAACACACACAAACTCTAATGGCTTTATTTGAATAAATGACATCTAATTTTGGGTGCCTCCAATTTTAGAAATTTTCAATCTGCTTTTTAGAAATTTTGAGGAGCTGCCATTGATTTCAGTTTGATAAATAGATGCTTCTTGCCTTGGAAAACCAGTCACCCACATTAAAGGTTACATTTGAAAGTTTGTTCCCAGTTGGTGTTGATCTGAAAGCATGGAGTCAATGTACCTGCATCTTAAAAGGATCTAGTTTAGTTTGTTTCCAGATAAATAAGCTAACAATTGTAGTGGCTGCTGATAGGGCTGCTGCCAGCTCTGAGATGGAGGAGTCAGTAGGCATGGGTTCCTTGGAATCTCTCTTAGCAGTGAGTGAGCAGTAATGCAAATGGTGCTCTCTGCTGGCCACTTCAGACGTTTTAACAACCAGGCATCATTTTGTTTTAGTTACACGAATATACTATGGCATATACCTCTGGATGTATTGGAAGGAACAGTATGTTGATGTCATGACCAGATACTGCAGCAATGAGCATCATATGAAAAACTAATAAGTAGATTAATAAAGGGAAGACTGAGATTAGATTGTTTTTTAAAACTTGTGCGTGTTGTGAATGTCACAAAATAAAATGCTCTAAACAGGGAGGTCTTCACTACTCACCAGATCAACACCCCCCCCCCCCCCCCCAGCCACCAGTGTAGATCAGGGCTTAGGAAACTTATTTCTGTTGTCCCAACACAGGTATCAATTTGTGAACTGAGAAGCTGCAATTGGCTTCCTCTTGAATAGGTTGAATTAAAATATGACAGAAAACAAACAGTTTTACAGTAACTTTCCTTCATGATTTAGAATCTCCTTTGTACTCTTTTGGAAAGGATAGACTTATGAAAACAGAGTACATAAAATATTTAGATCTAAAGGAGTAGGAAATCACCTTTTATGCCATTAACAGACATAATTTCCATTGCTTTCCCCTATATATTCTATCCTCTGCATATGGTTCTTCTTTCCATTATCTGGGAGAGTACAATCATAAAATAGTAAAAGGTTACTTACAGTGATGGCTTTCTCAGTTTATCCTGAGTATGTCTTATTTTTCTATGTAATCGCTGTGGAATAAACAAAATGTAAACCACTTACTAGGTTTGTTGGACAATCTGTTCTTGGGTTCACTTTCTAGGTGAATGTTCACTTAACAGAATATGTATCTTCTTTAATTACAGAAAACTCTGGGGTGGAAAGTGAAGTGTTTACAAATGTCAAATTTAAGTAATTTTCAGAGCACAGCCAGGTAGAATATGTAAGTGGGTGGTGTACCCAGGAAATAGGAGGACTGACTTGCTTAGACTTGAGGAGTGTGATGCAATGATTACATGAATGTATTATTGCAGTGAATTTCAAGTTTAGCATTACCTATGCCCTTGAATTGAATGAAGTGAACTGGCCAGTTCTGCACATTGTTCGAACTATGCTAAAACCATACACATAGCTTTTACAAAATAATTGTGCCTTACTGATTTACCCTTCCCAAAAGAACTAAATTGTTCTAGAGCAGTGTAATTTAACCTCTTGCTGTAATAAAATGCAACTTGATAGCTATTGTGCTGAAAACTTAAAAAGTTCGTTGAACTCTGAGGTTAGCATCAACAAGTAAGTGAATATAATTGCCAAAATTCTAAAAATCCTAGTTCTGAGTAGCTAAGTAGGAATTTTAAAAGCTTAATTCTACTTCAAAAAGTGAAATTCAAACTGTCACCAAAATGTTATTGTCCTGAGTAGCCATCTGTGTAAAATTGTAATGGACTCTAAGTAGATATTGCTATAAAAATATTTTCCTGAGAATTTCTTAAACAATTTTCTCTATACCATTTTAAAATATATTTAGTTCTTGGCATTTGTCCATTTTAAAAAGTGGCATTTCGACTTAAGATTCCATGTATTTGCATCTTCGCTGTTTTTCAATCTTTTTTAAAAGGGAGTATTTGGTCTTCGTCTTGCAGCAGGACAGCTTTGAATCATAATCTTTTATGGATGTATTTTTTTATACACAGCAAAAATTGTGACACAGCCTGATAGACACACATCAGATGTCTGTATAAGTTCAGAATAGGGCACCCTGAGAAATTTTATTGCAGAATTTAGAGTTTAGTCTAGTGCAGGGTTTCTCAAACTTCATTGCACTGCGACCCCCGTCTGACAAACAAAATTACTACACGACCCCGGGAAGGGGGACCAAAGCTCAAGCCGCACCATCCTGGCCGGGGGGGGGAAAGCCCAAGCACTGCTCCCCTGAGGGGCACCAAAGCTTGAGGGCTTCAGCCCTGGGCAGTGGGGCTCAGACTTTGGCTTTAGCCCCAAACCCCAGCAAGTCTAATGCCAACCCCGGTGGCCCCATTAAAATGGGATCATGACCCACAGTTTGAGAACCACTTGTCTGGTGTCTTTTGAAGGTAGTAAATACTATGGATGGGCTCAAGCCACATAATGTATAGCCTAGTTTTGAATATTTCCAAAGCTGAGGTTTTTGGACAAGTTGTTTGTTTGTTCTGCTGTATAGTATAGTTAGAAACCATTGCCAAAGTTTGGACTCAGTTCTGGGTCTGGATTTCAGTTACTCACAAAGTTCAGTGGTGGTAGAATCTTGTGTTTTCATTTGGCTGTATCTATTTCTAGAAACTAAAGTCTTTTCCATTGCTCAAAAGGCATGTAGATAAACACTGTAAAATGTGGAGTAATCGCAGGGAGCAAAGGGGACTCGAGAAATGACACTCTCAACATGGTATAGAGGAAACTTAAATGAAAAAGTTTGTTGTTTCATATTTACTTAGCAGGTCTTGTCTGTGTAGGCTCTTGCCAAACTCGTTTTAGGTATTTCTTGTCTAGTCTTGCTGACCTACTATTTTGTGTTAGTGGCTTGTCAAACCGGAAGAGCCACAACAGATGCAGCTCAGGTTTTGTGGAGTAAACTGTAAAATATATGTGGTGCATGAAATTAAGTTTTTTCTTTGACATTTCTCACAGAAGAGAAAAGCACCTTTTAAAAAACGAAATACTTGCTAATTGGTGGAAGAATGCAGCCTGTATCTAAACTATGTTTTTACTGTAGATTGGGCATATGATGTAGCATAAGGGCAGCAATTGTGTTTCTGAAGTTGTCCTTCCATTATTGATCCTGTAATTTTGTGTGTTTGCTACGTTGCCCTTTTATTAACATTGAATGGAGTGGAACTTTGGCGTGCACACTGTCTGAAAACAGGATAAAGATCCAGAAATACCAGAGTTCGGCTTAATGCTGACTGTCCTTGTGGATTTAGCCACCCTTGTATCTGTACCCTATCTATAATAGCCCCATATTACAGACAAGAAACAGAGGCTAGGGAGGTTAAGCTATTTAGCCTAGAACAGTTAGGGTTCAGATGATGGGGTTGAAGAGGCAGGTTGGTTCTTGTTCCCTGTAAACTAGTTCTTTCTCATTTCCAGATGGTGATAAAGTTGGGCTTATATCTCAAATCCTAGTTTAGTCTTTGAGCTGGGGTAATGAGTCACTGTAATAAGTGACTTGTTTTGAAGTGTAAACCTTATTGTAGTCTGTCAATTCTGTCAAGTCTTAAAAACCCAGCTGTATGTATTTGATCATTTGACAGTGTTTGTTTCAGATACCGGAGGTAGAGGTGCTTTACATAATGGGGTGTGAGATGAAAAACTAAGTCTTCCCTACTATTCACTGGTTTGAAAGTTGAGTTTACAATGGCATGTTTTCTTTGGACTATGTTCTAGAGCTTTCCATGAGGACCGTTGGGACAATGTGTATAAACTGATAGCTTTGCCTTATCTTTTTATAAACAGTGAAACATTAAATGCTCAAATTAAACAAAAGCATACATGATTACCCTCTTTGGTATAATCACTTCCGGGTGTATATGCCCCAGAAGGTCCAATAGCAACTTGGAATGTTTTTTCGTAAAGTAATTTCAGAGAAGAATTTAAAACAAACTTGAGCTCTCCTGTTTACTGTAGAATTTTCGATATATAGACGAATTACATAGGAATGAAGTGTTTTCGTCTCCTTTCACAAACAAAAGGCAAAGTAGGTCACATAGAAACTCTCTCTCTCACACACACACACACACACACACACACACACACACACACACACACACACACACACACACACACACACACACACACCTTGTCTAAAATCTGTCCATTAAGTTTTATATGTGTACACAGTTTTAGCTAAATCTTGGTGCACTTGGCTGATATTAAAAGCTTTCCTGATTTGGGTCTACTCAGTAGCTAAAATGTAGGTTGTATATGGAAACAGCCCCATAACTTGGTATTGCCTTGCCAAAGGGGGGGTTGAGCTAGGGAGGAGAGAATGCTGCCTTTTGTAATGTTTCTCTAAACAGAAAGTGTTAAGTTCATTTTTGCAAGTGTAAAAATTGTGTTTCTGGTACGTTTATGATGTTATCTGAAACTGCTGATATTTTCTAATTAAACAGCTATAAAAATGATGCCAGTATTGTCTTAAGCCCTGTACCTCACCGTAGCCATGTAGTATCTTGAGCTAGTACTTGTAGAAAACTTTTCGTATAAATGATGATGTCACTAGGGCAATTACAATAAGGGGAAACTGTGTGTTAGGTAAATTAGGGCTTGTTTAAACTGGCAATTTACAGCGCTGCAACTTTCTCGCTCAGGGGGTGTGAAAAAACAGCCCCTAGTGCCGCAAGTTTCAGTGCTGTAAAGTGCCAGTGTAGACAGTGCACCAGCACTGGGAGCTACGCCCCTTGTGGAGTGGGTTTTTTTTTTTTTTTTTTTGAGTGCATGGGGAGCTTGGCGGGCGGCAGGGAAGAACCCTGCGGGCCGCTTGTTTGAGACTCCTTGCATAAATGAGAAGAGTAAAAATCTCTAGGCAACTTAATCCCTCCCAAATCATTAAAGCATATAAACTCAGAACTGGTTTTCCATTGATTTCCAGTGATACTAAAGCCAATGTGTGTATGAGAAGATGCCTAAAATGAACAGGGCAGTTTCACAGGGGTGTCATTTGACTAAACCAGTCACTTAAAACAAAAATCAACAGGAGAAAGAAACATTACTTTTCCCTCTGACTTTCATTACGTATGATTGCTCTGCTTTCCATGTAGTTTCTCCCAAGGTTTAACAATAGCAATGAATTTATGGGAATTGAGGGCTATGACCTCCCTTTCCATCCTAAGTCCTAAGATTCTTAAAAAGAAAAGGAGGACTTGTGGCACCTTAGAGACTAACCAATTTATTTGAGCATAAGCTTTTGTGAGCTACAGCTCACTTCATCGGATTCTTAGGCATTCACATGACAGATGCTGCATGGAAGGCAAAACTAACATAGTTAGAGAGCCAAGGAAGTATAGATCTTTTAAATTTAGGTTTTATCTGTTCAAAGTACCCCTTTCCCTATGGCAGTGGCAGCAGCGGTATGAAACCAAAGCCGATGCACGTTGTGTTTGTGCTGCTGTAAACAGGGTTGCCATGGGTGTAAAATACTACTAGGCATGAGGGCAGCCTAGATTGTGTTACTAATAAAGTTCTTTATAGGCTTTTGGGGTGGCAAAGGAAGGGACAGGAGGTGTAGACAAAGAAAGGGAAAGTGGGGTAGGGCAATGGAGACCTAGAGGACAAAGAAAGATGGAAATCAATACGTAGTAGCAAAGGAAAAGAGAAGTGGAGGTGTAACCGGGAGGGTGGGGGCTGTTTTCCAGTAAAAGCATTTGCTTCATAGCATTTTTTTCTACTATGTAAGAAAAAACTCCCCTCAAATATTTTGGCACCACACCATGTTAAAACAGGGGATATACTGGTGGGGATGGCATTCCTGTTTCCCCAACTCCAGTCCTTCACCTACAAAAATGAGAAGAAAGCCCTTCTTCCAAGAGCTCTACCTCCCACACATCAGTGATTTTTGCTTTGTACCTTTCTCCCTGTTGGTAGCATGTAGCTTTGAGTTTGAAAAACTGGTAACTTGAACTCCAGTAGTTTACGTTGCCTACAAGATATTAAAAGTTAAAGTGAGAGTTAATGGTAATTCATAATTTTAATTATTCAGAAATCCAAATGGGAAATTGAGATAATGTGACTGAGGATAAGTCCTTTTGAAACGCCAGATGCTCCAGCAATTAACTTGAAAATCAGCCTTTGTTTAAAAAATTCCACAGTATCCCTGATCTCAGTCAGTCAGAAACTGTGTAATACATGCTCTTGATGTCAGATCCATGCACAACAGATTTGTGACCCACTGCCTAGGAATGTTATCGTTGTTTGTTCCTTTGTTCAGCACCAACAGTGCCCTTGGCGTGGCCAAGATACAACCAAGAGACAGCCCCAACCTCAAAGACCTTACAATCTGATTAAGCCAGATGCAGAGCAGACGTTATGACTGGGAAACCCAGAGCTATTAAAACTTTTTGAGAGGTTTTGGTGAAAACATATGCTTTGTTTCCTTCATTTAAGTGGTGGGTGAACCAGAGGAATTTCGAGATGTGTTCATAAAATATTTAGTCCATTCCTATTATAAGGCATGCAGGCCACGATTTTCAAGCTTTCGGTGGCCCATCTTCAGACCCCTTTTAAGTGTTTCATGTTTAAAAGATGGGTGGTCAGTACTTTCTGAAAATCAGGCCTCTTTAAGGTGCAATAGATTGGGCCCCCCAAAATTGTGGCACCCAAACTCATTACTCAGTTTTGAAAACTCTGGCCACCATATGAAATTTATTGAATTTGTCCTAATGTTAGACATTGAACAACACCTCAGAGTGTTGTCATTGTGGCATGGGTGGGCTAGCTAAGATGCAAAGAAGAGATACATATTATGTCATGTCCAGCCTTCTGTGGCCATAATAGGACTTTTCACTATAAAAATGATCTCTCTTGGAAATAACAAATGTAGTAACCCAGGCTCAATACAGTAGATATCTGTAGGGAAATGGGCATGTACCTCTATTGATGCAGTCCCATTCTACTGATTGTGCTTGTATGGTACAAGGGTGGGGGAAGTTGTAGAATCCTATATCCCCATTTGTTGGTAAATTATGGTATCCTTCCTTCCAAATACAGAATGTATACAATATCTGAGACATACATGTCTTGTATTGCAATAATATGTGAAAGAGCATTGTTGGAGATTGATGTGATGTTTCTGAAATGTTTTTTGATTAACCTTGTACTGGTGTATAGAGAGAGTTTCTGTTTATAGGGACCTGTTGTCCGAAGTGCTTTGACTATTTCAGTCTGAGGAGACATTTTTGAAAATTTTCTGTCACCTAAAAAAACCACCCTAAGACAGGGAAGTACTATCATGCCTCTTCCCACACTGGTGGTGTAAGGTGCTCAGATACTACAGTAATTGAGACCATAGAAATACTGATGCTATCAGAAAGAAGAATCTTTCACTTCACATAATTCACTTGTGTTAGAGGGTGAAAGGTTTTATGTACAGGACTTGAATCTGAATGGAAACTTCACCATTAACTTCAGTAAGTATAGGACTGGGCAAATTGACTGTTAGGGAAATATCTTTTTACCAATATATACTTGAAATATCTGATGGATCTTTTTTCTTTGCATACAGGATCCAAACTATTGGATACAAGTACATCGTCTGGAGCATGGGGATGGAGGAATCCTAGACCTTGATGACACTCTTTGTGACGTAGCTGACGACAAAGATAGAGTGAGTACAGACTGTTATTAAACATGCTCAGGGTTCATTGCCCATGAACACACCGTGTTTCATATTTCTAGCGTGAACACTGAAGATGAGGTAGGAGAAAGAAGAGAAAGGATGGAGAAGGTGAGAGTCAAACAACGTGAAAGTAATTTTCCTGAGTTTTCTAATATTGGCGCTTTCACAAACATGCTAAGTACATAAGTGAAATTGAGCTGGAAATGTAATATAAAATATTTGATTTAAATTAAGATGCTTTCATTATGCAATTTAAATAAAGTTGGAATATGAAAGTGAGGATGAGAAAAGAGAGGAAATCCCTAAAAAACATATACAAGATTTTCCAGAATGTGTCTTAAATTTAGTATCTTAACTCCATGTTTAGGCACCTAAGTAAGTAGCCTAATTTTGGGCACTGAGCACCCCTGATTTCATTTTCAGAAGTCATTGATTTTATTGGGAGCTGCTGGGTACTCAGCGCTTGTGAAAATATTAGTCTGCTTATGTACATTCAGACTTTTGGCACCTATTTTTGAGAATTTCAGGCATGTAACGCATATTTGTTTTGTTTGTAGTCAGCTAGGCTATGTTTCACTTTAATACTGTCTTAAGTAATATAGTCAGATTGGATAAAATAGGCAACACTGACATTAATAAGCTGGGGAAGTTTTATGTAATGTGCTAAATATTGGCATTTCACTGCCAAGCTGTGCTTCTAGCAATTCTTACTGAAAATGTAATTCCACTGCACTGGAGCAACTGAGGACTGTGACTGAGCCTTCAGTCTAGAGGTATGATTCTCAGGGCCCTGCTCCTTTCACCACATGACACAGAATTGCCTTTGTCAGTAGCAACAGGCAATCTGAAAACCTTCTTGAAAATTACTCAAATGTAGAAATAGATACTGTCCTTAATATTTTGCTTGAGACTGAGTTTAATTGACTGGGTTATTTTAACAGCTGTACTAAGGGTTTAAAAAACAGGGAATCATGAGGTATGGACTCCTCAGTGTCTGAAATGTTAAGGTTACTCAAGTTCTATAAAGTAACAACATACAGTGTCTAGTTTTTAGAAATCTCCTCTATAAAAATAGTGCCCAGCTAAGAGATCATGACAAGTGGAGACCACGTAACATTACCATTTTATCCTAAAGCACTTCCTACTACCGCTTTGCTTAAAGGCCTCAGGTAGGACGACTATTATCGTCAACACTGGTTTTCTGTTAAACTTACTTGAGACATGTACTCTTTACTCCTCTCCTTCCTAAGGGAGGAACCTAATATCTGGTTACTTAGTGATTTCATTTTTTGACTCTAATTTGGCTTGCAGGCTTCCAGTGTGGGACTCTTCTTACTGAAACTGTACGTAGGTGTTTTTATGTGCATGACTAATGGGGGAAAAAACTCTCACTGCCATTGAAATAAGCAGTGCCATTATTACAACAGTATTCTCTTTCTGCTTAAGTGGATAAGATCCCTTTTAGATAATTGACTTACACCATTTCTGTAGGTTTGCCTAGTATGTTTCCTCTGATTTAATAAAGCTGTCATTTCTATCCTCACTTTCTACTCACTGCATATATCACTTACATTTTATTTTTTAAAGAGCCTTGAGATGTTGATGTGAAGGATGAAACATAAACGTATGTTGTATGTAGGTTGCACTGTACTAGTTTATCCTTGAATTAATCATTCCAGCTTGACCTTCCCTTTTGATAGTTTTCAAGAACTGCAGTCATTAGTCACTAGGTTTTGATTACGTATCTTCTGATATTTTTACACCCCCTTTGAACACCAATGACTTTTCTAATTCTGTTTCAGTTTTGGGTTGTTAACTTCTTTCACATATAGCAAATATTTTAATTGTTTTATGTTTGTCAAACCTGATACAGAGCTCAGTATTGCAAGGAGCTGAGCATTATTGGCGCTCTAGCCAGGCAAGCACATAAGTACATATTTAACTTTAGACGCCATGTGCTTAAGACTTTTTAAACAACCCATGTTTAAAGTTAAGCATGCACTTAAATTACCATTGAAGCCTGAGATTACTCATGTGCTTAAAGCTAAGTGCTGAAGTATTTTATTGAACTGGGGCCAGAATACTGAGCACCTTGCAGAATTGAGATCATAACATCTGTATGTTCTTTTTCAAGGAGGAGATATTCAAATGCACAAAGGACAGCGGAGTTGGTCAGTCATCCTCAGTGGCATTAATGCTACACATAGAAGTAATCTTTAAAATGGCAGCGTTGCATTTTTCTTAATTGTCCCCTGCTCCTGTAGTATCTAATTGTTACTCTAAAATTGCATATATTCAGTTTATTAAGGGTCTAATTTTAACTAAGCAGCCATACATATAAAACATTAAACAGGTTTTTGTAAAGTCCATTATCTTGCAAAACTCTGCTACAGAGTATTTAACAATTCTAGTACAGAATATAAAACAATTAAGGACTGTACAGTCTTTTGGAACCTTAATTGTAAATACATTAAATGTTATGCAGGGGGCAGCTGCTTTAGTAAAATAACATAAACTCCAGGAGTAATGGGGAGAATATTTGCTTCAGTTCCAGTGTCTACATGGAAAAATTGTTGTATGCTATAAATGCACATAAAGATCCTTATAGACAACAGCTGCTAAAAGTGGAATAAAAAAAGACATGTCCTTGTGACGGTTCCTTACCCATTAAATGTGGCTTGTTAGGACAGTCTTACTTTATCTTTTTCACTATCCCTCTTATCCCCTGGTTTCTTTTATACCTTAATAAAATGGAAAAGATTGGTGGTAGTGGACTCTCTCTGGAGTGATTTGAAATGTTAAAAACGACCCTGAATATATGGGGGGGGGAAATATACTTTAGAATGTTAATTGTGTACTTAGGTTATTTTCTCTTTGAAACCACAACTTCTAAGTTAGTGTTTTTAACATAAAAATAGAAACTGTAGGATTCAGTCTAATTTAGACAGCAAATCAATTTGACATTCACATTAAACTGCATTACCATGATGATGAGAAAGTTAGCAATGTTGGAGACTTTTTATGGAGCTATATTTCTCAAGAGGGTACATTTTTTTTTTTACAACTCTAAATTATTGAATTCATTTGCAGTTACTTTAGATTATCACAAAATGCTGATAAGATATAAACTCTTGTTAGCCTATTCCTAATGTCATTTATGAAAAGTTGATTTATATTTTTAAATCTTTTATTGATGTGTAATAGAAAACTAGTATGTAACTTCTGCTCCTTGATGCAAGCAGATTAAATGATCATGCTTTGGATGGTTTTTAGTTGTTTTTTTTTTTTTCTTTCTTTCTTAAAACAACTTCAGTTTTGAACAGTTATGAGGGTACAGCCTCCTGAGAAAGGGGCATTAGGATATTTACCTGTTCAAGTAATCTGACTGGATGAATCCTAAATACTACTTAGTAAAACTAGTCATCGTATAACTATCCCTACATGAGATTAAAATTTAATACGGTATTCCATTCGATAATAAAATATTAATAGATGCACAAAAACCTGCTTCTTTCTGTGTAATAAGACACTCATTCGAAAGTTGCGAAGACATTCGGTTTCGTTAGTGGAAAAACATTGTATAATGGAAACATTGCTATTGAAAAATGTATTTTTTTTTATATATCCATATGTAAACATTTTTCAATCGGAACAGTTTTTGGTTAGCGTTCAGAAAAATTGTTTGTCTGGAAGAAACAGAAATCTACTTATGACTGGAGGTATCCTATCCAAACCCAAAAGAGAGGCATATTTGGTGGTATGAAATGTGATCAATTCAGATGATATTTTTCTGTGTACTAGGAAACTGTTTGAAATAGTTAATGTTTTTCAATATAAAGTGCATTGTTGGTTATGTCTGTGAGGAATTAATCTTGACTGCAGTTAAATTTTCAGTATCTCAAAAGTTTTTTTTCTTTCCCCCTTTGTTTTAAATAACCTTCAAAATAGTTTGAGTCCTTAGAGACACCAGTCTGGAAGGTAGGGCACTCAGACTTCCACACTATCAGTCACCAACTGAGTTAAGCAGCTTTTCAGTCTAGGCAGCCCTAATAAGGAGAACTGTGCAGAACTTTAGGCTTGGTATGTGATTGTACAAAATCAACACAACTTGATTGGCTGTATTTGCATTATTAACAGCACAAAGTGGGAATTTTCCAGATAGATTAATTTGAGTCCACAAAACAGTTTCTAAATTTATTTCCTTTGTGTAAAATTACAGTGCTATCATCTGTATAATTAATAATTTATTTAAATTGTATAGGTTTAGGGACTGATTGCTGTAGGGGGTCGTTATTCGAATGTAGAGTTTTTTCACCTGTAAATTATCATAACAAATTCTGTTCAGGTTAATAGGTTTCCAAAGAGCCATCAGATAATATTGTGCAAAATTCTCTGTGATCTCACTTGAATTCCTAATGGATATGCGTGCATATGAAAAAAACAGTCTACCCTTCCGTCCATCTTTTGATTATGGTCTTTTCAAGTCAGATTGAGGCACATGGAAGGTGGTGCTACTGTCCAGCTTTACTTGTGTGAGTGAAAAGGACTTATTCAGGATCTTGACTGGCACCATTTATGAAAACTAAATCACTATAAGAAAAACAAAGTACAAAAATTACTTTTACTCTTCTGTTTCAAAAAGCATGTATATATGTATATAAACATAAAAAAACAGTCTGTTAGGTAAGTTGTAAGTGAAACGATTACTTCTTGGCATGGATTTAGGACAGAGGCACATTTTTTTGTGTAGAAAAAATTAAAAATAACTTGTAATTCGAGGCACACAATAATTTTAGTGCTGCTACCAAATGAATTGCTTAGAGACTTGGGGTTTCTGGCTGGTGTAACTCCAGCATATCATTTGCATGACAGGGTTTGACTTCAAGGGAAGGGTAAATGCAGTAATTAGGCTCACAATTTCATTATGGTGGATAGTGTGACAATAAGAAATAGTGACTCTATCTCTGGAGTTGACCTGCTGTGGGATATGAGGTGTATGGCCGTTGTTCAGATGGTCTGCTTACCCGATGGTAGATTGGATTTTAAGTAGCTTTGGGTTGTTTAAGATTTATGCTGAATTAAAGCATCAGCCTTTCATGGTTCTTGTACTGCTTTCTCCCGAAGTATAGTGTACTACTACTCAATTCACTGCTTTTTTCCTGTCTTTGGGTTACGCTCAAAGAAGAAAACATTGTGACAGTAACTTTGCTGAAATTATTCCACAATCTAAGAACATGCTTTCTTTGCCTGGCCTACCATTTCCTCATATACCATCAGCTCTTTCCTTCTGCCTAAATCTTCATCTTTTATTTATGCACGATGATGTGCAGAGATGCAAAGTGAGTCAATATAATGCAGCCAAGTGGCACTATCTAGACTAATTTCCATATTTGCATGTCATTGTAGCTGCATGTTTCTAAGCAGATTTTTTGTATTATCTGTGGTTCAGCTGTTGCGAAACAGATCAGAACATTATCTTTTTATTGGTGATTATGGACACCAGATAGGGCACTATTTTTTGATTAGCGATTAGGAAGCCAGAGAAATTTGTTGTGTATTGTGTGTGAAAAGTAGTTGGTGAAAATGAGAGATTCATTAGGTAGATCGTTGTTGAAATGGAGTCCATGAAACATTCAAAACCAGAGCTGTGTTAAGTGATCAAATTATTGCTGAAATTTCCAGTGAGCTAACAAATTGCATTTTACACAAATCCCATTTTAAAGCCATATAAAGGCTCTTTATCCTTTTAATTCATTTCTGGCCATGTCTTGCCTAACAGGAGAAAATGTAAGGCTTAAACAGTTGCCTCCATGTGACGTTAGGTCAAAATAAGAACTCTTGTTGTTTTTTAGTACACTGAAAAGAGGGTGTTTTGGTTTGTGTTTAAACTTTGGGCTGCTGTAGAATATGGGCTGTTGAAGCTGCTGTTGGGCTATAATGGAGGGTATATCATCTAGATGTACAAGGTCCATGTTTTGGAAAACATGGATTATATTTGTTTGCAGCCAAAGTTGTCATGCAATAGACTACCTTAAACCACCTTAAAAATAAGTCGGAGAATTGTGCACATGTGTAATGGTCTCACGGATGAAGGCACTGGACTGGGACTCAGGAGATCTGGGTTCAGTTGCTAACTCCACCACAGACTTCCTGAGTCATTTTTAGATGTTACGTAAACCCTGATCCTGTAGTGAGCTCTCTCTGGGATGACTGGCGCAGTGCAGTGCATTGCACGTTGCAAGACTGGGGCCGTGTCTTTCTGTGTCTGTTCCGTTTCTGTGAAATGAGGATGATAATATTTGAAATCACACAGGATGTTGGGGGCATTAAATTCATTAGTCTGTGAGGTGCTCAGATTCTACATTGATGGAGGCCATATAAGATTCTAGCTAGATAATTATGTTGCATTCTCCCAAATTATGGGTCTGATTTTGCAGTCTTTTCTACAGCAAAATTTCAACTGAGTGTAAATCAGAGTTCTAGCTGAGTAAGGACTTAGAATCATAGAAGGTTAGGGTTGGAAGAGACCTCAGGAGGTCAACTAGTCCAACCCCCTGCTCAAAGAAGGACCAACCCCAACCAAATCATCCCAGTGAAGGCTTTGTCAAGTTAGGCCTGAAAAACCTCTAAGGATGGAGATGCCGCCACCTCCCTAGGTAACCCGTTCCAGTGCTTCACCACCCTGCTAGTGAAACAGTTTTTTCTAATATCCAACCTAGACCTCCCTCACTGCAACTTGAGATCATTGCTCCTTGTCCTGTCAACTGCCACCACGGAGAACAGCCTAGCTCCATCCTCTTTGAAACCCTCCTTCGGGTAGTTGAAGGCTGCTATAAAATCCCCCCTCACTCTTCTTTTCTGCAGACTAAATAAGCCCAGTTCCCTCAGCCTCTCCTCATAAGTCATGTGTCCCAGTCCCCTCATAATTTTTGTTGCCTTCCACTGGAATGTCTCCAATTTGTCCACATTCTTTCTGTAGTGGTGGTGGGGGACGACGACGACAACTAGATGCAGTACTCCAGATGTGGCCTCACCAATAATCACTTCCCTCAAAATACTGGCAATGCTCCTACTAATGGCAGCCCAATATGCCATTAACCTTTTTGGCAACAAGGGCACACTGTTGACTCATATCTAGCTTCTTGTCCACTGTAATCCCCAGGTCCTTTTCTGCAGAACTGCTGCTTAGCCAGTTGGTCCCCAACTTGTTGCAGTGCATGGAAGTCTTCCGTCATAAGTGCAGGACTCTGCACTTGTCCTTGTTGAACCTCATCAGATTTCTTTTACCCAAATCCTCCAATTTGTCTAGGTCGCTCTGGACCCTATCCCTACCCTCCAGCATATCAACCTCTCTTGCTGAGGATGCAATCCATCCCATTATCCAGATCATTAATGAAGATTTTGAACAAAACCAGCCCCGGGACCAACCCCTGGGGCACTCTGCTTGATATCAACTGCCAACTAGACATCGAGCCGTTGATTGCTACCTGGGATCAACACAATTTCAGGGTTGGGCCCTACATTTCTCACAAAAAACCCACAATTTAGTTAAACGTGGACAAGGTTATCACCATGGCCTAAAGATTACTACTTCAGCCACTAACAGTGTATGACCAAAATATAAGCTTAGCAGCATCTAGACCAGATTCAGTAATTTATGGAACTGGACCAAGTCGTTAGTGAGCTTGAAAACTTAGAATTGTAACATTGTAAAACTATTATAAACTTATGCAATGCCTCTTTTCACCCATTCATCAAATCCCTTCCAATAGCATTTAACTGAATTTCCAATTATTACGTCTGTTGCTGTCATGTATTGTGACCTCCATCTTTGCACATGTTTGTGATTAAAATAACAAAGTTTGTACTTAACAATATTTGTGGCTGCTGTGCAAAGCGTATAACATTGAGGAAACATTTGAGTTTCCTATCTGAATGAACAAACATCTGGAATTGTGCAGAAGTCTCTACTGCTGAGAAATGTTAGTTAGCTTAAAAAAAAACAAAAACAAAAAACCTTCCTTGAGATGAGAATCTTTCTTGTATGTGTGTATTCCCTTTTAATGCTGTTTTGTAAGTTGCTGATCTCTTCACCACTTGGTTTTTCTGATCACTTGAAGTAAAGATATCTACTGATGATTTTTTCTGTTTGTTTTCTGGCATATAGTTGCGTGTCTGTGTTTTATGCTGTTTTTATTTATGTACATGCATGTATGAAACAATAACCACGACTATTCATAGAGTTAAAATGCTACTCAACCCCAGAAAGGGTAGACAAATCTGGCCCAGAATGATGATGAAACATTACCTTGTTGAAACATACTGTGGTATGGAATGATCATTTGATCCAAGTTGCTGATGTTTCAGAAAGGTCTGTTTGCCATCCAGAGGTGCACTGACAGATTAATTGACCTCCTTAAGGTAATATGAATACAGTTTTAAAAGACGCTGTTTTTTCTGCTGGGTAGTGTTTGCAAATAGGTAAGAGTGGCTTGAAGATGTACTTACCTATGAAAATGATTTAAGTAAAATGTGGTCACCATACTTTGGCTGTATATGTGAAAAGAGACCTCTGTTGATCTGAAGTAAATATAATGCCCTTTCCTAGAAAAGCCCAGGTTTTGAGGCCACCTTCAATTTTCACTTCTTGTAAATTACTGGTGATAGTTTTAAGGTTAAATTCTGCTTCTGAAATAAACTTAGACATTTAAGGCCATCTGGTTGTCTGGATGATATTATTCTGCACTGCCACGAAGGTGGGAGATCAGGGTTCAGTTTTGAGGCTTGGTTTCTTGCTCCTTGAATCAGCAGGAATTGGAACCACTGTAGAAAACCAGCTACCAGACAGAGAAGGATTTGCACTGGGTGCTTCAATGGAAACCCTCCCGATAAAAAGGTGTGCTTTGGGTGCAATATGAGTGGAGTCCCCACCTCATTCTTTTAGGCAGAAAGGGTGACCACAACTTAGGTTGACCAGACAGCAAATGTGGGGAAACAAAAAACTGGATGGGACGGGGGTGGGGGATAATGGCCTATTTAAGACAAAGCCCCGAATATCATGACTGTCCCTATAAAATCAGGACATCAGGTCACCCTACTACAACTGCAGGCCTTGCATGGCATGGAGTAAAAGGGCCTTCCTCTTTTGCTAGAACCGCTTGTCTTCTGAGAGAGAGTCTAGTGAAAGGTAGCTGGAGTCTCTTCATGTAATGTCTAGTTCATTTCTGGAGGACTTTCCATGCTTCTAACACTGGTGGAACTAATTCTGAAATTAAAACAAAACAAAAATACCTTATGATATGCCTGCATTGTCACTGATTCTGTACACAATATCCAGGGACTTGCTTTCCATATATTCATGTTGTCACTTCACGTACAAGACAACTGTGAATAATTTATAGGGTAAGACTTACCCGTTAGTTTAGGAAAACCTCTGTAGGCTAGGCCTTTTGTGTATAAATCTCACTTTCTCTACAGCAGGAGTGGGCAAACTATGGCCCATGGGCTGGATCTGACCCGCCAGCCATTTTAAGCTGGCCCTCGAGTTCCCGCTGGGGAATGGGGTCTGGCGCTTGCCCTGCTCCGGTGCTCCAGCCAGGAAGCAGGGTCATGGGCCACTCCATGCAGCTTCTGGAAGCAGAAGCATGGCCCTGCTCCGGCTTCTATGTGTGGAGGCAGCGAGGGGGCTCTGCTCTGCATGCTGCCCCCACTCCAAGTGCTGCCCCGCAGCTCCCATTGGCCAAGGGGCGGTGCCTGCAGATGGGGCAGTGCACAGAGCTGTCTGGCCACAGCTCTGCATAGGAGCTGGTGTTGGGTCATGGCTGCTGCTTCCGGGAGCCGCTTAAGGTAAGTGCTGCCTGGAGCTTGCACCCTGAGCCACTCCCTGTGCCCTAACCCCCTGCCCCAGCCCTGATCCCCCTCTTGCCCTCAATCTCAGCCTGAAGCACACTCCTACACCCAAAGCTACTCATTCCCAGCTCCCCTCCAGCCCCCATCCTCCCCCCCCCGCCGCACCCTATTCCCCCAGCCCGGAGACCCCTCCCACACCCTAAACTCCTAATTTCTGGCCCATCTCTGGAGCCCGCACCCTCACCCCCTCCTGCACCCCAACCCCAATTTTGTGAGCATTCGTGGCCTGCCATACAATTTCTACTCCCAGATAAGGCCCTTGGGCCAAAAAGTTTGCCCACCCCTGCTCTGCAAGGTATATCTGTGGAGTTACAACAGTATCTCTTTTAGACAATACTTGTGTTAAGGGAGAAAAGAACTATGTTAATGAATTCTGAGTGCCGACTTTAATTGCATTTCTCCTTTTATAAGACGACGGAAAAAAATACTTCTAGGACATAGGTTGAAAGATAATATTGCTGGAATTAATGAAAAGGTGTGAGAACCACATAGTAATTTGTCACAATGGCCTAATTTTGACAAATTCTGGATTTGCTGTAGATCTCTGTGGAGAATTACAAAATGTTGAGTTATATAGTGCTGCATATGCAAGCACATAGCTCAGTGGTTTGAGCATTGGCCTCCTAAACCCAGGGTTGTGAGTTCAATCCTTGAGGGGGCCTTAGGGATCTGGGGCAAAAATTGGGGATTGGCCCTGCTTTGAGTAGGGGTTTGGGCTAGATGATTTCCTGAGGACCCTTTCAACCCTGATATTCTATGATTCTATGGAAGTGATGCTAATGCAGAAGTGAACTTTTATCAGTGACATTCCATAAGTGCAAGATATCTGAAAGGATAGTAAATGGCCACTATAAAAGAGCATGTTCACTTTCAATGAATAAGGGTCATTAAGATAGATTTATTATAATATACACTGAGATCGGCAGTAGACCCATTTTAAACTTTATTGGAGCCAAGATTAAACGCTATGGCTATCCTGTTTTCAGCACTTTATTTTTGGACCTTTCCTTTGCACTGTTTTGATGTTTTATAGAGAAGGCCACTTTAAAAACTCCCTCTTAAGAAAGGTGATCCTGCATAATCTAGCATTTTCCAGCATTCCTAGGTGGTATCTCTAACTAGCAAGAGCAGCAACCACACAAACATTCTTTCTAAATCGGGACAGATCTCCAGTAAGAATTGCCTTACCTCTTTGAAAGATCTGCTCAACGTCTGATACAACCATTGCTGCAGTTTTCTCTATTCTGATAAGTGGTGAAAATGAAGGTTAATAAAACATAGTCTTGTAATAGACCGCTATGAGGAGAGAAGAGCACTATTCTTTGCGCTTCCGCAAACTACCCCCAAATAAGACACAGTAGGGCATAAACAACTGTAAAAACAGTTGATTAACAAAAGCAGGTTTAACTTACTAGGGTCTGATGGAAGGTGTACCAAGCCTGTGGTTCGCCTGCCTGGCAACAGAAATCATGTAATATGTGTACATGCAGTTTTGGGCAAAAGCTAGGATTGGTGCAGTCTAAATCAGCATAGCAGTAAATTTGCGGATTACACCATTATAATCGCAGGTTTCAGATTACCAGCCGTGTTAGTCTGTATCCGCAAAAAGAAAAGGCGTACTTGTGGCACCTTAGAGACTAACCAATTTATTTGAGCATAAGCTTTCGTGAGCTACAGCTCACTTCATCGGACGCATTATGCTCAGATAAATTGGTTAGTCTCTAAGGTGCCACAAGTCCTCCTTTTCTTTTTACCATTTTAATCATAATGGTCCTAGTACAGTTATGCAGTCAAAACATCCATACCACAGTACAGTGGATCACAAAAACCACATCCTCATCAGCACAAGTTGTAGTCCACAGTGGTTTTGGCTTTATTTCCAGATTGGCTTAAAAAGGAAAATATAAATGGCTGGCGGGTTTAAAGGAACAAATCCTTGCCCTAGTTATTTTATTATCAAATCCTTTGACTTCAATTTTTATGGTTATGCTACCGTATTTTAATTTTTTCCCAGTACTCTTCTCCCAGTGTGCTGCTGTATGGACACCCACACACAGCTTTCTGCTCCCCAAAACTTTGCTGCATCTTCTTCGGCTACCAGTCTGCCAGATGCATCGGTGATGGGTTTGGGTTCAGGGATGAAATTCTCTTCCCATCTCCATCTCCAGGCTGCCAGTTTCATACAATAGCAGATTGTTGCTTTCAGGCTACTGCTGGCTCTGTCCACTTGCGGAAAATATATGGAAATAACTGTGGGGAGAAATGAAAGAAAAAGGCAAAGTTAAATGACCTTAAATTGGTTGTTTACTCGGGATGGCCCCATTTCCCCCTGCTCTCCCCCAAACAGGAGGCTAGCAGGTACCTTTTCAAAACTCAGTTTAGGACCAAAAAAAGTCCTCCTTCTGGGTAAAATAAAATTGCTAGTTTATGCATCTGAATAACCAAGCTGGTCTAACTAGTCTCAGTGGCTTTTAGCGAGGAAGGAGTTAAGAGGATGTTTTGAACCCAAACTCTTCTGGTTCATCCCCACACCCTGTTGGTGCTAGAAGTACTTCCACACCCTGTTGGCTTGTAGTGCATTTCCTTTTGTTCACCTGTAGCATGGTTAGCAGGATAATTACTGCATTTTTTAAATCAACATCACAGCTGTAGCCTGTTTCAGTTTGTACAGTAAGGATTTTGGACCTGCTCTCCAATGTCAGTGCTCCTTAAAAAAGCACCTACTCTTTTCCAGGTGTGTATCCTGTTGGCAAAATTAAAATTGCCTTTAGGTGGGCTTTGTTTTTCTAGGTTGTATCTCTTCCTGTATGATTGAAGAGAGTCCATTGCATACCTGGTGTTCCTTGGAAGGTAGCATCTCTGCTGAATTTCAGTTTTTTGGGACATTGCCTGCTTTGGAGGTAGCTTGTTTATTGTGGATTTAAAATGGCAGACAGACCAAGAAGGAAAATTACAAAGAAGTCTTCCTCTTTTTCATATGATCCCCGGAGAGACTCTGTGAAAGTTCGGAGATACTACAAGTCTCTGAGCTTCAAGTCAGCTACTTTGGACTCTCAGAAAAGGCAGGTGCAGGAAAAGCCGGTTTGTATCATTTTTTTAAAAATAGCTTTTAAACAAAAAATAAAGTCTGTATTTCTTAAATTCTGAAATAGTAAACCTAGCTTTGTGAGTCCACAGGAAGTGGGAAATGACATGTATTTATCTGTGACACTTGTTTGTGTTACTGTTAAACTGCTGTTGTGAATTTTTTTTTTTTTTTTGTCACAAGAGTCAGTAGTAGTTTTTTTTACCCCCATGTAGAGAAATTAAAACCTATTTACTTTGTTTTTAAGGTACCTAAATTGGATTTTAGCCTCAGGAGCTTCTTCTTGCCCATAACTTGCATCATATGATCTTTTTTCATGAGATGTTTGTCTGTCATGTTCTTCAGACAATTTTAAAGGTTCGGTAATGAGCACGGTTATTTAAATGAAAACTGCTTCATTGCTCTTCCTTTCTTTTTCAAATGTTGAAAAGTACCATACTGACGGCTTTAGGGATTGAGGTATTTTAATTATCTGCAGAACAGGTAATGCAAATGTGCAACAGCACCTCGTCTGGAGGGACCAGTTCCATGGGTTACAGGGCAGCGTAGCCTCTAAACTGCCCTACACTTTACTATTGTAAAGGACTGAGTTTGAAATTCTTTTGTTTGCCTACTGAGGTAGTAATTAAATGATAGTTTCAGAGGAGAGAAAATGCAGTATGGATTTCAGTAAATGAAACTGAAGTGGGACAATTGATAGATTGTGTCCATGTGCACAGTTACATTTATCAGAATGTTTCTATATGTTTATAATATATAAAATCAATACTCCTCTCAATGATTAAATGAATATATATTCCTATCTACACATGAAATGCCTTTCTAAAAGGCTTAAATGGCTTTTGTTGGTATGTAAAATGGACTGTGTGGAAAATAAAGGTAAAAATATTTTGCACATATATACTATAAATGCCTATAAATATGTTTTCCATTAGCAGCATTAGGGAGGGGATTAGTTTATATATGAATTCAACACACAAGTGTATTCTCCATGCTGCACCCAATGTATCTGTGTTGAGAAATTTTCAAGACTGGAAGTGAGATTTTGGCAAATATTATATCCGTTTGAAGCAAAACAATTACATTGTTATCATGCTAGTATAAGATGAAGCACTTGTTTTAAAAACACATTGCATATGACTTCGCTGACCTCACAGAATAATTTTAGATTACTAATAATATTTTCTTGTTGTGCTTGGAGATTTGAACCACAGAATATTTAATATGAAAATCTCCAGATGTAGGGTGTACTTCTCCAGTGCTGTTCATTCTAACCTTAAAATGCTATTTAATCTTAGGTTTTAGAGTAGCAGCAGTGTTAGTCTGTATTCGCAAAAAGAAAAGGAGTACTTGTGGCACCTTAGAGTCTAACAAATTTATTTGAGTATAAGCTTTCGTGAGCTACAGCTCATCCCATGAAGTGAGCTGTAGCTCACGAAAGCTTATACTCAAATAAATTTGTTAGTCTCTAAGGTGCTACAAGTACTCCTTTTCTTTTTATTTAATCTTAGTTACAGTTGAACCTCACTGACGTGCATTAAAGGCTGGAAGACACATTTTTGGGTTGCGGAATTTTGTAAATCAGTGAATATATGAAAAAACAGGATAATTACTGTAATTTCATACTAAATTAGCAGATGTAACAATATAATTTTAAAGTAATAGTGATAAAACTTAGTATTTAAAGATGTAAAATGTTAAAGCTATACAATCAATCATATTAATTGAGCCTTTGGGAAATGGGTAGAGACCATCAAATTTTTGTGTGAAGGACGCAATTTATAAGGGATAACAAAATCAGAATTAGTGAGTACTACTTTTGAAAGTTTTCCTGGGTTTGTGTATATTTCTTCCTTTGGCTAGCTGCCATAGCTAGTGCATGACCCCTAGTGGTCAATAAGGAATATTTTTAGTTTAATGAGTCAACCTTATTTTTTTAAAAAATAAATTAATACTTTTAAGTATTAAATACTTAGGTGGAGCTGCCACAGTCTGCTGTTTTAGAAGATGGAAAGGTGCTGATCTGTTCTAGATATTAAAACATTTTCTATTCCTGCTGTCAGAAGGAAGAGTTTAGTTTTTGCCATGAACATTTTTTCTTGGTATATTGTGATGCAAGCTAAGTACTAACCATCAGTCTCAGTCTTATAATCATCCATATTTTACTTCTTTGGTTTTGAATTCAGCAAGCCTTTTGACAGTCTTAGCGTTTCATGTTAACTCTTAAGTACTGTTTTGAGGAACTTATGTTGGAAGCACTACTGTACACATAGGGCTAGCATTTTGATCATTCTGTCATCAAACCATTAAAAACATTGGTGGAGAATTGTTGGTCTGCATTTGCTTATATAGATGTATCCTTGGAAAGTGGTTCCCAAACTTTTTACCAAGGGGACCCACTAATTGCATTTTATCTTTTTTGGAGACCCACCATTACTTTTATACTGTGTGTATATTTATTTTATATATAAATAGTCATTTATTTATGACAGGTTTCAGAGTAGCAGCTGTGTTGGTCTGTATCCGTAAAAAGAAAAGGAGTACTTGTGGCACTCTAAGGTGCCACAAGTACTCCTTTTCATTTATTTATATGTCTATATCTATATATAAATGTGTGTATATATGATTTACTGTTTTTAATGTCTTTTAAAAATTCAAACACAAAAGAAAAACAGTCTCCTCCCTAATCCTCCCGTTGTCCCAGTCCTCCTCCTTGTGGATTGAGAACTGCTCCAAGTAGTTTGAGATCATCCCTCATTTATGTGAGAGTGGAAGACAGGCTACAACAACCCTCGTCCCCCTCCCGCCCTCAATCCCAGCCTGGAGCACCCTCCTACACCCCAAACTACTCATCCCCAGATCTACCCCAGAGCCCGCACCCCACAGCTGGAGCCCTCAAACCCCCCTCCCCCCGCACCCTATTTCCCCAGCCTAGCTTGGAGCGCCCTGGCCCCATCCTGCACCCCCTCAGGTGTCAGGCCTGGTGCCTGTCCAGGTGGAATTCTGTACTTCTCCCACGCAGCAACAAGGTCACCACTCTTCCGGTCTTCCACTCTAACATAGATGGTTACAGAACGAAATCCAAATCCATCACACTTGTATTTCTGGATAATGAAGAATGATATATAGAACACCTTTTAAATTTTTTTGGGGAGGGGGAGGAAAAGTTGCTTACTAGATATCAGTAATAACGTGGAAAGGTGATATAAGCTACCTAAGTGCACCAAATAAATACCATCCACTTAGACTATGATAGCTAGCAATGTTTCCAAGTGCTCTGAATAAAAGCACTGTTCAAAAAAGGGGTGGGGAGAGGGGACTTTGTCGCCTCTTAACTGACCTCCTAAAGCCTAATATCCAGTGATCCACACATGCCCAGGTCTTCTCGTATTAAGAATATTTTGGTGCATTGTTGAAACCATTTTAACCTCGCCAGGAGCTTTGAAATCCCCAAATCAACAGTTTTTATTACAAACAAACTGCATTGGATCATGCTTTTGACTATGTTGTGGGCTGTCTTCCAACAACAGGTTTTACATATTGATAGGTTTACAATGATAATACACCATTTTTTACTCACCCTGAATAATTTGTCATTTCAGCCCAGGGTAGGGTTTAGGGCAACAGCCCCCTCAACTAACCCTCACAGTCCAAGCGAAGGACTGTCAAATCATAAATCCTCCAGTTGTTGAAATTCTTCAGGCTGTCCCCTGCCCACTTGTTTTTTGTTTTTGTATATAGACTGGGCTCTGCTAGTAATCCCAGCTGCTGCGATACTCCAGGGTCCATTCTGCTCCTTCCTCATTAAGGCCTCATGGAAACAGCCCCGCAGTACCCCCAAGTCTTGTGAAACTGGGGACTGAGGTCACAGATGAGCTCTCAGGCTTGGAAATACAATGTTGCACTAAACACAAAGCAAAAAATGGTGGGCCATTAGTGTCTTGATTATTATGCAACTAATTAAGACATATTAAAATAATATTAAGATACAAGTGATGTGTACAGTGTGGTCAGCTAAAATGTCAGGCTGATGCAATGTGTTTTGTGGGATTTTGCATATTTTCTATATTAAAAAAAAAAAATTGTTCCAGCAGCAGTGGTCTACTTTTGTATCTTTGATTTGATGTTTATGAATGACTCTTTCTAAAATATTTACCATTGAAATATGGGAATAGGACCAAATAGAACCAAAAACTAAATGAGAAATCCCACAGATTTTAACTAAAATTCCTGATGACCTCCTGCATACATTCTGATAAAATCCTTTGCTGAGTTCTGTTGTCTTTTGGTCTAGTATGTTCTGTTTCTCTTGCTATTTGTTTAGGTGTATATAATCAAAGCGTGTTTTGGGAGCAGTATAATTTAAAAAATAAATGGTGTTGCTCATTGACGTAATGACAATAAAAGATCCCAGTTGACCTCTATTCCTGCCCCACCCTGCTTGCCCAATCTGGTAAAGAAAAAGATCATCATATGCCTTAGATAGCCACTGATGCCACTAACCTACCTTAATTTACACCTTGACTTGGAAATTACTCCATTACAAGTCCTATACTCCCTCAGGAAGAGCAGTTGTAAATAATTTGAAGTCGGTCTAATATGCGCAACCTTAGGTCTCCACCTCTGTCTTTGTCAGTTGAAGGGATATCATGGATCAGTGAGACCATGACTGTTTCAAGGCACAGGGAGCTTTCCTTTAACTGGATTGTAAAGCACTCTTCATATCTATTTTGTGCTATGTAAATAATATATTAGTACTATCTATTTTAGGTAGTCAAGTAATTTTTGAGCTTATTATATCATACTTCATTTTTAAACCTCCAGAAAAAGCTGCAACTTAAAATATGCATAAAGCATTTACTGATGATAGTGTACATTTCAGCAACAATAAAATTTTTAACATATTTGCTGACTCCTTGCATTTTAAAAAAATTAGTTTAGTAGATGTTAATGTTGTAAAACTGTCACTTTCAGTCACAGGCCTAGCGAATAAAATTGTCATTTTTAATACAGTTTATATTTCTGTTGGCCTGTGAAAGAGAAAAATATTCTACACTTTACAAAAGGGTTATTTTTATGTTTCATGACCAAAGTGGAAAGAAAATTTAAATTAATGATATAAAAATGTGTCCCCTGATTCAAACTATATTTCTCAAAGGGAAAAGGAAGCAGTGTTTTCGCTTTCGCAGCGATTTCTCTGTCACTTGAACCATGAATCAATCACAGAGGTAATAAGACATGGAGAAAATCCAGTGGGAGCTGTCTGATTTCATATATGCTGCAGTTCAAGCACTTATTTTCTTTTGATTTGTGGATTGTAATTTTCACTGACAGTATTAGCAGCTTTTAGAAGAACAGCCACTGACAAATGACATCCTCCCAACCAGATGCTACCTCATCTGACTTCAACCTAATGATTGCATTATCCAGCTGATCTGAAGTACAATAAATCCTAATGGTTGTGCATCTATTATTTAAAATAAACAGTGAGCAGCGAAATGGTGAAGCAGCAATGCCACGTTCTATACTGCTGCACGTACTAATTTCTTAGCTGCTATTATATAATGTTAATTTTTGTGACTAAGATCTTTTGTCCCACCTAAGCTCTTTGGGAAACTGAACGTGTGCGTGAAATGAAAAATACTGTTTGACAGCATTTTAAATTATTTTTATTTATCTAGCACATAATATTTAAACTGTTAAATACTTAGAGATGCTTGTAGGGGTTCTAATAAATTTTGAAACCTCGTTCTCACTCTGTGTTTGATATTATTATTATTATTATTATTATGAAAATAGGGATAGCATTAATAATGTGAACAGAATGAAGAGATTTACTAAGGGAGAGACTCTCAAAAAGAATGTATGAGATTTTGGGCTTTTCTGGGCAGTTTCAACAGCAACTGTAGATTGTGAAAATGACCACTCTCAAAGTATACTGTAATGAAGCTGCATTCAGTGCACATTCTTATGTTTCAAAATGCGGTAATAGATTGGAAACTTATTGTGAGCTCCTAGAGGAAAACCACTTTTATAATGAAGTAAAATGGAAGTCTGAAATTGTTTCACTCTCTTTCATTCAGCAAATTGCAATTTGTGTTGTAGAAAACCTCAGTTAAGTGACGTTCTCTTTCGGAGAATGAGTGATTTCTCTGTAGGAGTTCATGGAGCATATTTTTAATATACATTTGATTTTGGGGACAGTGAAATTTTATGGTTCATCTTCTGTGTTTCTTTAAGAAACACTAATGTACTGTGTGCTTCATCCTTTTGGAATTGTTCTGTTTTCTACAGTAGTGTAAGCAATGCTGTTAATTCAAAATGCCAGCATTCTTCAAAACTGAATCCATCTTGTACTGTAGCTAAACTTTCTATTTCTTCCTCCATTCACATTCTCTGATCATTGCTTGAAAAGTAGCTTTTGTTATCACTGTGTACCAGATGCTTCAGAGAGAGGTGCAAGAAACCTTGTAATGGACAATTATGTCATAACCTGCCCACAGGGAAAGTATCTTTCCAACTATTATTTATTGGTTAGCTTATGCCATGAAGCATTTTGATATACCCTTATAGATTTTTAATCCTTTTTCATGTATTTGATACAATACAGTGCACATTGAGTGGACAGGCACAAAATAAATGTAAATGAGTTGTATGACTGAAAACACTAGCTCAGGTTTGGTAATAGGATATAAATTCTGTCACTTTTTTGTTCACTGCTTTAAATCCAGCCCAGATGATATAGTGTTGGGTAGCCAAACAGTGGTCCCTATGGGTAAATTAATGGTCTTAGTCGAGTCCCAACTAAACTAAACCCCATAACAATCCCATTTGTGACAACATCCCAGTGGCAACTGCAGTAATTGTTTACATGGAAAAGTCAGTTTAGAAAAGTACTGAATGCATCTTTAGTCATCTTTAATAAAACTTAGCATCTGGAAGCAAGAATTGCCAAATGACCTGCAAGCTCTCCGTAGACCACTCCTGATCCACCAATCACAGCTTCAGAACCTCTGCCATAGACCCTTGCAGAGTAGAGCAAGATCTTGTTTAAAAAATACAAAAAAAAGCAGTGCCTATGCCACGTTTTAAGGAAATAACTTTCAGGTTTTCTTGATACATCATAACCAGCAAAAAAGACATAAGCCTCCTTTTTTCTCCTGTGCATTCCATTTTTAAGCTGTTAGAAACAAATATAAATACAATTTGTTTATTATTTACAGCAAAAGCACTGTTTTTAATTGTAATTATTTCCTTTTGTTTAAAGAAAAAACTTGGGTGAAAGCAGTAAGTTAATGTACTAGCCTTTCACATTTCTTCACCCTAGCGAAGAGCTAGTTTTAATCAAGAGCAGAATCTAGTGGCTTCAGTTTTGTTTGTGTTTCATGTTTATGCAAACAAAACTTCTTACAGTCTGGCATTACTGAAGAAAATGGACTTGATTAAGATGTCCCAGGTCTTAAATATCAGATGTCTGGCAAGTCACTATTGAGCTTCAACACTTAACATGCAGTTACTAGTTTCAATCATTAGAGTGACAAGGTGGGTGAGGTAATATCTTTTGTTGGACAATGTCTGTTGATGAGACAGACAAGCTTTTGAGTCACACAGAGCTCTTCTTCAGGTCTGGGAAAGGTACTACCAGATCTGAAGAAGAGCTCTGTGTGGCTCGAAGGCTGTTTCTCTCACCAACAGATGATAAAATATTACTTCACCCACCTTGGCTCTCTAACGTTCTGGGACTGATACAGCTACAACTACTCTGCATAGTATCAATCATATGATTAAATTTTAATAAAAATCACAAATCGTTTCCTCCACTAGTAGTTTGCAATGTCAGAGCATGTATAAGTTAGGATTTTTGTTTTGTTTTGACAGAAACCCACAATGTGACCACGGTTAAACAGATAATTTGTGTCAGACATTTTCCACCATAATAGCCTTTTGTAAATATTTGTGACAGTAGCCAGCTTTCAATACTTTAAAAAAAAATTACAATAAATTTCTGTTAAAGCAAGCTGTCAAATAAAGAACATCTTTTTCTTATAACCCTCATAATGCGTTGATGAATGATACCCAAGCATCGGTGCTTCAGGTTATTACATTAGTTGGTGTACAATAAGGGTGAATATAGATGTAAGACTAAGACATCAGTCTTCTTCCTATCAGCCCACTGCAGCTGTTTGTTTGAGAGAAAGCGTTAGAGTACCGACACTGGAGACATTGATAGATGTGTTTTATGTGAGAACAGTTACAGGATGGTATTTGTAGTGGTTCATTGCCATTTTAGAATGAAAATGATTTTCTGAATCATTGAAAATGTTAAAGTTGCTGGTTGTTTCTACAATGGTAGAGGGAGCTATTTAGTATGCTATATATAAGTGTGTGTGTGTGTAGAGATGTCTGTCTGTGTGTAAACCAATTCCCCAACCCCCTTAAGAAGTTAATTAAACTAAGGCCATGTAATCTAAAATAATCAGTAGACGCTGAATTAAATTACCTTATTGTATATGTCATTGGACTAATTTCTGCAGTGCCCTTTAGAGTCAGATGACTGTTTTTGGATATAGGTGTTTGAGAATTGACAGTTTTCTAAAAGCATTTGGGACTCCTGTATGCTTGTAGTTACTAACTTATATAAAAAAGTGTAAGCTTTCTCCGTGCTGTACCAAAGAAACAGTGCCTAAAATCTGCTTATTTGGTCTTTCCAGTTGATGCAGTAGATGTGTAGCTTTTCAGGGTTAATAAACCTTATTTTTTTCTTGACGTTTCATCCTGTGTGTTGAGGGCATTTATTTTCCTGCATAATTGCCTATCTATATATAGTGTCAGTGGATATATTTAATAAATTGTATTGCTAAGGGGCAGGAACCTGTTATCGGATTACAATTCATTCTTGGGAGTCTCTCTGTATTGTACATGTTCCTTGCTATTCACATAGCTGGTAAACTAGGAGATTGGAATCTTAATGGCTTACCCCTTTTTTCCTCATTCAGATTTATGGCTGCTGTAGAATGAACATACTTTTGCCTTCCAAAGTAGAAAATGGGGAAATCCTTAAACCTTTTAGTACATGAAATCCAAATCTTTTAGGCGTTGTTTGGATAAGCACCCAAATGTTTTTCTACTTTATGCCATCCTCTTGAAGTGTCACAGAATAGACCTGTCTCCCTAGAATCTCTAAGACTACTCTGGCATTGTGTATAAGGTTAAAACCAAACAAATATTTGCTGCACTTATCTGTTCTTAATTACTCCTACATGTTTTGGCCTGTTAATACCTTGTGGGCAAGTTTTTCAATTTTTCATGAAGGATGCTATATAAATGAAGTGTTGTTGATTTATCTATTTCCATAGTTGTTTGCCTGTGTCTCTGTGTGTGTAATTTTACAAAGATTGGAGTTTTAGGTTGATCCCTTTTTAATAAATAAATAAATAAATAAAAACCACACACACACACACAATGGGAGGCCACACGATGTTTGGATTCAGATACAGATGTCTTCAAAGAACTGAGTTTTGGTTCAGGCTTATCTCTATCTGTAACATTTAAATCCCTTAGTATGTGGATCATAATCAGAATAATTTTTTTGTGTTTAAAATATAAGTTTTGTTAACATCCAATATGAAACATAAATCTGGAGTATTTTTCTGAATGTTCTTAAATATTTTTTTTACCAGTTTTTAAGAATAAAACATGAGTAAAGATGCTTCTGAAGAGTGTGAAGCTAAGAAAATATCTAAGCTCTGTTTTGAAATCAGCGTAGGAACTGGCCACCACATAGAAATGCCCAAAGCTTTCTGGCCATGCTCTTAATGCATTGGCTCCCGACGTGGCATCACATAACACAATGATAATTCTCTACTTATGACATCATACATGGCTTGTGTCTATTGTTCTCCATTGGTGAGGTTAGTGAGTGAATAAGCAGTGGTGATGTTGCCATCTCTGAGAGTCTGGTCACCCGTGATACGTTCGGAGATGGGAGTCCTGCTTATGAGGACTTTATAAGCATTCCTTGACAAGGCCAAAGCAATGCTGCTGAGGCTGACATGGCTACCACCGTGCCAGCCACTTGGAGTGTCTGACTGATCACCCATGGAGCAGATTTTTATGAGTAGCCAAATTACTGAAAAGTTCAAGAGTTTCAGCACAGGAAGGATGAGGTTTAGATAGATTTTATTGATTTAAAAGCTGCCTTTGACTCTGTTGACAGTTGCACCCTTTGGTTCTGCCTGCAAGCTGCTGGTGTGCTTTGCAAGCTCCTCAACTTTTGTGTAGAAATGCACTGCAGAAGTGAGAGCTGAGTCAGCTTAGGTACTAGGATGTCCAACTGGTTTGAGTACAACAGCAGTGTCAAGGGTGCATGGCTGCCCCTGATCTGTTCAACACTGTTATTTGACCAAATCATGGAGGCCATCACGAGCCACTTTGCTGTGGGTGGTATTGCATGATTTCTCCACAGCAGACCTAGAATATGCGGATGACAGGATATATTTGCATCCTCATGAACTATTTTAATCAGTGCTCTGAATATATTTATGAAAGAAGTAACTGAGCTTGGTCTTCTAGTCACTTGGAAGAGGACTAAACTGATGAAAGTGACTGATGTACTTCTGTCCCTCCCCATCATAATAGATGCACAAGAAGTTGAATTCATCAACTCCTTTGAGTATCTTGTCACCAAGGAGGGAGGTGTTGCCTTGCTGACATGAAATCAGTAAGGCTATAGGTGTTAGGCACACTCTTTGTAAGGCTCAGCCACTTCAACACCACATATCAAGTTGGGCTAAGATGCATATATATCAAGTAGCAGTGGTTTCTGTCCTTTTGTGTGTGGCTCTGAAACATTGGCCGCCACAGAGATGCTAGGGTGCCAGCTCTATGCTTTCAACATGAAACAGCAGTGACGTATTGAAGGCATATAGTGGTTCCATCGTATAACAAATGAGGATGTCAGGCATTGGGCCAAGCGATCTCCAATGTCTTCCCAAATGACTCAACACTGGCTCAAGTGGCTTGGTCATTTGCTTCGTATCCTGGAGTCCATACCAGTTCTTCAGCTTTATGCATTCGATCCAGCAAAAACTGGATAGAGAAGACTTTACAGACAGCTTCGCACATGCTGGAGGGATATCATGGCTTCTAACTTTGTCCGCCTCAACCTTTGTATAGAGCAGGCGGGAACATTGGGAGGAGATGGGGTATTTGGAAATGGGTGATTCAAAGTGTGCACTCTATGCTCCACGAGCAGGAGAATGTATGAGGAAATGGCAGAAGTTGCTTTGTTTTCAAGTGAATGGAGTGGCCTGGAGACTTTTGGGAAGAAGTAAGTAGCACTCTTGTCTGATCTTGTGGCTATTTTTTTTTCTTTTTGGTCTTGCCACAAACATCCTGTATTACTGTGGGCAAGTCGGTTTTGGAAGAAATGTTAGTGTGACACAAGAGGGAAAATGAGTAGAGGGAATGTGGGGTAGCTAGCTTTGATTCTGTGTACTGAAACTTTAAATATAAGACAGAGGGTTTCCTGACGCTTTGCTAGGTCTGAGCTGGCATGTGAGGAGATTCAAGATGAAGGATCATACAGAGAGAGTGTCTTTCACTGCATGCACGCTCAGACTTTTGTTCTGTATTTGGTGTTTTTCATTCATTTAAATGATCACCTAGGCTGAAAGTACATGTTGGTTCTTTGTGAATGACAAACAAGAAGTTTTTACTAGTCCTGTTTGCTAGTGCCACCACATGATATTCAGAAAAAGAGAGGACACTCAGTTTGGTAGAAAGGAACAGGCTTCAGCTTTATTGGAAAAAACACATATACGAATGCCAGGTCTTGTATGGTAGCAGAGCCAGTGTTGCCAGTTTCTGCAGTATTTGTTAATATTCTTGAAGCTCAACCCCAATAACATGAATCTTACAGCTTTCATTAAAGAGAAAAGAAATTGTAGGTGTATTGAAGAGAAAAGAAAACTTCTTTTGACTCCATGTCATGGGGTGTTCTCCCCACACTGGCCTCGCAAGAGCTGAATTAGGCCAAGTGAGCCCAGACAGCCAGTTAGGCTGCAAATGAGGGAGATTTAGGCTGGTGGAAGCTAATTAGAAGGAAGCTGACCTGTAAGGGAACCTGTGGGGCTTCTATAAAGCTGGGAGGATGACAATAGTGTGGGGAGGCAGCAGGGAGGAAGCCTGCAGTCTCACTTAGAATCATAGAATATCAGGGTTGAAAGGGACCTCAGGAGGTCATCTAGTCCAACCCCCTGCTCAAAGCAGGACCAATCCCCAATTTTTGCTCCAGATCCCTAAATGGCCCCCTCAAGGATTGAACTCACAACCCTGCGTTTAGCAGGCCAATGCTCAAACCACTGAGCTATCATAACCCTGGTAAGGGAAAAGGAAGGGGGGAAGGAGTCCAGGGGTGAGAGCAGGCAGGTTGGTGCAGAGGCACACCTTAATTGTTCACTGCAGGGCCCTGGACTGGAACCCAGAATAGAGGGTGAGCTGGGTTCTCCTACTAGCCACTGAGGGAGTTGCACCATAAGGTAGTGAACAGGAAGACAGCCCCAGTCACTGTTGGAGTGACATTGTCAGGGCAGCAGGTGTGAGGACTACCTGATGCTTTTTGGGGCAAGAGACTTTAAAAGACTACACCAGAAGGGGAAACCACTGAGTGACCTGGCCGGAGGGCTGAGACACAAAGAGATGGCAGCAGCTCCTGGAGCAAGAGATTAGCTCAGTCTGCAGCCCCTCTGCAGAACCTCTAGGAGGTGGCACTGTCCAGCGGAGAGTAGCGTGCCCTGGTACACTCCTTTGGAGCCAGGATTTCACCCTAAGTTTCTAGCACTCATAATTGCAGAGAAAAGTTTAAAAATAAGACCCAAGTGCACCCTACAAAGCTTAAATCCTAGAAGATAAATAAAAAGGAACCAAAATCTATTTTTAAAAAGAGCTCTTTATTTGTTTGGTGGCGTGTCTCACGATGTTTGGGATTGGCAATTCTGAAGCCCAACAAAACAAATGGATACCTTTTTATGTCCCAGTATCAAAGGGGTGCAGCCTGAACAAATTTTGACCTTTTCGCAAGGTAGGAGTCTAAGCCCATTTGCAGGAATGACTTTCCTTTGTGCCTGGTGAGGCTTTTTTCTCTAATTATTTTTCATTACCTCCAAGCTGTTAGACTTTGTGCCAGAGCTTTAGGGAAAGGAGCTGTCTCCTATTTCCTTCTGCCCAGAACTGTTCCCACTACATATTTGCCACAATTGGCACCTGCCACCTGCCTCCAGCTTCACGTTCTTGGAAGTTCTCCAGATGGTGGGGGGAGTAGTTTGAGCATTGGCCTGCTAAACCCAGGGTTGTGAGTTCAATCCTTGAAGGGGGTCATTTAGGGATCTGGGGCAAAAATTGGGGATTGGTCCTGCTTTGAACAGGGGGTGGGACTAGCTCACCTCCTGAGGTCCTTTCCAACCCTGATATTGTATGATTTCTATGATTAAAAAGAAAATAACAACAATGCCATTCATGTTAGAACACCGCAAGGCACAATTCCTGTAGAGCTGGAAATGGGCACTTTCCGATGCTCTCATCCCTGTCTTTGCGAAAGAGAGAATAATTTACACCCACACGCATTTCAGGGATATTGCATTGAACAATTAATTTAATGTAGGTGAAGGGCCAGGTGACAAGAGGTGTTGAATTCACATGGCTTGCATTGAGGTTACAAATGCAAAGTGGCATACTATAATACTTGATTCTTATGTAACATTCTATATGTTCAATCTCTTTTATGAGCCTTAAGTAATTTCAAAGCAGTGTACAAAAATTGATCAATTAATCCTCAAAACACTGATCTGGAGTAAAAGACTGTTCCTATTTACATATGGGAAACTGATTAAAGTTAAATAACTTGCCAAAGACAACATATCAAGTCACTGACAGCACTGGGACTTCATTACTGATGGGGATTAGAATTCAAGTGTTCCTAGTCCCATGCTCAGGCCACTTGACCAAGCTGCCCAAAAAGAGAAAACAATGGGCCTATTGTAAATGCAATATTGTTTAGAGATAAACTACTAGAATGTCCAGTTTCTCATCTGTTGGTTCTTTTTTTTTTTTCTAAAATAATCTATTGCTCCCTTTTCTGGATTAGAGAAGAAAAAACTTTTTCAGTCACAGCTGTTAACTGGAATTTGCCCTGGAAGTCTGGAATGTGGCTAGAGGCTTTCTGTATGTATGATGAGTTAGGGCTTTCTTCAGCTAGGCATTTGTTGACTCTGATGAACATACTATGAGACCCTTCAGATGCTGCTGAAAAGTCAACATCAGTAGTTTGTGACAAATTCTGAAGTAGGCTTGTTTTGTTCAAGTTACTTCTAAAAGGTGGATTTTATACATTATTTTTCTAAAATAAAACTGAAAAGTAGAAGTAAAAATGTGCTTTAGATCTTGTACATGTTTAAATTATTTTGTGCACTAAATAGCTTGTGGTTATTTTCAATTTATTTCACACCAACTGGCTTCCATTAGGACTAGCCTTGCCAGTGTATTCTGTAGTTGGGGAAAGGACCTCACTTTGTGATTTGAGGGTACATTTTTTTCTCTAAGGCTACTGAGGCAGAGGTAATTACAGTTTCAATTAAAAAACATTTGACTTAAACTACCCTGTGTGTCTTAAAGGCTAGTTTTATAGACCTTTGAAAAACACTTCTGTGACACTTAATCCTTACTTCATCTTGACTCTTCCAATTAATTCACAGTCCCAAATCTCAAATACATACATGGAGTAGTCCTGACTGTCACTGGATGATATTTGAATACATGTGAGTGGATAATATCTGAGGAAAAGATTATAGCTGAGTTAATAATAAAAAAAATATAATGGTTCCATTCATTTACAATTTCCAGCAGAACAGTTTTAGCTAGACATTAATATCTGTGTCCCAAAAGGGAGAGATTGGATAGTTTGAGATTGTTAATGGCAGTGACTAAAATTAATGGATGGCTACTTGGCAGATCCTCTGTCTAGTTCCTTTTGGGCAGATATCTACTTTGTAAATGGTATTAATTATCTCTTAATAGGCAATCTCCTCAAAAAGTTACAGTGGACGAGAAGCTGGATGAGAGTCAACAGTGTGCTCTTGTTGCCAAGAAGGCCAATGGCATTTTGGGATGTATAAATAGGGGTATTGCCAGCAGATCGAAGGACGTGATAGTTCCCCTCTATTCGACATTGGTGAGGCCTCATCTGGAGTACTGTGTTCAGTTTTGGGCCCCACACTACAAGAAGGATGTGGAAAAATTGGAAAGAGTCCAGCGAAGGGCAACAAAAATGATTAGGAGACTGGAACACATGACTTATGAGGAGAGGCTGAGGGAACTGGGATTGTTTAGTCTGCAGAAGAGAAGAATGAGGGGGGATTTGATAGCTGCTTTCAACTACCTGAAAGGGGGTTCCAAAGAGGATGGATCTAGACTGTTCTCAATGGTAGCAGATGACTGAACAAGGAGCAATAGTCTCAAGTTGCAGTGGAGAAGATTTAGGTTGGATATTAGGAAAAACTTTTTCACTAGGAGGGTGGTGAAGCACTGGAATGCGTTACCTAGGGAGGTGGTGGAATCTTCTTGCTTAGAATTTCTTAAGGTCAGGCTTGACAAAGCCCTGGCTGGGATGATTTAGTTGGGGATTGGTCCTGCTTTGAGCAGGGGGTTGGACTAGATGACCTCATGAGGTCCTTTCGAACCATGATATTCTATGAAAGTAAGTACCCCAAAAACCAGTCCTTTCTGGTGAGGATTGAAGCATGTTTCATGAATTATATTACAAGGCACACCACTCGCTTCAGACTCCTATTTACTCCATCCTACACAAACCTGCTTTTACTTCTCTATAAGATACCTGGGAAGAAAAATATTGAAGTTAAGGTTATAAAAAACTTCCTATATGTTAAAGACAAGAACCCCACATAATCTCAAGTGGCTTCTTTCATTGTTTTTTATTTTGGGATCCTGTCTTGCATTAAGAAGGCCAGTGTTCTAAGTTTGAAATCTGTGCACAAGTGGGGCATTATGAAGGAGCTATACGCATTCCATGGCTTGATTGTTGTACTGCGGTTATGTAGAGATGTCATCAATCTGGCAACTTTGACCAACATTATAGACTCATAGATATTAAGGTCAGAAGGGACCATTATGATCATCTAGTCTGACCTCCTGCACAATGCAGGCCACAGAATCTCACCCACCTACTCCTGCAATAAACCTCTCACCTATGTCTGAGCTATTGAAGTCCTCAAATCATGTTTTAAAGACTTCAAGGTGCAGAGAATTCTCCAGCAAGTGACCCATTCCCCATGCTACAGAGGAAGGCGAAAAACCCCAGGGCCTCTTCCAATCTGCCCTGGAGGAAAATTCCTTCCCGACCACAAATATGGTGATCAGCTAAACCCTGAGCATATGGGCAAGATTCACCAGCCAGATACCCAGGAAAGAATTCTCTGTAGTAACTCGGATCCCACCCCATCTAACATCCCTTTACAGGCCATTGGGCCTATTTACCATGAATAGTTAAAGATCAATTAATTGCCAAAATCATGTTATCCCATCATACCATCTCCCAGATAAATGTATCCAGTTTAATCTTGAAGCCAGATAGGTCATTAAATTTGTTATTCGGGAGAAAGGATTGGTGAAGAGCAGGAGCAGAAAAAAACAGATTTGTAGACGAATTCAGTGATACCACCTGTAGCAATTTCTGCCTTCAAAGTTGAACTGTTAGATTGTTAGTTTTGCTGTAATATCAACTTTTGAGAAAGCAGAATAATTTATCATTGTTTTTTTTTTTTTTTTTTTTAAGTTTTCACTCCCTAATGGCAAAATATTGTTGTCAGATACATACAGGCAGCTCCCATTGTCATCAGCCACATAGGTGGATGTGACCTCTAAGGGCAGAGCCTGGGTAACTGATGACCGAATTGAGCCTTGTAAAATAATTAATTTCATTATACATTTGCATTTCTAGTTTGCTATGATTTTGCCTTTAAAACAGTCAACAATTAGGACTTTATAATCCTAGAACAAATCCATATTGCTTTGAGTGTGAATTACAGAATGCAGCAATTTTTAAATGTGTTCATAGAGAACATAGTTTATCAGTTTTTTATATAAAAACTACATATGAGGCTAAGTAAGGGGTTTGGGAATTTTCTTTTGATATAGCAGTTTTGCTTTATTTTAGTTAATATCTCTTTATATTAAAATTGCTGATAATGCCAAATGATAGTATGATATTCTACTTCTTAATGGATTCTTAACCTGTGTCAAACTAATCATAATTGAGTCTAAATGTATGTGTTTAATTTTGCATTTTATCTGTTATCCTCTAGATGGAGTAGCTTGTTTGATCTAGGATATTTATAACAGGGATTGACAGAGTAGTAAAATACAGCAATGAACTGTTTCATAGCCTTAGTTGCTTGAAGGTTAAAGTAGAATTAAAAAATTAATAAAGAAGAGAAGTGTGATCTTGAAACTTTCACCCTAGATACAAATTCATGTACACCTTGCATTATCATTTTTAATACAAAGTTTGTATCTAATTATATTCCAGTTTTAAAAAAAATCCACATATCAGATATGTTGAGAAGAAAAGAAAACTTGTTTGTAATTCCATTATATAAATAAAAATAGTAGCCTAAAAGAGGCACTTTGGAAAAAGAGAGAGGAGAAGGCACCTGGGCCAGATGAAATACTGTGGATGTACAGAAGCCATTGGGAAGGGAAGGCATCAAGTATTTTACAAACCTATTCAGTTATGTTATATTAAGACAGAAAATGTCAGATAAATGCAGAAAAGCTTTGCGGTGACTGTTTTTAAACATCAAGGAGATATTACACTGTGTGCTGACATTACATGCTATGAAAGTGTGGGAGAAGATTATTGAAAAGCATCTGCAAGGAACAGTTGAAGATCGGAAGGGTCAGTATGGATTTATGCTGTGAAGGAATACAATGTGGAATGTGCTGGTCACTGATGACTTAGGCTTTGTCTACACTGGAACATGGTCTGTAAAACTTTCAGGGGGTGTTAAAAAAAAATCTCCCCGAACGACAAATGTTATACTGACGAAAAGCGTTGGTGTGAACAGTCAGTTGTCGGCAGGAGTGACAAACAGCAGCTACACCTTTTAGTGGCACGGATATGTGGTGGCACAGCCTTGTTGCTAAAAGCGACACAGTGTGGACAAAGCCTTAGTGGTATGTGCAGAACGTTGTGAGAATGTGCAAATCAACTTTGAATAGTGGTAATGCAAGTTTGAGCAGGAGGGACTTAGAGGGAACATTGCTAAGACTGAGGCTCTGATAATTGGGGAGGAGTACACACCATAAAGGATATTACAGGCATGGTACGAAGAGGAGTGAAATAATTTTAACTATCTAGGATCAATGATTACTGACCACGGTGCACTCCTGAATGATGCCTGGCATCACAGCAAAGCTGCTTAGTGAAAATAGCAGGAGCAGAGCCCAGTTTGCTGATTAAAAAGATGCAAATAAAGTTGAAAGAGCGTATAAAACTGTAACTTGACCCATCCTAATGTACAGAACTTGATAACCACAAGAAAAGAAATTCGTATGCTCTCCACTATGGAAATGAAGATGTTGAAACAGTCCGTGATAGGAACGATGATGAAATGCTCTGCGATAGGAATGAGGTGGTGAGGGGCCTAGTGTCCCAATTGAAGACAAGTTGAGCGAGGCTAGGCTATGCTGGTATTCACGTGTCCAGAGGAGACCCGACAGGTATATTAGTGGGATAGCCCTTGCAATGATCGTGGATGGAAGGTGACCAAAAGTGATGGAAATGGTGTCTCTTAGACATAACTTAGATTACAATCACAGTTGTCTGCTTCTATCAGAAGTAGCAAAGTTTGCAAGAGGGTGTTTATAATGCGCAAAGCTGGAGTTTGGAGTAACCCAGCTCCCTGAATGTTATAGCATGCATTGTTAAGTGGGAGAGGAGGCAAGCAGGTCTTGCATCAGGGCTCAGTAGAGAGGCAGAATACAGAGCTGGATCATGAAGATGAATCTTCATGGGTGTAGGGGTTCATCCATATGAAGAGAGTTCTGTGTTTGAGGCTGTAATCATTCATGTGAGGCAGTGGAGGGGGAGATATGAGGTTATGGGGTTGAGGGTGGAGGTCTTCAGTGGCTATAGGAGCTTTATCTATTATCAGATACTAATTCTGAGAAATAAAATAGGCCAGAAAACATATCATAATATATTTACACATTAAAGTTGATTACATGGCAGATTATTACTTACACAGAACACTTTAGTTGAAGCAGAATGCCTGTTAAAACTGTGTAAAAGATTGGAAGTAGATGTTCCATTTTATACTTTTGTCACTCAGGTCCATTGAATTGTTCACCAGTAATATGTATGTGTGGTGTGTTTATTTTTTCTTCAGTCTGTACCTGGTATTCCATTCAGCAATGCAGCTGTTTACAATATTAGCACCTAAATTGTCACAAGTAGGACCCCACTAATATTAATTGGGGAACATGCACACAGTGGTGAGCTGCTTCATTGTGTGGATGCAGGCCTGATAGATGGACAGGCCATTCTGAGGGCTGGTGTATGGCTAGGTATATGGGTTGAGACTAATGTCAAGAATATAATCTGTAGATTTTAATTACTCCATCCATAATTGTATGAATCAGGATTATTCAATTAAGTAAGTAGTTGATGATTTCACGCTATCTTCCAACAGTAATTAAAATAGGTGGTGTTAAAGAAAACAAACGAAATCAAATATAGGACACAACTGATGTGTATTAAATAGGGACTCCCAGTCCATTTCATTCTTAATTGCATCAAAACATGACACTGAGAAAACTGTAAGGTTGCACTGATAAGCACTCAAAGGAAATCACAGTTAAAATTGCAGGTCAAACTGTCCTCTTCTCCCTTGTGCATGATATTCTTTAATTGCATTTTGACCTAATGTTTCTCAGATAATACAATATATTATATAATTTTCCTGCTGTTTGTGCACATGTAACATCTTGTAACTTCTTTTCATTCTTGCATGTTTTGTATTAGTTTCATTGCTGTCATGGTCTCTTGTTTCCTCCATGAGCACCACACAGAAGCAGACGAGGCTTGCTAATATGGAGCTCATTGTAGGTCTGGGGCCTTAGGCTTTTTGTATAAGTTCTTTTCTGTTCAAGGTATATATTTTATATTCAAGCACTTGGAGATCTATTGATTAAAAGTACCTAGGTTTCATATTGCACTATTATTATTTCAATAATTTAGTCAGCAACAATATTCTAGGCACTGCTTTCCAAAAGCAGCTCTGGATTACTTATGCACAATCCAGTGGATGGTGGTTATTTTAAGTTGTTTGCATTATGCTAATACATAGAGACCTCAATCAGAATATCAGTACTGCAAGCAAACCTCTGATGTAAACACTTAGAGACTGAAACCAAAGAAAATATTTGTATGAACCTCTTGCAAAGTATTAGTACGGAGCTTAACACAGTCCTACATATTAGTTCATGGTACATAAAATATTGGCTGATGCGATATAGTGTGTTCTCTCCTTTTTAGAGTTTTGGGCATCCATCTGACAGAAGCAAAAGGTACTTTGATGAATGCTGTCTGGCCTCTGACTGTAGAAGGAGATTTGCTCTGGTAGAGCAATGCTTGATCTAACTAAGTTAAGCATTAAGCATAAAAATTGTGACAAGAATATGAAATGTTAACCAAACAAAACCCCCGAAACTGTCATAGGTCAGTTGGTTAGGAAAAGTTTTGTTCTAATAGCAATTGCACATGCAAAGTGCATTTGCAAGTGTGTGTCTAATTTAGACATTGTATGGGAATAATTGCATAATAGTACAGAGTAGTCCTATCTTTAAAAAAATCAATCCCTTAAGTGTGTGTGTTCCACTAATATTTTCTTTTGAATAAATATCTGTTGCATTGTCATTGAAATATAAGGACTAAAGATAGGCCAAAACTGAAAAATCAATTGAGAGAGAATTTCGTGATAAGCACCAAATTCCTCACGGAGCGGGCTCTACCAAATTCATGGTCCATTCTGGTCAATTCCATGGTCATAGGATTTTAAAAATAATAAATTTCATGGTTTCAGATATTTAAATCTGAAATTTCACAGTATTGTAACCATGGGGGGTCCTGACCCAAAACAGGGTTGTGGGGGGCAGGGTTGCAAGGCTATTGTAGGGGAGTCGTGGTATTGTCACCCTTACTTCAGTGCTGCTGCCCTCAGAGCTGGGCAATATCATACCATACCAGCCTCACTTCTGTGCCGCTGCGAGTGGCAGTGCTGAGCTCCCGGCCAGCAGCTGCTGGTCTCTGGCTGCGCAACTCTGTGAAATCTGGTCTCCCCTACAATCGCCAGATTTCACTGTGAAGATCCCATTTCATGGTCTACTTGGTGGAAAGTCACATTGCAAAATTTTCCAATGCTACAAACAAAGGTGTTTTGATAATGTTTGGGATTACAAATCAATTAGATGAGGTAAGCAAAATAATTTTTCTCTCAAGAATTTTTCAATTACTTTACGGTAGGGTTGCCAACCCTCCCAGAATCGGGATCGGTCTCCCAGGGGCTACTGAAGCCAATCCAGGAGATTTTAGGCCACTAACAGTCTGGCAGCACAGTGGGGCTAAGGCAGGCTCCCTACCTGTCCTGACTCTGTGCGGCTCTTGGAAGGGTCTGGCATGTCTGGCTCCTAGGCACAAGGGTGCTGAGGGGGCTTCTGTGCGCTGCCCCCACTCCGAGCACTGACTCTGCACCTCCCACTGGCTGGGAACCGCAACCAATGGGAGCTGCAGGGGCGTTGCCTGTGGGCAGAGGCAGTGCATGGAGCCGCCTGGCTGCCCCTGAGCCTAGGAGCTGGACATGATGGCAGCTTCCCTGGCGCTGCCTGAGGTCAACACCGTCTGGCCGGAGCCTGCACCTGCACGCACCCCAATCCCCTACCTCAGCCCTGAGACGCCCCTGCGCCCAAACTCCTTCCCAGAGCCCATACCCCAAGCCCCCTCCTGCACCCCAACCCCCTGCCCCAGGCTCAGTCCAGAGCCCCATCCCACACTCTGAACCCCTTGGCCCCAGCCCAGAGCCTGCACCACAATCCCCTGCCCCAGCCCGGTGAAAGTGAGTGAGGGAGAGGGAGAGCAAGCAACGGAGGGGGGATGGAGTGAGTGGGGGTGAGGCCTTGGAGGAGTGGGGTGGGGTGGGTGGGGTAAGGGTGTTTGGGTTTGTGTGATTCGAGAATTGGCAACCCTACTTTACACCCCTGTCTCAGTATACAGCAAAATCTAAACAAGAACACTCTTTGGTTAAATAAAAGTTTCTGCTTGTATTTCATAAGTTGTGCTTTTTATAAAGGTTTCAAAAACTTAGGCATTACTTTCAGTTGCTTTAAGGTCAGAGGGTAGATAAACGAATTCTACACAAATTAACTCTAAAAATTGAACTTTTTCCCCCCAGGCACAGTAATGAAATGTTTAATAAAAGCCTGTTTCTTTGCAAAATGTTTACATCAAGCATGCATGCATTAGTTTAGAACTCTTGCAGTTTTAATGCAGCATCTGTTTTCAAATCTGAGAATGTTAAAAAGGCCTTAATACAGATAGCAGTTAGTGCAATAGGGAGTTGCTAAGGTTGTTTCTTGAGAGCTCCCACAGACTTGCGTTGTTATTCATAATGTAAATTCTCTCTGTTCCCAGCATGTACATAATTAATGGAAGAAATACCCAAGAAAGAACTAAGCCACAAATAGGTCATCATGACCAGATGTTTAATTATTGTCGTTAGGAAGCATTTGGAACTACCTGGTGTGCACTTTAAAAACTTAACTATAATAGAATTCCCTTGGATTTTGATGGATTGGTTCCATTGTATTAAACGATGATTAAAATGATTAGGTGCACAGTGTTGAAGCATTAATCTTCTGAACATCTTTATCAAGAAGAGGTAATAATTATGCTGCAGTTGATATGTGATGCACGTTATACTTCTTTTCATGCATTATCTGATTTTTCTGCAGCTGTGCCAGGCTTTAATTAACGTGCTTGAGCAGTATGAAAACTAGTGCATCTATAATTATATCTTCAGTAGCAATATTGTTAACCTTTCAAGATAATGTTTATCACCTAGAAAGTGCCTAGAGTTAGGGTCAGCTATCTTCATTATCAAATAAATATTGGAATTAAATGAGAGAGCTATAGTATTTTTTCTCTGAAAGCCAATAATTCATCAAGAGAAGCAGCCTAACTGAGGCTTGGTCTACACTACAGAGTTAGGTTGACATAAGGCAGCTTACGTTGACCTAATTATGTCCGTGTATACACCACAGCTTTGCTCCCGCTGAAGTAAGTGCCCCACAACACCGACATAATAACTCCTCCTCCCTGAGAGGCTTAGGGATTATATCGGTGTAGTCAGGGTGTGCAGCGTCTGTGTAGACACTGCATTCTTACATGGCCAGTTGGCTGTCATTCTTGTCAATTTCACAAGCTCCAGCATGGAGCTGTGAATTTGACAAGAAAGCCAGGGGCCAGTGATGGGCTCCAGCTAGAGTCTGGGTCCTCCTTCCCCGCTCCCAGACAGGCTGCTGTCTGTGCTTCCTACTGGAAGCCCTGCTGTTGCTGGGCTCCCAGCGGGGCTGCTGCCCAGGCTCCCTGCTTAGGGAGGTGAGAAACCCAGGGCGGTTGCCCCCTACTCCTGGTGGGGAGGCAAGAAGCTGAGAGCTCAGGGTTGGGCAGCTGGGCTCCTGGCAGGGAGCTGTGCGGAGCTAAGGGCCCTGGCTCTCAGCCCCCCACACTGCTTCTTTTCAGTTGGTGGAAAATGCTTCTGGTGAGGATGTGCACCACCGACAGAAGGAGGGTAGTGTGGACATTAGCCATGACAGTAACATAGGGTGACTTAAGTTTGTAGTGTAGACATGCCCTGAAAATCTTACATGGTAATTAATCCTTTATATATGTTAATTTTTGTCTTGTGAGGACTAATGTTTTGATGGTGAAATGACAAAAGAAAGTACAAGGAATTTTCCCCCCACAGGTAATGTCAGTTTTCATATGGCTGTTCTCTGTGGAGTTTCAGTGTACAATAGAAATGAATGTAGTATGAAAACTTTTTTTATTATTTTCTTCCATCACAGATCTGTTGAAAATTACATCTTTCTGTGCTGGTTCAGTTTTATTCAGTTAAATCTGGGTAGTCTCCACTGACTCACTGTAGTGCGTCTTTCGTATTTTATCTTAATGTCGTCATGTTCTTCAAAGTACTAATCAGAACATGGAGTCACTAGCTACCTCTTGTGTCCAGTCTCTTGAACTACACTTCTCTTTGCTTTATAAGACAGCTAGGTAGTCAGTAGCTTATTATGATAGTTTCAGAAAAAAATGATTTGTTCTGAAGGATTAGGCTTCAGTGATAGTATTTTACTGTTATGCTCAAACAGGTATCAGCATTTCCATGATAACTCCCTTATTTTCAGTGGTATACATCATTCCTGTTGAAACTGCCTTTCTGAAATTGGCAGAATGCTATATGCTAGAGCCTGACGTTTTGTGTCGTACAAAAATTGGAATGCATAAAAGCCACAGAGCCGAAAAAGAGAGCATCTGATTACTGATTTTAGTTCTTTATTTAAAAGTAGCAAAATGTTTGAATTTTTCTGTTTAAGAATAGGTAGGACACACGATAATATCAACAAAAGTGGCTAAATTATAAATATTGACTGTTTATTTACAATTATTGAAGTGGCATTTTAAGTGTATGAGAGAGGGAGTGTAAAAGAGCAAGCGAGCACAGTTGTGCATAGCAAGGATAAAGTTTTGTATTGCCGTGGCACCTGGAGGCTACAACTGACATTAGAACACATGTGCTTTGTGTTGTACAGATGTTCTCCAAACATGGTACTTGCCCTATAGAGCTATTAATTTAAGCTTAAAATGCTATAACTTCATAGTATCAAGTCATTTTTGAGAACAGGAAAATACTTTTGGCTTAAATAGTAATCACTTTCCTGCATTGGTTTTTTTTGTGTCTTTAAAACGTCCACACACCATTGGGAAGACAACAAGTGACAGTTAGGTCTTTGGTGCTTTTGCCTGGGCATTTAAGGTACGCTTCCCTTCGTTATTTATAGCCTATGTGCTGGGAAAGCCTGTATTTTAAAAGAGGCTACAAATATGAATCACTCCTGTTCTGGGAGGCAGTTGCATATTCTACACAATAGTGTTGCCCACTCACAATCTTTGGTATTTTTCTCAAAGCCCCAATTACTGAAATAAGGTGTTGCCTGACTATCTCTGCTTGCTTTTTTCCATCCCCGATGAAGTTCCTAGCCCTCACGGTTGAAGAGAGCAGTTTGAAAACCTGTTCCCTAAATGATCCAACACCAGGAGGCAAATTAAAACAATATATCTAACGTGTCGTTTTTTAAAAGTTCATTGTTGTTAAACCAATCTCATGATTCTTTGGGTCTGACTCATGTTTTTTAAATTCTTGGTGTCGGCAATACTATCTATTGTTTCTTTAAGTGATTTACTTTGGCGTTTTACAGCATGTTAGCCATGTTAATCATACCACCTGTATGAATGCCAAATAGTTTAATTCCTATGTTTTACCATTGTCTGCAGAACTCTTAAGCTGATACAGCATGACTTTTGTTGTCTTGGTACTGACTGCCTACCTGCCAACATCTTCTTTCTGAAAACAACAAATGTGCAGATTTGCATGAGTGTTCAAATATTTTCATATATTTATGCAGAATCCATCAAAGCATGTTCCTTCCCATGTTAAAGTTAAACGCTAACAAAGCCACAACATTGGGAAATAATTCCTAATGTTTGCAGGAGATAATGTTAGATAGATTTGAATTTGGCCCTCTTGTGGTATGCGTTCTGATATGGCCTTTAATTCAAGATCACGTGCTATTTTTTCACAGGAACGTCTACCTCATTTAGTGTCCAGGATGGATGGAGAAGGAGGCTGAATAAAGCTTTGCACAGGAAATTATTAATCGAGCGTTTCCTAACTTTTGAATGCTTGGCTTTGCCACCTAAATAAAAAATTTAACTTATTTTTTTGTATGCAATACGTAGGTATATTGAGTTTTGTTTATAGAAAGTATAGTAATGTCCGAGAGAATTCAAGTAAGTTATGCTCATCAACCAATGTAATCACTTGCTCTTTTTAAATTATTTTTAAGCATTTTTATTTCTGGCTAGATATTTGTTAAGAGCAAATGGTATCACCAAAAAGCAGCATTAGGTTTTCCTTTGACCAATCCCTTCCCTTTTCTGACCTATAGTAGAAGGTTAGTGCCAAATATTCTTGCTAGATCTTGCCTTAAAGTGTGCTTTCAACCCCCCTACTCTCCTCAGAGAAATCTGCATGATGGTTGAACAGGGCAATCCTATATAAAAAGAGAACTTCAACTAAGTAGTTTCTTTTTTGAAGTGTTTTTCTTTTTTTACTGCACTGTATATTTGAAAGGATGGTTCTCTTAAAAGTTATGTAATACACTTTCCGCATTATGCTTTATCCAAGGACAAATGCCTTTTTTGTCAGCTTTTCTCCCTTCTGCTAGTATGGCAACTACTGAGCCCAGATCCTATTCTTTGGAGGGTGATGTTTTCCAGCAGCATGTATCCTTGGCGCACACTTCAGACAGTTATGCTGAGGGTGCCAAATGGTTGCGTTGTCTCAGTTGTTAGGTTTCTCTGGATACAGTTTGTTCATGACTTGTCTTTGATTTTTCTGATGTATAAAGATTTTACAGTTTATTTGTGAAAAATGTCAGTGCAAATCCCTCACATGGGCAGGCTTTTATTTACAAGAGGGAAGGATGGCTTCACATATTTTCTGTAAGAATTTAAAAGCAGCCAAGATCTTGTTACATGTCCTTTTTGAAATGCCTGTGGAAGCAAGCAAAAACAGAAACCATACATTGAGAGTCTGAGTGTTTTGTACTGTTCTTTACACACCTGAAGTCCAGTCGGGTCACTTGGTTGGCAGAACTTTGACACTTCTAGAAAGTAGGTGACATTTTGTGTACTGAAAGACACTCTAGATGGGAAAGGAAAAACATTTTAAAAAAGTTGGTATCTTAGTCTCAATGGAGGAACGTTTTCAGTTGCTGTCAGATACGATCTCCCACCAACCTCCCATCATAAACTCCATGGGCTGAACTGGGCTGCTAGGATTCCTTTCTCAACCCAACACCACTGCTCCTAACTCTCCCGTAAAACTTTCTGCAGGCAGAGAGTAATCAGATACGACTCTGAATGCAAACAGTTCAATTTCTTGAGTAGGTAATTACCATTTTTACATAGACACTTTTCAGAGTGTTACTGTACTTTAAGAAATTATCCCTTTAAATGAAATCTCAATCTGTTATTTATAAAATGCAAATAAACTCTTCAGGCATATAGAGGTACCTTATGCCAAGATATTTTCATGTACAGTAGGTATTCAACCAAAACAAACAAAAAGAATTATACAATACAAGACACACTTAAACAGCATTGCAATTCATAGTTTCAAAGCACTGTACAAACATTGGCCAATTAGTCTTCCCAGCAGCCCTCTCAGATAGATTACTATTATCTCAAAAAGAAAAGGAGTACTTGTGGCACCTCAGAGACTAACCAATTTATTCGAGCATAAGCTTTCGTGAGCTACAGCTCACTTCATCGGATGCATTCAGTCTGTATTTTCCACTGAATGCATCCGATGAAGTGAGCTGTAGCTCACGAAAGCTTATGCTCAAATAAATTTGTTAGTCTCTAAGGTGCCACAAGTACTCCTTTTCTTTTTGCGAATACAGACTAACACTGCTGCTACTCTAAAACCTACTATTATCTCAGTTTTACAGAAAGGGAAACTTGGAGACAGAGAGGTTAAGAAATTAGCATGAGGCTACACAACAGGGCAAATGTCAGACCTGGAATTAGAACTCAGATTTTTCTGGCTCCTAATCGTGTGCCCTAACACTAGTTTGTTCTAAATCTTAAAATATCAGTTCATAATTTGAATTCTATATTCAGCTAATGCATCAATTATTATAATATCACAGTGTATTAAGGAGTTTAGATTTATAAACATTTACCATTTTCTACATTATTTTAAACAAAAAAATGGCATGTAGGCATTCTGCATTGCAAATGTTACATGTAATGTGTATATAGTGTATATATGTGTATCTATTTTGCTGAATTTGCTGAATTCAAAATTGATGCTTTCTTCCAAACAGAAAATTTTTGCAATATATTTCTTCAACTGTATATATCTATATCTCTAATTTGATGTTGAATAAATATATTGCAAACAGGTTGGCAATTTAGTGTCAGCAAAACAGGCAAAGATTACTTATGAACAGAATTCTTTTTTCATTTGTAAAATTAGTCTTAATTTCTTTTGAAAGAGAAGATGGTTAGAAAGCTTTGAACAACTTGGTAAAAGTGCTTATGTTGCAACTGAAAAAGCAGTAGTAAATTAAAACACAGAAGCACTACCATATCGTATTAAATCTTCCAAATCCATTAGGTTTCAGAATATGGTCTTAAATTCTGTATTTAGTTTTCTTCCATAGCTAGGCCTTTTGAACGTGCGTTAACAATGTTGGAATTTAAGTAGCACATTCACTCCAAGAAGTGCATCTATGCTAAAATTTTTTTTGAAAACTCATCAATGCATTACTGCTAACTTACTTTTTTTTACTCTTGTTTTTTCCTCCCCCCCCCCCCCCCCCCCCCCCCCAGATGTTCTGGTTTAACTTGGATTTAAACTTGGAGAGTGGTCAGTTTGGATGAGCTATTACCAGCAGGAGAGTGAGTTTGTGTGTGTATGGGGGTGGGGGGGATGTGAGAAAACCTGGATTTATGCAGGAAATAGCCCGACTTGATTATCATGCACATTGTGTAAAGAGTTGTCACTTTGGATGGGCTATCACCAGCAGGAGAGTGAATTTGTGTGGGGGGGTGGAGGGTGAGAAAACCTGGATTTGTGCTGGAAATGGCCCACCTGATGATCACTTTAGATAAGCTATTACCAGCAGGACAGTGGGGTGGGAGGAGGTATTGTTTCATATTCTCTGTGTATATATAAAGTCTGCTGCAGTTTCCACGGTATGCATCCGATGAAGTGAGCTGTAGCTCACGAAAGCTCATGCTCAAATAAATTGGTTAGTCTCTAAGGTGCCACAAGTACTCCTTTTCTTTTTGTGAATACAGACTAACACGGCTGTTACTCTGAAACCTTACTTTATCATAGGAACTGGTAAGAGAACCTTCTTATAAAAACAAAAACAGAACTTCAGTTTGACCAAAACCAATGAAATAGTTGGTCCCAAATTTGGGCCCTGTTCAGCAAGAAACTTAAGTATATACATAACTTTTAGTTGCAATGAGACTACTCACCTGTTTAAAGTTAGGCATGTGCTTAAGTACATCACTGATTTGTTTTTATTTTTTTCTTTGTAAATTCCTTCAGGTTTTCTTTTAAAACATTTAATACCTTAGTAAAGAATTTTTAGGCCAAGGGTTTCTTTTCTAGTAACATACAATAGTAATCCCAAGACTTCTCAAACATTTTTGTGGTATGGACCATTTTTTAATAGAAGGCTGGTCTTCTGGGCACTTCTGTTCCCCTTCATGATGCATACCTTGCCTCCCCAATCTTTGTACAATCAAGTAGAATCCTGTGGCGTCTACAGCACTTGCTTATATAGAAGTTGGTATCAGGAAGGTGACTAATATAATGTTAGCTGTCTTTACTATGGTAAGTTTTTAAGCTTTTTTTTATTTTGCTAGGCCGGGGAAATTACGCACACCATCTACATTTGCTCTTCCTTTCCTATTTGATGTTTTGACCTTTTTCATTTTTATTCCTCTCACCTTCTGTTCCCTTTCTCTCTGCAAATGCTTTTTCTCATCCTTTTCTTTCCTTGGATGTTTTTTCTTCCCTTGTTCCTCTCATATAGCAGCTGACAGCTCCCGGCACCTCTCCTTTCCTTCTGTAGCAGCAGCACCTTGTGTAGGAGACTAGGTTTGCTGATCATTGTCCTAGTTTCCAACTGCTTTTCTGGGCACCCAAAGTCACATTTTCAATTAGCACAGCTAGAAATCAGGAGGAGTCAGCACTATGTAAGCAGCAGCCATTTCTCCATGGTCCACCAGCAAGTGCTTTGTGAACCATTCTTTGAAAACTGCTCGTGTGCGTGTGGTCGTCCTGGCATACCCTCTGGTGGCCGAGGTATGGATGCACAGTGCTCCTCAGGAACCCACTGCTGTCCCTTAATAATTACCACACAGATTCTTTTATGGTTCAAACACCTTTTCCTGGGATTTTATTTACTTTTCTGGAATAACATGTTTTACATGCTCCATCTCAAACCTCATAGTTAACTTAAGTGCGTCTCTGCGCTCCACGAGTTAATCTTCTCTCGGAATGGTTTGTTGCTCCTAACAACTAGTCATCAAGTTTGAGCAGGAAATCTCCTAAGAATACTTTTTCTTGCAGATTTCTGATGCTACTTCTGCTGGCCCTGCCTGAAAATGCCTTGACTAATCTTCTTTATGGTATTTTGTCACTTTCTGTTTCAATTAGGTCTGGAAGCAAAAAGGAAGGTGGTTTTTTTTTTTTTTTTTTTTTAAATGTGTGCCAGCTTGGTCCTTAGTTTGTATTGGGGGTAGAGCCTGGGGAAAAGAGATTGGGAAACTAAATTCTGCCACTGAGTCATTGTGCAGTCTTAATCAAGTCACTTAGGATATGTCTACAGCTTATGTCACTCAGTTGTATGAATAAATCATCCCCCCCTCCCCGAGTGACATAAGTTTATACTGACATAAGCACTGGTGTGGACAGCACTGTGTTGGTGGGAGAGCTTCTCCCACTGACATAGCTTCTGCTACGCATGGGGGTGGGAGTAGGTAGGCTGATGACTTAGAGTGGCTACATTTGTGAAGCCGCTGCCCTTGGCGTAGAGAGCTTACAGTGGTGCAGCTGCGCTGCTGTCAACTCCCTAGTGTAGCTGGGCCCATGGATACGCATTTTCAATGGTGGTCTCTAATTCTGAGTGGCTCCATTTTCGAGCGCTCAACTTCAATCACAGTAGGGTCAGACTTTGAGGTACTGAGCACCCAAAATGCCAGTTGAAATCACTGGGAGCTGTATGTGTTTAACTCTGAGTATCTCAGTACAAAGGCTAAAACCTGCACCTGTCGTTCTAACATCTGCAACCAGATTTATGCTCCAGGAGAACCCATGCAAGGTTCCTGTAAACCTTATTGATCTACTGAGAACATTACTTATGTAGACAGTGATCATGTCTCCAAGTCGGTGGAACCTTTTGTGAGGGAAGCGTTTCATTATTATTTATTATGTCTTTACTATACTATTTTATCTAATTCAGGATGTTTGTTATCATTCTAGACAGTCATTTAAATTAAAATAAACAATTTAAAGTATGTCATTAAAAATATATTGTGCCAAAAACAGAGCCAATAATATGTCCCCTGGGACCAAAAAAAAAAGAACCTCCAAACGTTGTGGACAATTTAAAGTGGGCAAATTTAATTATAGCAGGAAGCACAATTACTGAATGAGATATGAGAGACATGGGAAATGTTCCCATCTAAATAATGACCAGAATGTGCTTGTTGGAATGATATTCCATTACACGTTCAAGGCCTTAGGATTACAACACTTTCAGGTTATTAGAAGATGATGATAATACTGTGTTTTATTACCAAATTACTATCATACTCTCTGAGGTATGAAGTGATATTAATGACCATTTTCAATAAGAAATAACATTCTGCAGCATCAGTATCATTTAAACATATTGGAATATGTTACAATGCGCAGTAATGCCCTCGGGTATAGAGATGAAAACTAAAGAGTTTAATTTTAAAATGCAACTGGGAAATTATTTGGACATTCAAAAAAGCTTCAGGGTGAAGATTCATTAATAGAGTGGTTTTTTAAACCATTCCTGATAAATCCAAATATGCATGTAGATTACTTGGATGTAATTGTGGTTTATTAAAAACATTAAAAAAATCAGTTCATAGCCTGTGTTTTGTTTAGTGCAGTGTATTAAATTTCAATCATGTAAATGTTAATGAAATATAAAAATGAACCAATAAAAGAATTAATGCTAATTAACATATCTATGTAAATGAAAGCACGGTAGGGAGTTAACATATTAAAAATATTTTTCAAAATTAAAGCCGCTTTATAGAGTACTTTATAATGCAGTACTCGGTTTCCCTAATAATATATTCTTTTAATGAAAAGCCCAGTGTAAAACTGACAGGTAACAAACAGCCATCCTTTAGAGGGTTTTTTTTGTTTCCTACAGTAAATATTACAATACTTACATTTTGCCAAGGTCAGATGCTCAGACTTGCTGACACTGTTGTCATTGATCTAATGAACTGTAACTCTCATGCCATCTGTTTGTTATGTTGATCCCAAATAAATAAGTTAATTCCAGTCATCCAGAGCTGCCAAACACTGGGGTATTGTATTATGTCAAAATATCTTTCACAAAAAAAAATAATGCACGGAGTATCTTTAATTATTTTTATTACAGGATGTTCTAAAAATGAAGGATTGCTTTTTCTGTATAAACATAATATTCAACATAAATTTCACCTGATTTAGATCTACTAAAATTCGGATTTTTGGCTTTCAGTATCTATACATTTCCACGAACAGTCCATAAATCACTGTGTTGTTGTTGAGACCCTGTTATTGGGTAATTGTGCATTACATAAGTGTGCCCTCAATGGGATGTCCTCAGGATGGTTTTGTAGCTACAACTCAGGATTTGTTTTTTTAATTTTAACTCCTATGTATCTGATATTACAAGGCCTATGATAACACCTGCTTGCATATCTGAGCTCAGAGCCAAGCACTAATAGGTCTATTTTATCCTTGATATCTTATTGTTCACTCCCCTTTAAAGATAAATTTAAAATAAAATCTGCCAATTGCACCACTTAAACAATGCTTGCCAGTTCTGCATCAAAGATAAGAGCTAGAAACTTTTTTAAAATGCAAGTTGAGATTCTAATGCATTCTCGATTCTAGCACTTGGGATTTTACAAAAAACAACAAATCATGAGACTTTGGATAAAATAGTAAGAGTTAGTACGGCAGGCCTTCTCCTATTGGCTTCAGTGACATCAGGATCAGGCCCCAATTGCTGAAAAAATTGGGCCTCCGGGTGGTGATGGGCCTAGCAGGAATATTTTTGAGTGATCCACAGGTGTGATGGGGAAAAGGTTAGTGTTTAGGTGCAATATGTTCCAAGGTCTTTGTAGCTTGGTGAGGTGGACTGTGCATAGTTCTCACTTTTTTTTGTCCTGTGTAATGTTGTCTGCAAGGAGTTTGAGGCTTTTTCTTATCACCGCCTGATGTCCATTGCAACACACTGTACAATTTCCCAAGCTGTATAGTTTTTAGGGTTTCTTGATGATCTTTTTTGGAGCAAATAGGATTCTGAACCATGAAACCATGATGCTTAAAAGCTTGGTGAAAATAGTCTTCAAGGTCTCAGAGGCCTATCCATTTTGTAAACCGAAAGTCAGTGACAAAATAATTTGTGAGCTATGTATTCCTCAGTGAATGACTTGTCAGACTTTATCCAGTTGGAGTCATCAATTTATAATGATTTGCCAAATAAGAGGCTCAATTATCTTTTAGTAGTACAATGAGAGGACTCATTACTTCAAGTAAAACAGTTGCCTCCTTTTGTAGTGTGCGAATGTATAGCTGTAGTCACATTTTCTATTATTTGTGTATGCACAATGACTTTTGTAACCTTAAGTTCCCTTATTCTGTCATACCTTTAAGTCACTCTTACCAGATGTTGTTACTGTATCCATCTAGTGATTGAGAGATGTAGATTTCTGAAAGGGCTGCTGTCAATTTTAAAATCACGTTTCTGTCAGATGTCTTGCTATTGTGTAACCCTGAAAATTACTAAAACTGACACAGACTAGAGGAAAATAACATTCATTGTTTAGTCTGTTTTCTATGTGCACTTTGTGCAGAGTCAGTTTCACTGCTGTGTTGGTGGTCAGTAGGACTTTGTCTCATGTGTTTGCAAAATAACATCACTTTTGTGCTCTGCTCTTGGTCGGAGTCAGTATAAATATTCTTCCCTAGGCTTTGCGAGAGAGAGAGGGCAGCAGGGACAGTGGCAGCAGAGCTGCTGCTGTTTGGCTGGGGCCAGGAAGGGTTGTCTCTTTTTCTCTGGACCCCAACTGGGTTGAGGCTGGGGGTTGGAGGTAATTTGCTCCCCTCACTAATGAGACCATTGCATGGGACCCAGGATTGCTATCATTTTGATAGAGAATGCTGCGGGGAGCATCCTTCTCATGCCCTGGACCCCTGGCTAAGATCAGGGAGCTCCCTTTTTATTCTTATACCTGTATGGGGCTGGTCAGCCCAAGGTGACCCACACCATGTCCTGCTGCAGGCCCTGGCTTGAGGGAGAGAGTACTGTGACAATTTAAGAAGTAGGTGCTACTGAATGAGACCCTGCGGTAAGGGAAGAAGCCAGGAGATACCAGGAGGGAAAGCTGGGGTTTGGAAGGAAGACAGGGGCACCCTTCTGGGAAGGAGCAAGGCCAGGTGGAGGAGACAGTTGCCCTTTCCCAGGGACAAGGGGAAGAGTGGAGATGGTAGGGAGCAAGCAGAAGCTAGGGGCTGGAGTGATATCAGCCCTACCCAAGCCCAGAAAGGGGAGTCTAGAAGGGGTTCAACTCATCCTCTTTTCCAACCTTTCACCCTCCAAAAGGGTTGGGATTTGGAGGCAATGGGGCTTCTCTCTCTGTGGGAGCCAAAATTAGGGGAAGCAGCTTAGAGAATGAAGGGGAATGGAGAGCATCAATCCTAGTCTGCCCCTTCCAGGGAGATACAGGGACTGAGCAACCAGACAGGGAGCAGCAGGGATCTCCCACCCTGGAGACAGGGAACAGGCGCAGCCAGGCTGGTAAACTATCATTTCTCCCCTTCCCATGCCTTACCCCTTACAGCAGGAGCATGGAGCAGCCAAGGAGAATATGGGGAGAATTGGAGGGAGGTCTTCACGCCGGTAGAATTCCTCCACAGTCCCGGGTAGGAAGGAGGACGGAACCAGCCAGTGGAGAACAGGAGTAGCATGCAGAGAGAGAAAGGGAAAGTTAGCATAATGGTCCTAGGTGACCATTAGACCATTAGAAAGGGAAAGTTAGCATAATGGTCCTAGGAGTGGGAGAGCCAAGCCATAATGGTCTTGGCTCTCCCACTCCCCTGTTGAAAGATCAGTGGCCACATTATATAGGACTTGGATTTTTAAAATCATGATTTAAACTCACCTCACTGCATTGGGAGCAAGATGGGCCTGTTATAGTTGTGTTCAGTGAAAGGAGTAGAATTTTTTTTTTAAGCAGTTTGGTTAAATTAGAGTGAGATGTGCCCTATAATACACAAATACATGGAAAAAGGTTTTCATTGTGGTTTATCATGACGTGCAGAATATGTTTCTGGGTGACCAGCCCAAACGAGTCCCACTGAATAAATAAGTCAACACCCAACCCGCATCCCCTCAAACCCCATAACTAGCTGTCTTGCACTGATTTGTCTTATAACTTAAAATAAAGAGAAGGAAATGTTTTTCAGAATTGTGTGCATAACTAATTTGAAAGAGGTTAATAAAATTGTGTAAGTAAATAAGTGATCCACACTTGAAGAAAAGTAAGATATACTAACTGTTCAGCAGAGGTCACTCTAAGTTTGTGATTGAGGTATTTTAATCGTGCTCGTCAAGATGTTATTAACAGCAGTAAACCTGTAAGGAAATTCTCAGGACTGCATCTAGTTGAAAGCAAACACACACAAAAAAGCTTATTTTTCACAGACATTTGTTGTGGAAATAGAAAATTTAGGTGATTATGTATAGTGAGACTTTTAATGAAGCTAGAATGTTAGCACCCAGATAAGTGTGGATTATACGTAGCATTTACCCTGTAGTGTTACTTAGAAGAATTTATCCAGATCATTACTTCAAGGGAAATTTAAAAGAGAGCGAGAAGAAAAGCTTCTATCAAAAACTCTTTCATGTATGTACTTCTGTTTCTAGTTATGATGCATGCACCTCTTACTTTTCTGTATCAGGCAGTTTGTGTTATAATGGCATTAATAGGGACTCAATAATTAAGGTTATTTAGAGTAGTTGCTTTTTGTTAAAAGTAAGATTAAAATCCCTCTTTCACAGTTCAGTTATTGAATTTAATTTCCCAATATAACATAATTACTGTTCAATAAGCAATTGAATCTTCTGTGACTTGTTTTTGGATAAAACAGTCACTAGCTTTTCCAGAGAAGATAATTAAAAATCAATGTTTTGAAACTTTATCCTAAGAATCTCATTTGGGGGGATGAACCACAGATACTGCATACTCAGACTTCATCCCAACACACATGCATTGCTATAGTATCTTGAATAAAGCCAATTAAAAATAAAAAAAAAAGGAATAAAATAGAAAAACATTTAATCCCCTTGTTTATCATAACTGTTTTCATTTCTGCCAAGAAAAGCCAACAGATATTTATGAATCTGCCATGCACTTCTGTTCTCTGACATTGTCATCTTAGCCCACCTGGACAGCTGCCTGAATCCCCAGCTCTGCTTCTCACATGCACCACCAGCCAGCTCCTGACAATCTAGGCAGCTGGGAGCTCTGTTTCCTGAGCTCTATAGATATTGACGAGGGCCCTACCATTTTGGTGAATTTCACAGTCATTTAAAAATTGTAAATTTCATTATTTCACCTATTTAAATCAGAAATTTCTCAGTGTTGTAATTGTAGGGGTCCTGACCCAAAAGGGAGTTGCAGCGGTGGGGGGGGGAGGGTTGCAAGGTTATTGTAGGGGGGTTTGCAGTACTGCTACCCTTACTTCTGCGCTGCTGCTGATGTTAGTGCTGCCTTCAGAGCTGGGCAGCTGGAGAGCGGCGGCTGCTGCCTGGGAGCCCAGCTCTGAAGGCAGAGCCACCGCCAGCAGCAGCGCAGAAGTAAGGATGGCCTGGTGTGGTACTGCCACCCTTACTTCTGCACTGCTGCCTGCAGAGCTGGGCCCTCGGTCAGCAGCCGCCACTCTCCAGCCTCCCAGCTCTGAAGGCAGTAGAATAGTAGTAAGGGCAGCATGGTACGGTATTGCCACCCTTTCTTCTGCGCTGCTGCTGGCAGGGCACCGCCTTCAGAGCTGGGCGCCCAGCCAACAGCCGCCACTTTCTGGCCACCCAGCTCTGAAGGCAGCACAGAAGTAAGGGTGGGAATACCGCGACCCCCATAAAATAACCGTGCAACCCACCCCTGCAACTCCCTTTTGGGTCAGGGCTCCCAATTTCAGAAACACTGGTCTCCTCCCATGAAATCTGGTCTTGTGTGTACTTTTATCCTATACTGTACAGATTTCACGGGGGAGGCCAGATTTCACAGTCCGTGACGTGTTTTTCATGGCCGTGAATTTGGTAGGGCCCTAATCTTGATTTATCCCCTTTAGCTGGTATGGTAAACTGCTAAACTATACATACAGCAAGACACACAATCATTCTCTAGGTGAGACTCTTTCTCCCTCGTGATGTGCTTCCAGTTACTGTCGCTCTGATAAGAATAGTCCCACTAACTGGTCCGACTAACTGTCCCTCACCCTACTTGAGAATCTTAATCCATTTTTAGAAACGAACTCAAACCAAACCTTAGAAGTTCTGAAATGATTAGATGGGTATTTTTGCATTTCAGATTTTTGGTCAAGCCTGGAACCACAAGTTCCAAAATACTGCAAGAGATGCCTGTTTTTGCATGATTTCTGGCCACAGCTAGAAAAAGTAATAGTAAGATCTCATGAGGAATCTTGTTTTCTTAAGGTTTCTAGTCTAGTTTTGAAAAACAGGAGAGTTTAAATAAACGTCCAGAATTTGGGATTCTTAGCCTGACATTGATTATCTTGGGTCTCATTTTAATATGGAATTAGTGGTAGCAAACGTTCATAGTTTTGTATTGGGCTCCAAATGGACATTGAGAATTAAACATAAGGAGCTGGGACAAGTCAACTGGATGAGAGGGGCAGATGGGAGCAGGTTGTTGAAGGGTCTTGAAAAAAAATGACAAGGAGCTTGAAATTTTGATTCAAAAGGTTATGGGAAGCCAGGAAAAGATCTTGCAGATAGGTTCATTCCGATCAGAGCAGTGAACAATGCAGGTGATTTTTATGGTTTTATTTTGGAGACAATGAAGAGAGGCAAGGTGGTAGTCCAAGAGGTGAGAGGAAGAGCTTACAGTACACCAGGTGGTGCACAATGAATGCGTGGCCAAAAGATTTTGTAGTGAAGATGTGGAAGAATGGGCGCATGACTGAGGTTGTTAGTCACTCCACTTTAGATTGTCATGTGAATTTTCTGTGCTATATTCTATTATTTTTTGTCATGCTGGCTTCTTTTCAAGGAAAACCGCCGGAAAAGGGAAGGGGGAGTGTGTGTGTGTTATAAATAAGGTGGAAATGCCATCAGTTTAAAAGGGTTTCCCGAATACTAGCACCTTCTCTGCAGGATGAGAAGGCTAAGTCCAAGTGCAATGAGGAGGATTGGGTAAATTGTGCTTGTAAAATTCATACAGTCAGGATTTTGGAAATATGCAGCAGACTAGATTTTTTTCAGATGTTACCTCCCTACAAACTCATTGTAGTTTCTGCAAACTACTTTGTTCATATATTAATAGTGTGTGCTTATTTCAGTTTTGTTTTCAAGAGATGAATTGCACTAATTAGGTTAATATTGGTTATCCACAGTTCAGTAAGAAAATATTTTCACTACCAGAATGTGTATTAGCACAAAGCTTCCATTTAATAGGAAGATTTAAATTTAATATAAAAGCATCTCTTCTCTGTTGTGTCTTTAAAAAACTCATATTTGCGTAGGGATTGTGCAAAATATGTCCCACATTTATGGGTATGTCCACCCTGATTAGGAAGACGTTTCCCAGGGACATTGACTGCATGCATTGTTTACAAACAGGTTAGCATGTCCATGCAGTGATGCTGTTTGTGACAGATCTGTACCAATACATTCTGGGATTTCTGAAGCATGCACTCCAAGTGCAGGATGCTGCTGCTGAGAGCAAAGGCTTTTGGGTAATTTTCAAACAATAGGCACTGCAGCTGATGTTTCTCACAATGAACTAGTAAAGCTGTAATGCCTGTGGCTTCCTTTTGACCCAGGAGGCTAATCATTGTCTGACTCTGTTGGTCCCAATCAGACCTTGAAGTCAGTGATCCCAGGTGTTCCAACCAATATGTGTACAATACCCATGGTGCTGTGTGTATAGTGGTGTGTTTGAAAGAGAGCACATGTGCCAGCTGTCGTCTTGGCTGATGCACTGGGGATTGAGATGGGGACCTCCAGAGCTAAAACATCAGCTGCTGCAGCTTGAGCTAGAGAGACCAACTTTTTAGTTTGGGCTGTAATGGAGTCCTGACCCCTGCAGATTTGTTACAGAGGACCTGTACACACCCTCATCAGTGGGTTATACGCACAGGGCACTGTAAAATCATTGCAAGTGCAGAATGTTCCAGCCAATGGTTTTTTCCAGCACTTTTAAACTTAGGCCGGGACTATGTATATCAGTAAAACAAAAACTGATAACTCACTTTGAAATCAGTGATGAAACTTGTGCATTTTAGTCCAGTGATTATTCCTTTTTGACTCTTGATTTGGGTAAATAAATTAAGTAACTTCCAGTTGCATTGTATTTATTCAGACTGACTGACTTGTTCCGCCCCCAGCTAGAGTTGCTGAGAGATCATATTAGTTTAACCTTTACATTCTGAGGTGTAGATGAGAGAGTTGTGGCAGGAATATAATTTTAACATGTTCAGTCAAACTGTTGAGAAAATAGATTGAAAATGCTTAATACGTGAGATATTGGCAGTAAATCATATTCTGCTTTATAAAAAATAATATCCACACTCTGTGTACTGGCTACATACAGAGTATGAATATCTATGCATATATCTATTTGTATAAATAGCTGTTAATTACTGCTCTAATCAACTATATTATTTATACTTATTAATTTCGCAATATTATTCTACAATCTCTTAACTGAAGATTTTCCAGTTATAAAACAAAAGATGCAAACAAGAAATACAAATGCAGTACGGGGCTTGAAATTCAGGGCACAATCATGCACTTTTAAGACCAACCCTGCATATTTGATTCTCAAAGTAGATGACTCCTGATCTGAAACAGCTGTCCCTCAGGCTGAGTCAGGATGACTTTTGCTCAGTTCCCACTTTGCTCCTGGGTCTGCTGGAATTGTAGGCACAGGAGAGCAGCTTGAGATCATGACTCCTTCCTCTCCAGCAGCTCATCAGATTTCACTCTTTAGTCTGGCTCTGTGTGATGGTCCTCCTTGTTATGGAGCAAAATTTCTCCCCTCCTTGCAAGTCCATTTTCTGTCTTCCCTACCAGGTTGGTACTAATGGCTCCCTGTAGGAGTTCTATGGCAATTAAAAAGGCATCCGCATTAAGAAGAGATGGGAGAGCCATCTTTACTGTCACTGGGCAGGAAAAACAGAGAGTAGCCTTGCAGATAAGGATTGTTCTCCACAGCATTCAAGAACCGGAATAAAGAGGTAGGGAAACCTGGGGCAATGATGGCGTCGAAGGAGGTAGGTGGGGTTTTAAGAACATGGTGTTTGTGTGAGGAAATCTCCATTAAATGTAGGTTCTTCTTATATTCAGGGGCTGAGGGTGGAGAGAGAGACCTCATCCGCAAACAAAACTTTAAAAATCCTGGTTTCCTCCCACAAATCCCATTGTAATCCAAGCAGCAGTAAGAAGATGCCATTTAAGGAGAGGTGGGGGGAGAGAGAGAGAAAGCAGAAGAAAAAGATGAGGTGGTGGTAATGGGTCAGAAGATGTCTGTGATCCCTCCTGAGTCAGCTGCACAAATTTAATTTGCATCCTAGTTTGTTAAATTTATGATTTTGGCTAAGAAATCATACAATTCTACTGATATTTTTCTAAATCGTCATTCACACACCACATATTAAATGGCCAGTGATGCACAAACTATTGATATAAACATTTTACTGTGCATCTTTGATCAGTCACCAGGATTTTGACTGAAAGCTATGTTTTCTGTAGTTGAGGGATAGGCAAGAGAACAGTGTAAACCTGCAATCCACACCCCAGCTGCTTCCACCCACCCCATGGGACAACGAGCACCTCCACTGAGCAATTGTATGGGCCAGATCTGGTATAAATGGCAGCAGCTTCAGTGACTCCACTGGAATTGCCCCTGTTTACATCAACTGAAGATCTGGCCCTGAATTTTTTCTGGTCTGAACCTGGATTATTTTCTATGCTATTTAGGTCCTTATAGATTTTTTCTCTTTAGTTGTTTAAGACCTTGTGTTTTGCCTCTAGAAGCTGGGATCATTATCAAATTTATGACATGGAATCATAGCAGTTAGGTAGGAGCCAGATGGTCCTTGACCTGCAGGGTTTGGAAAGAGAGAAAACTGACACATGCGTAGTAAACTGGGGGAAGGAACTGTTTGTCCTCACTGAAGCAGTACAGGAAAAACCCAACTCAAACTGAGCTAATACTCCAAGTTGTTGATTAAAGTGCATGACAGCCCCTGTACAACATTAGTTTGATTAAGTGACTGACAGAGCTTGGAGTCAAGTTGGGAAAAGGGAGAATGTCTCTCTGATGCCAAGTGCTTGTGCAAAGCGTTTCTCAGTTGAAATGAATTTTCCCACTGAAAAAGCCAACAGCTTTTCTTTGTCACAACAGCTTTCCCCCCAGCTCTGTTCCGAGACTTGTCACATCACTTCAGACATGTTGAAGCTTTCAAAAATGTTTTAGCAGAACGGAGCAGGAATTTCGCTATAAACTGTGTTTCAGATGATGATCTTACTAACTTTATTGATATCACTACTTCAGTGTGTTAAAATTAAGATGACAGTAAATAGAGCAGCATCCCATTAAACAGGGCTTGGTCCCTTGTACACAGTGTTCAAAAATGGAAACTAAACCCAACTGCCTTTGTAGTGAAGAATCCGCTCACTTTGGTGGAATAAGAACATTTTCTTGTTCAGAAAACCAGGTGTGGGCAATTTTAAGACACGCTGTCACTGTGGGAAAACTTTATTTTGTGATGGGTTTTCAGTACCTCTGCTGATCTGGAATCTGCTCTGTAGAAATTTCTAGATATGTCTGAAATTAGTGAATAGGTTTGTTTGCCAGTGAGGTTGCTGCTTTACAGCCTGATTTTATTTTTTTTTTAATTTAATTTAATTTTTTTTTGGCCTCCTGCTTGTTCCTGCAATGAAGAGGTGGTAATTCTGACTGACTAGCATCACCGGCATTACGATGGCAACAGGTGAACTGACTATGTAGTGTCGTCAATTCACTCAACTAACCCAACAGGACACGTATCCTCACCTTGTTGGGAATTACCTGGGGTATTGTCAGCCCAGAGTGGAGGCCCAATGTCCTTCCTTTGCTTCCGCTACATGGTGGTTTTGTGCATGTGTTGCTTCTTCTAGAAATGGAGGCACACATCTTCTTAATCTTATTTTCTAGTTATAAAAACTTTCTTTTGTCACAAAATATAATGACATGACGCAGTCCGCGGAGAGTGGATCAAAGCCTCAGTCCAGCAAAGCACTTGAACAAGTACTTAATTTTTAGCTTCAGTGGGACTGCTCACATGTTTATGTTTAAGATGTGTGCTTAAGTGATTTGCTCTTTCTATATTTAGATACTTATATAGCCCCTATTACAGTAGTATCTGAGCACTATCTAATAAGTATCTAATAAGATACTATTATCTGAGTACTATCATGAATAAAATTGTATCTTTATTTTTTACTGCAGTACGGTTTGTTTTTGGTATGGAGAGAGCAGACTGTATTTTCATTCGAGTTGGCATTTTACCCCCAGCAACAGGCGTGTTGAAACTGGCGGAAGAAATGAAATAGCAAAATTTTTCACCTTTGGGAAAATTTTAGAAATTCTCTTAAGAATATCTGAGAGAGACATCAGATTTAGCCTTGATGATATCAAGGTGAAAATCAATATCTTTTACACAGGCTCTTTCATTAACACATGAAAACACACAGAAAGAACACTCAGAAAGGTTGAACCCTTTCTACATGTACAGGAAAATGGTTTACTCTGTTGAAACTACATAGTCTATTTACAGGGCACACTAGTTTTTTTTTTTTTATTTTCTAGTGAAGGGTTTCAGATGCATTTCTTTCTGGCTATTAATGATAATTTTATATAGCACGATACAGTTGAAATCAAATATTCCTGTTTCTCTGAAAACAAATTCAGAATAATTTTTCTCTTATAAATGTGTTTAAATGCATCACTTTACTAGGGACATAATTTCAATCTACTACAATTTAAACAAAATATGATTTAAAACTGCATAAAATGTGCATGTTGGAACAGCTTTCTGTTCTCATATTTCAGGAAATTATCATTATTTGAGGAAGATATTGGGATAAATAGTCATGAAGTATCTTAAAAACAGAAGAATTGTCATATTGATCAGACCAGTGACCCATCCAGTCCATTATCCCATCTCTGACAATGGCCAGTGCCAGATGTTACGTAGGGAGGTGCAGAAAGCCCCATAATGGACTATAATGAAATAATCTTAACCCTAAAGGAATTTCTTTCCTAACCCCAAGCTGCTAGGCTTTGGCTTAAGCCCTGAAGCATGAAGGGGTTTGAATCAGTTTTTTCCTCTTTAAAAATCCAAAATATCCACATTACAATATTCAAGTTTGAAAACACTATTAATACTCCAGTATGTCATGGATTTATGGTGATTGTCCTGTAACTGAAACATTCTTTCCATGCCATAAAGGAAGTTCAATTAAAAACTGAAGATTTTCTAGTCAAAAGGAAGCAGATGCTTTGGCTTACTCCAAGGTTTAGGCTGGTACTAGTCACTGATCTGTAGTCAGTGGGTCATATTAATCTCTGATATAGCACTGTTGATGTCAGTGGAGTACACCAGTTATGAATGTAGCACTCTGTGTGTGTGTGTGTGTGTGTGTGTAAGTAGCACAGGGCAGGTCTACACTACAAGTTTGCAGCGGCGCAGCTATGTCGGTGCAGCTGCACCACTGTAGCACTTCTTGTGAAGATGCTTTAAGTCAACAGGAGAGAGCTCTCCCATTGGTTTAAAAGCTCCACTCCATGAGAGGCGGTAGCTATGTTGGTGGGAGAAACTACAGCAGCGCAACGGTCAACATAACCATGTCACTCAGGGGTATGGATTATTCAGACTTTTGAGCACTGTAGCTATACTGAAGAAATTCTGTAGTGTAGACCAGGGCATGTTCTTTCTGTTTGTCCTTCTTTGTTAGTTGGCCTCAAGTCAAAATCCTCCATCACTATTCAGATGAGAGTTTACAGTCTGTTGTTATTCATATAATAGGTCAAATACAAACACCTTGAACTCAGGAGACGTTTGAGTTTAGATTTGCAAGCATCTATATTCAGCAGTTGTCAACGTATATCCATTTTTTTTTTTAAAGTGAGGTTCTCAAGACTCACAGCTAAGCCTCTAAGAAAAATTCCCCAGATATTGCGAGACTCATTATAAAACTGCAAGAGCTTGTAACACTGGTCATTTTAAAAGTTCAGGATAAGGGCCTGATCCTCAGCTGGTATAAATTGCCAGACTCCAGCAAAATCAGTAGAGCTATGCCTACTTACACCAGGTGATGATCTGGCCCAAAGTACTTTGCAATAACGTTCGTAAGGATACAAAAGAATGCCATGCAGGGAAGATTTCTGATGGATGGATATACAATACATCTAAACTATTTGGTATTTTCATTTTCTCATCCATATGTGGTATTAATGTGTTCATACACATGATATATCTATGTGTAAGCTAAAATAAATGTATTTGTAGACACACAATCTCCATTATGTGTATTGTACTTTGGGGAAAATGTGTATTACTAGAAGAATTTGAGAGGAATTATAATATAGTTTTTGTGATATGTGGGTAGCACACATAGAGCCACCTATTGTAAAAGTTCACCACTGCCATTCTAAAGGGTCAGTTTCAGATTCTGTTAACTTCTAAAGTTTTTTACCCTTTTTTGTTGAAAGTCGGTAAGCTTGTTGTAGGTCACGGAGCAAATGTTTTCTGAAAATTTTGCTCAGAGATGTTCAATTGTGTTAAAACATGGAACAATGTAAACCGAACAAAACAACCGCCTTACCCACCCCACCCCACAAAACCCTGTAGTTTTTCTGCTAAGAAAAAAAATCTGTTCAAAAAGAGGTTACAGATTTAGCAGCTCAGTGAGAATTGGTTAGAAACCTGCTTTATTCAAGTTGGTATTAATCTGCATTTTTGAATGCCTTTGAATGTCTGTAACATGTTCGACAGAATTTAAACAACTGGATTTGTCTGCATGTCAGATATAGATTTTAATTTTGTGACTCCATCCAATATGGGCTGCTTCATGTGCTTCAGATATTGACTTTCATGTTTAACTTGGGCACCTTTTTCCTCCCCAAATCAATCATTACCAAGATTAAGCAAAAGATCAAAACTCTCCCAGTTGTACAACAATATAGCATTTGTCTCTTGTGGTGTTATCCCTCTTGCTGTTCGGCCTGTTTACAACTGAACAATCCTAAACCTGGGAAAGCCTTTGGTTTTGATCAGGCTTAACATCCTCAAACTGATACAGTTTTTGGAATGTGGCCTATATACAGTGGACCTTATGACTCAAACCAAGTGATAGTTGGGCATTTCTTCAGTTCCAAGTTCTTCGTAACAGTTTAGCCCTTCTTTTGTTATTAGACCAAGACGTATTTGAAGCATCTTTAATATGCTCTTATGGGACCACTTCCTTGTTGTTTTTAAGTTCAGAGGCTACTTTTGACTCCATCCACCTTGGTCTGTCCTTATACCTTAGACAAGGACTCCATTAATGCTAGTGGGATTTAGAGTGTAGTTTCCTCAACAAAATGTCCTAGATTAACTATCTCAGGAAGACTGCAAGAGCAGCATCCTAAAGGCAACCTCAGAACCTTCTTTGCAGCAGATTTCATGTTGGAGGTGAGCTCACCCAACCCCTCCTTCCTCCCCAAAAACGTTTCATATGGGGTACTTGTTTTGTTTTCAGCAAGCTTGATCTACCAGAATAGCGGAACCACTTTGGTACAGAGTTAGGGGATCTTTAGTGGGTGGTGTATTTTTTACTAAAGGGTTCTTTAGTTACTTCTGGAATTTGTCTAGTTGGGTGATGTTAAAGCTATGTTCCAGAGTCCTGCAGGTTTGTTTGTCTGCCAGAATTAGAGAAGATGTAATTGCCTACTTAAGTACAACCTTCTGCAGAAATGTCTTTTTTGCATAGTTACTCTAGATCCTTGCTCATCACTCTGGCATTTCCTCTTTTCTCAGCCTTGATTGAATTAAGGTTACCCACCTTCACAAATATAGCAGAGAAGTCTTGCATGTTGTGTTCTAGACCAAGTATTTTTTTAAGCAAAGCAGACCAGATAAAATTGAAGATAGTGCTTTTGTTGCAGAATTTCCATTTGGTTGAACTGCCTGATGGATGTCAGAAGGCAGGGATAGCTTATCTGTATGTATTTATGGGTCTGAATGAAAGAAACAGTTTAAAGAGAGAAAAACTTCTGTTTTCCTTAGAAAATATCCTTCACCTGATTCTTCAACTTAATAAAGTTTCTTTCAAATCAATGTTAGTATTACTATATCAGCTATGTGCATTCTGTGCACACACAGAAGCTGAACTCCAATTTTTTTCCTTGTCAGGTTTTTTTATAGCTACTTAATCAGACAGTGAAGAGAACTGCTGTCTGGCAATGTCACATATTACAACAGTAATTTCTACAGTGGTTTCTGGTTTATTGATCAGATCTCACGTGCAGGCTGCGCTGATGGGATAGACTCTATCCACTAGAGCAATGAGTGCTGCAAGAGTTGAGAAAATGTAGCTTGTGTGATAAATATACTTTAGTTTTGTTATCGAGGTCACTGAAGTTTGCGAGGCATGTGTAAGGGCCGTATTGCGTGATATGGTGTATTGTTGCAGTATGTTTGTAGGGTGTGGTAGTTGGAGTTTCCAAGGTTCTTAGACAAAATAATATATTTTTTCATCCTAATTTCCCTCTCTGACTGAAGCTTCTGTCGTTATTATTTATATAGCACAATAAGTGTGAAATAAGGCAAAACTCCTGCTCTGATTTTATGCAATTAACATTAATAAACACATGGGTGAGGGAGGGATTAGTGGGCTGATAAAAGGAGGAGAAAAGCTCTTTGAAGACTGTGTGTGCACGCGCATGTGTCATTTGCTTTGTTGTGTGTGTGGTGTTGTATGAAGGGACTATGGTTCGCTGTTACATTGCATGTGTCTGTATACCCCTACACTCTCATATGCTGAGAAACCTATCATTAGTGGTGGAATGCTAATCAAAAGAGCTTGATGGTGAAGCAAAACTAATGACCCTCATGACCAGACGAGTTCATGAAAATGAGGTTCAGGGAATGTATACAAAAATCAGATAAAATATTGGAAAAAGTTTATATAAGAGCATGTAGCATCTGTTTTATATCACTAGCAGTGACACCACTAGACTACTTTCTCAAAGAGTCTTAAATTGCCAACAAAGTTATACACTGAAGCCTTCAGTAATCCCACTACTGGGAACTTAATTCTAACTTTACAGAACATCTGTGGGGTAATTGTTTTCTTGTGATTTTTTTTTTTTAAATTCCTGTTTTATTTCCCTTCTTCCTTATGGCATTTATTCACACAATGGCAGTTGCTGGTAGCTGCCTAATTGTAATGTCACTGAAGATTTTTTTTCTTCAGGGCTTTGCTAATGGCACTGCCATTGATTAACCAGAAACTGCATAAGCCTTCATTGTATAACCACTTAAATGCTTGTTTCTATTACATGGGTAATGGTTCTTGTTGACCCTACTGTCTATATCATAAATATAAAAATTCCCCATTGGCTACTGCGGCAGTATGCAAAGTCCATAGAAGGGCAGGAAATCAGATGTGTTCATATTCCTTTATGTTTAGTATAGGTTAAGAAAGAATAGAGGGTTTAATTGTTTTATTTTACCTTTTTAATGATACAAAACATGCATGGAAAAATATGGATAGAAATATAATCTGAAGTATAAATAGATTATTTTGTAATTTTCTAAAAGTAATCTAAAGCATCTCAACATGTACAATGTGGAACTCACGCACATTGAGTTTTTTCTCTAAAGCCATTTGGGGTCAGCAGCCGTTCTGGCCATCTTAAACTTAATGTAATGCCAGAATAGTTTTTTGTTTTTGTTTTTTAAATCTTCAGACTTCTCCCACATCAATCTCTAGCTGTGAGACCAATATTGAGGTGCCCCTTTCATACAATCTTGGTGGAAACCAGGCATGTGCTGTAATCCTCTGGGTTGTGTGTGTATAAATACAATAACAATAAAAAATACCATGTTAAAAGAATTTTAAGATTGCATGGTCAAGTGCTCAAAAGATAGGAAATGGCAGAAGTATGGTTGCCTGTGCAGTCTTAATTGATCCCCTTTTATGAGTAAGCGTTATGATAATAGAGTTTTTAATTAGATGATTACACATTATTTTTTCCACAAGACGTCTGCCTCAGTTATTGCACAGGGTGGATCTGCTTTGGGGATGAATCAGGACTGTGCAGTGAAGGAGGCTGCTGTCTCTAGGATTCTTGCCTCATTTGTTTCAGAAGTTGGAAGATATGCTCAAAATGAACAAGGCAAGGAATTGCAGAGCACAGGAGAAACAGGATCACTGTTTTCAATTCTGATGCCTGGCCTATAGCAGCTCTTCTGAGCTTCTGTAGTCCTAGAGTAGAGCATGCTCAGTCTTTCCATTCACACAGTCTGTTCATCACTGGGAGCTTCAGAGGTGGATCATGCTCAGTGAGGACAAAATGTTTCCGGAGTTCAGCTGTTAAACTCTAGCAGGTCTCTACGGAGCATGGGCAAACTGAATTTTCAGAGACTTATAACTTGGCCAAATTTGGGGATGGCAAAAGTTAGACCCTGACACACACCTGCTAAATTTGAAGTCCCTGCTCCATAGTATAGACACATGGGAGCATTTAAAAGAAAGGGCTTCAGGAATTTAACATGGTCAAAACACTGTGTTTTTTCCTTAGCCCTGTTTTCATAAACAGCTGAGTTGTTTTGGCTGCTTTTCCAAACACACACACAAAAACAAAACAAAAAAAAAACAGTCTGACACCTGGCTTGGAAAATTTCAGCCATAATAGTTGAAACTTGGCCAGGTTATAAGCAACTGAAAAAAGGGTCTTAAAATGGGGAGGTGGTGTGCCCCCTTAATGATACTTACACCAACACCTGTAATAAATCTGTAATGGCACATATCAGTTAAGAGCAATCATATTTGATTAATCTCATCTTCCTTCCTGGATGTCCAGGATGTTGCTGGTTTCGTCTCCACTGTCTTAACAATTAGACCCTTCCTTTCTGTCCCTTAAACAACCTTGCACAGATTTCCTTCTCTGTAGTTCCCTCCTATGGTAGGGGTCAGTTGGGCCCAATATTATTAAAATGCTGACAGCCCGCTGTGTGTTGCATAAGATGCAAATAAAATGAAGTCCCTGCTGCTATGATTTAATATTAGGAATTATGTTAGGAATATTTATCATTGAAATAAAATCCATTGTTAGACTAAATAGAACTTGTTATGCTCCAAAGAGAACCATTCTGTTCATTTTGTGTCTGAATTGTTTTCTATTTTAAAATTGTGCTCCTCTACGTAGGATCCATGTCAAATTCTGTGAGTTCTTTTGTGTGGTGTTTAGCCCACTTACAACAGTTAACTAGAAATAATGTCTATATTTTTGCTCATTTAAATTAGGATTTTTTTAAATCCCAAAATACCCCAATGTGTCTTTGAATTCATTTTCTGAAAAAAATAAAATAAAAATTACGAGACCTGAAAGATACAACTAATTAATCTCAATGTTTTTTTCAGCTAAAGACAGACTTGTTCAGGTCAGCTTTTTCCCATGTTGCCATATTGTCTAAACTTTCCTCCTGGCTACAAAATTGATAGGGGTCTAATAACCACAGTGGAGACAAAACAGAAACATAAAGATCATATATTGTATAATCATGCTGATTACTCTGAACAGTACTATGCTGCAGGTTTCACTAATGATGATTAATTGTGAGCCAGGCTACATGAACTGCCATGTAGAGTGGATTGTAATTAAATAAAAATATAATCATTTTAACAATTGTGCCACTAATATATATTTACGATAGATAGTACTTCTGAAAAGAGTTTGATTCCCTACAGTCATTAGGAAGTTCACTTATACATGTTAACTGCACAGATGTTGTTAAAAGCTCATATTTCAGGCCATAAAAGCTTATTTTATTTTTGGATTGTAGTATAAATAAGCTTTGTACATCTGTCTATTTTGTGAGGTGCTAAAGCAGTTTTTTTTTTTTTTTTAAAATCTGGCAACTTAAGGAGGGTAGATTTCTGAAAACCTAATACGGGAGAGCAGTGGTCTACAGCAAAACATTGTTTATACTATTGTTAAAAAAAACAAACAAAAACCCCAAACAACAACAAAAAAACCCCAACACCTATTGATTTTTGTCGCCTCATTCTGCTTTGGCAGTTTTTTCCAGCACAGAGAAGGAGAATGTTAAGTATGGGGTATCATTTCAGGTATCTCTAAAAATGCATTGGCAGTTCATGGCTAGTTCTTCAACACTGTTAAATAAAACACACACACACACACACACCACTTCTCATCTTTATATAGAAGATATATTTGTGTGGCTGTGAAGAAGCCTGAACGTTTCAGGTCATTCCCAAACTCAGGAAACCTAAAAGGTCTGTGTGGGTATTTTTTAGTGGGAGTACTGAGCTTCTTTGTGTATGGGTTTTATGTGGGTATTTTAAGGAAGGAATTGTTAGGCATACCCCATTTCTAGCCTACATACTTTCTGAATGTAAATTATGTAACAAATGCATGACAAGCATTCATAATATATTAGCTGTGTGCAAGCAGAAAAATATAAAAGCTTTAAAATCAATTTAATTTAATTTAAATATAAAAGCTTTAAAATCAATCAATCATTTCTGCCCAATGGAGTCTTAGTGATTTTTTTTTTTTTTTTGCTGGCACCGATGTTGTGTTGGGCCAGCAACCATTCCAGTTGTTAGTTGGTCACTATCTTGGGTGTCTCAACTTGTGTGTAAATGTCATTGACCTTGATATTATCAGGAGAGTGTTCCATGCAGTGTCTCAGAAGATTTCTGAATAACTGTGCAAGGTTTGTTTTATTTCTATAGTCCACTAACAGGAGCGCTCCGACTCTAGAGCTTTCTAGGCTTACAAGGTATTAGAACTGTATTATTAGAGAGGTCAGTGTAGGCCTTGCATCATGTTGAAGGGAGCCATGTTGATGTCGGAAGTGTATCAAACACTTGTAGCGAGATTGTATCGGTATTGAAAAAGCTATCATATCAGGAATAGAGCTATCTCATGCACTTGGTTGAGATTGTATCAGCGCTCTACTTCTCCTGTATGAGCAGACAATGTAGTTTTTTTTTAAAAATATGACTTGCTTTTAAAATATGTAATGGTTAAACTCAAAAGAAATGAAATATTGATATGCACAACAGAGTGAATTAACAGCAGATGGGCCCTAACATTAAGTGTTTGTGCAGATTTTGTTATTGATTGATATTAAATAAACCATTATTTCAGTGATTTTCTTAATCATTAATGGAATAAATTAAAAATTAACGTTTTTTTTTAAATCCAGCGCTTTCTTTGGAAAAAAAACCCAACACAGATGATATTACCAGATATTGAAACATCACGTGGAAGGGATGATGAGCATCATGTTTGCTGGGTGATATGTGAGGCCATCTTGCAGAAAGACTGAATGTGGCAGGGATACTTGAATTTTATCATAGCTGTAATCAGGCATTTCTTTGGAAATGTAGGGCCTTAGTCTCACTAGTGATCAGCACCAGTTGAAGTCATTGAGAGCTGTGGATGCTCAGCCCCCACTGAAAACCAGGCCAGTAAAGTTTATTTGTGTTTTATGGGACATGAAGAATAGCTTCTAAAACCCTCTCTTGCCCCATTATTAAAGAGTAGACAATGTAATTAAAATATATGAGAACAATATTTTCTGGGCAGGATCAAACTTTAATTACAAAAAATATTTTTGTTAAAAAGTACAAAATAAAATATCAGATTTTTAAGCTACTAACAGCATCTTTTTTAAGCTACCAACAGCATTGTTGGCACTTTTCCTATCTATGCAAACAAAAGAAACAAAAAAAAAAAATCCAGATTATGCTCTAGAAAGTGCAGTGCCTGCCAGAGATGCAGAAATCTTTTCTCACTCTAGAGATGATGTAGAAGCTTCAGATTAGTTGTCAGAATGGCCAAAAAAATTTACTTTGTGATTGACTTTGAAGCGCACCTGTTCTCTCTCTCTCTCTCTCTGTCGCCGAAGTGTTGCAGTGTGGGTAGTCGTGCATTAACCTACTAGCACCTTGGTTCTGCTTCCCCCAAGCCACTCTGTTTTTTGAGGAATGGGACAGTCTTGGCAGGAAGTAATCAATCAAGCAGAGTGCTGTCATTAGGCTTGAGGATATTTACCCTCTGGGGTTGCTGGAATGGTTCCAGCTGCTGCTTGCTGAGGGCAGGATGCACTTAGGGATAGAAGTGCATTTTTGTGGAAAACTAAGCAACAATTTTAGTAAACAAAACCACACAGTAGCAGCAATTTGTGATGAGTTAAGTCAGTAAACCTCGGAGTCGCATTTGCCCAACCATAATATGCGGGCTGCAGCCATTTTTTCAACCAAGAATATCTAAAATATGTATCTTTAGATTTTACTTATTCAGGCCCTGTCATTCATAGGTACACACAGTGTACCTGATTGTTAAAATTAGCGATGGGAAAACCTGAAGGGGTTGGACGCTGGTAAACACCCACAATGTAGTGTGATTATCCAGAACTTCATTCTACATAAAACTTTCACTTCTTACACGGTAGGAGACATTAGAGGGAGGATATTCCTGCTGCCTGCTTTCATTGGGTAACTGTGAATCCTGCTTTCCCTTCTAGTCACTGGGCTTTCAGTGGGCAATCCACTCTCTTGTGTTCAGAGCAACCAGACCGACTGCTGCCTTATCTTAGACCCCAATCAGCACTACACTTGAGCATGGCTTAACTTCAACTTTCTGAGTAGTATCATTGATTTCACTGAGATGACTTATGTTTAAGATTCAGCAAAAGATCAAATGCTTTGCTGGATCCCTGAAGACAGTGGAGGAGTGAGTCACCTGGTTGTCCTCTAACGGGCAATACCAACTTCCCCCTCACTCAAGAAGACCTAATATCGGTTAAGCATCTGTCCATGTACAGTAGTTCTGTTCCCAAACAGATTTGTGTATCTTTTATTCAAAATTAATTTAGAACCGGTAATGTGTTTATGGCATCAGTATCCAAACAACATTGATAAAAGTACTTTGTCCCAATTTTCATTGCACATTACTACTGAATTGTAATATTATTTACCTAAAGATCTTCTATGAAACTCTGTTTTCCTGGCTTCTGCTGTGGAACTACTTTAATTCTGAGACTATAATACCGTCAGAAGGATTTAACTTTTTTGACATGAAAAAAAATCACTCTATATACTCTTCCCAGTTTAATATTACAATGCTGAAAATCTATAGTTTTGTTATTAAATGAATACAAAAGTAGATGTTGAAATTTTTCATTGAACAGTAATGGTCACTTCATATTTAGATGTTTAATATAGTTTTTTTGGTTATGTGTCTGGTCCTATGAGAAACTAGTGATCATTTGCATACCTTAGTTATGCATGAAATCCAATGGTTTTACTCTACTTTAGACTGTATGAATCTGTTACATTATCATTGATGTAGCTATGTCCACCAACTTCCTCCCTAAGCAATGTTTTTGAATTTATATTTCTTGCTGTATTTTTGAATTAATATTACATTGCTACATAGGTCATGTTCTTATTTTCTTTTAATAGGTACTAACATTGCAGTATTATTTGTTATTTATTTTAATAGAGACAGACCAAAGATTCTCCTGCTGTCTCTTCAGAGGCAAGTGTATTGAATTCTGCCTCTTCCTGTGTTTTAAAAATTTAAAATCTAGAAGAGACTTTATATGTGTGCATAATATCAATAAGTATTTCTTTATGAGCTTGAGCTTCTGCTTCTTAAATCCCTGTACTCAGCTAGCAATTCCATTTGCTCCCAAAGGGCTCATTTCCTCCCATAGCTAGATACCTTTTAAGAAGGTATCGTAAAATCAGAATCCTGATACCCAATTACTAAGATGATTTCCTATACAGTTTGATTCCACTAGATATGCTAGGTAGATCTGCCATTAATGAGTATGGGAAAGACCGTTTAAACATTTCGATTTATTTCCAGAGGTGGCCGAAACCTCAATGTTTCCTTTTGATATTGCTGGGTTTTACTATTACAGAATTAATAGATGGGTTAGGTAGGCTAGAGTACCAAATGCAGTGCAGTCCCTCAAAATGATGGTCATGTAAGATGTATTGGTAACAATGGGAATAAGATTTTTTTTTTAAACAAAATTAACCATCATGTTGCAACCAAATCATCATTGTGCTTCTTGATTGTCTTTTTTGCTCTTTGTGGCATGAATAGATTTCTGGCCATCAGAGATACTTGTAACTTCTTTAGAAATCTCCTATGTAATTGGAGAGTGGTCTCTGCTTCCAAAGCAACTTGATTCCTGTTATAAACCATTGATAGCCACTTAAGAGATTATCTGCAACTTGATTAGAATTTTACAACTCACATTTACCAATGTATGATGCACTTGTAAATTACAAAATATACTGCATAAGATACTAGATTTTCAAATGCCTTTTGAATGAATGAGACCAAGGTAGAGGATATTATACTTCAGTGTGGCTGATGAAAAAATTACTGATTTCTGTTGTGTTAGCAGGTGCCATATACATAGCAGACCAAGGTAATAATAAAAGCATACCATATTTATTAAAGCATAACTCAGTGTGACATGCTTCCAGTCTAGCCCATAGATGCAGCAGCCAGAGTCCTGACATAGTGGGAGGAACAAAGTAAGGTCACAAAGAAGTCAACTTCTGTATAGCACAAACCCCTGAACAGTCCTCCAAATAGAATGAATGTTGGTAACACCCTTAATAGGCCTTCATTAAAGTTTCTGAGAAGTGAGGTGGGTGGGAGATGTTCCAGACTTTTCATCAAAATCCTACACCTTTCTTCTCCAGGCAACTTTCCAGTTCTGAGGCCTTGAAAAATGATCCAATATTGATTAAAGTCTGTGCAACCAATCCTGTTACATAGAAAGTAGTTTAAGGAACCCATAAATAAGGGAAGAAGTTCAAAAGCATGTAAACTAAAATAAGTCCTTAAACATGGTGGTGTAAAGAGATCAGACCCACAATATTTTACAGAACAGGAGAACAAAATGATGTTTGTCATAATAAGTCTTTTGTGGACGTTGTCTTAGTGGCAGCAATCTTAAAGAATTTGAGCTTGAGTTAATGGAATGATGTGACAAATGAGGTCAGAGAAGGTCGAGTTTTATTAGCAACCCCATTGTTCAAATATTTACTTAGAATGAAGGCAGCTGGCGACTTACAGTAGCACAGGACGCTTGGTGTGGACATGGGTACTGTAAGTGCTGGTTCAGGGCTGAAGAGTGGTGACTCAGCCCTGTCTTTCCTACAGTGCTAACATAAAACAATAGAGCTCCTGACAGGATGGGTAATATGCTGCCAGCTTGAAAGTGAACTTGGGTGTGAAAGGAAACTGCAAGGAAGAGAAGACATGAAGGAAGTGAGAGGTGGAAGAAAATGATAATCAAAGGAAAGAGGAACTGCATTTTCTGTGTGAATCATATGGATTCATGGTAATGCCAAGAAAAGCTCATGGTGTTGTAGTTCGACATATCCTTTATCCTCCTATTCTTGTAGAAAATTGAGGGTGTCATTAACTTCAACAGCAGTCTTTTTCAGATCTCTCTCTGTGTGTATCAAAATGATGGGTTAGAAACAAATATGTGCAAACTGAGTAATCCAGTAATGTAAGCTAAGGATCTACTTTTGTGAACTTTTAAAAATCCTTATAGACACTCAGAAATTTATAGTCCTCTTCTGTGTTTGACAGAAGATGGTGTGTGATAGCCCAGAAGTCAGTGGAAAGGAATATGAGCTATAAAGAAATTTTTATTAATGATGGCACGGTGTAAACTGTGCAAAGATCTAGAGTTTATATTCCGATCAAAAGCATTTCAGATGTCGATACCTTGGATATGGATGTTATAGCAGTGGCTATAAATAGATGTACAGAAAAGCCAAGTTAGCAAAATAATAGCTCAGATGTAAATTATAATTTTTATTTTATTTGTTGCATCCTGACAGCGCAGAACTGTATGTGAGCAAAAGAAGATATGGTTCCTGCCTGAGGAGCTTGCAGTGTAAATGTGCAGATAACACAAGTACCAGACACAAATGTACCTGGAGGAGACCTGTGAACGTTTTAATCTTACTGTTGAATCACATTATGTGCAGAGCAGTTTGATGGTTGGCATACATGTTAATGATGTGAATTGGTTTGTTTGCTTTGTGGAAAAAGTGAGTTTTATGGGAGGAGGGGAGACTTTCGAAGCTACAGATGGTAGATGCCCACCTGCCATTGAAAGTTGATAGGAGTTAGGTGCCTGACTGTGCAGTCTGAAAATATCCTCCAGACACTGCATAATGATTTAGGTCAAAATTTGAGGGTGAGGTTTACAAAGAAGCATAAGGGAAGTTGCCTGGTCGTCACCCATTGAATTTCAATGGCATTTGGATGCCCAATTCCCTTAAGCTCCTTTGAAAGTCCCAATTTGGATGCTTGTCTTAGTATGCTAAATAAAATGCCTAATTTTCAAAGGTGTTAAGCATCTATTGGTTTTATTAATGTCAATGTGTACTGCAGGTCTAGCTATTTTTATTTTGAAACCTAAGTTTAGTCACCAAAGTTTGAAAATGTTGGCCTTGAAATCTAGAAAAACAGCTGTTAGAAAATAATCTTGTATTGCATAGATTTGTCAAGTTTAAGGCCAGAAGGGACCATTAGATCATCCAATCTGACACCTGATATAACAGAAGCCATTAATTTTCATCCAATTACCTCTATATTGAGCCCAATAACTGGCATGACTATAGCATAATTTGTGTTTGGCTAAAGCATATCCTCAAGAAAGGCATCTAGTCATGGAGTGATGGAGAATCCACCACGTCCCTCGGTAGTTTGTTTGAATGGTTAACGACTGTTTAACAGTGAGGAAGAAGTTAAACTAGACCTCATGGGAATTACAGTAGAGTTATAAACACCAGAGTTACGAATTGACCAGTCAACCACACACCTCATTTGGAACCAGAAGTATGCAATCAGTAGACAGACAGATGACCCCTCCACCCCAATACAGTACAGTACTGTGTTAAATGTAGACTACTGAAAAAATAAAGGGCAAGTTTAAAAAAAGATCTGACAAGGTCAGGAAACAATTTAAATGAAACAAGCACAGAAACAAAGATGGTTAAAAGCAGCATTATTCTTCTGCATAGTAAAGTTCAAAACTGTTTTAAGTCAATGTTCAGTTGTAAACTTTTGAAAGAACAACCATAATGTTATTTTCAGAGTTACAAACAACCTCCATTCCCGAGGGGTTCATAACTCTGAGGTTCTACTGTAGTTTCACCCGCTCTTAAACTTTGCAAACTAATAGTTTAGAGCACTGAACTGAAGAAGAGGGGAAACCAAGTCAGCTCTAGCAATGTTTTGTTAAGGGCTGAGACTGTTCCTTCTTGTTAAAGTTATGTCTTGCTAGCAAAGTTTTTCTTTTTCTAGATAGCTTTTTTTGTACTGTACATGTTTAATCTATTGGTTGAGGACAAATCATTATTTTGCTTTAGAAAAGAGGGAAGATTTAATCAGTAATTCTACTGATGGAAAAAAATTAATAGGAATTGCCAAAATAATGGGAAATTGTGAAGTTAAATCAATAACTAGAGAGGCCCCATTCAGTCCTAGTACATGGGAAGCCTTTATTTTGAGGGAAAATAAACATTTAATTTTGCTACAGATTTCAAACACACTTAATATCTGTGTGGTGTGGAGGCAGAGGATAAACACAAATTGCCCTTACCCAACATTTCATGAAAAGATTAAATATCCTATATTACATATTTCCCCAAGAAACTTTTTTCATATTCTTGTTAACAGCGTGTTTTGGGACTCTAAAGATAATTTACTCTGGAGAATGCAGTTTCCCATTTGAGGAGGTAAGGCAACAAGGAAGCATTTTTAATAAAAACCAAGCACCAACAATATTTGTTCAGCACTACTATATGTATTTTTTAGGGCTGTCAAGCGATTTAAAAAATAATTGTGATTGATCGTGCGATTAATCGCACTGTTAAACAATAATAGAATCCTGTTTATTTAAATATTTTTGAATGTTTTCTACATTTTCAAATATATTTATTTCAATTACAACACAGAGTACAAAGTGTACAGTGCTCACTCTGTATTTTTATTACAAATATTTACACTGTAAAACAAAATAAATAGTATTTTTCAATTCACTTAGTACAAATACTGTAGCACAATCTCTTTATCTTGAAAGCTGAACTTACAAATGTAGAATTAGGGACAAAAACCCCCTGCATTCAAAAATAGAACAATGTAAAACTTCAGTGCCTACAAGTCCACTCAATCCTACTTCTTGTTCAGCCAATGGTTCAGACAAACAAGTTTGTTTACATTTGCTGGAGATAGTGCTGCCTGCTTCTTGTTTAGGATGTCACTTGAAAGTGAGAACAGGTGTTTGCATGGCTCTGTTGTAGCCAGTGTTACAAGATCTTTACGTGCCTGATGCACTAAGATTCACATGTCCCTTCATGTTTCAACCACCATTCCAGAGGACATGTCCATCCTGATGACGGATTCTGCTCGATAACGATCCAAAGCAGTATGAACTGATGCATGTTCATTTTCATTGGTGAGTCAGAGACCACCAACATAGGGTTGATTTTCTTTTTTGGTGGTTCTGGTTCTGTAGTTTCTGCAGAGAGTGTTGCTCTTTTAAGACTTCCAGAAGCATGCTTCACACCTTGTCCCTCTCAGATTATGGAAGGCACATCAGATTCGTAAATCTTGGGTCGAGTGCTGTAGCTATCTTTAGAAATCGGATATTGAAACGTTCTTTGTGTTTTGTCAGTTCTGCAGTGAAAGTGTTCTTAAATCAAACAGCATATGCTGGGTTGTCATCTGAAACTACCATAATACAACATATGTGGCAGAATGTGGGTAAAACCATGGAGCAGGAGACATACAATTCTCCTCCAAGGAGTTCAGTCACAAATTTAATTAACACGCTTGTTTTAAAAAAAAAAAAAAAAAAAATCATCAGCAGGGAAGCTTATCCCCTGGAATGGTGGTAGAAGCATGAAGAGGCATACAAATGTTTAGCATATCAGGCACATAAATGGGCTACAAAAGTGCCATGCAAATGCCTATTCTCACTTTCAGGTAACTTTGTAAATAAGAAGTGGGCAGCATTATCGCCTGTAAATGTAAACAAAACTTGTTTCTCTTAGCGATTGGCTGAACAAGAAGTAGGCTCTAAAGTTTTACATTTTTTTTGTTATGGAATGCAGTTATATAGCAGAAAAACCCCTACATTTGTAAGTTGCACTTTCATGATAAGTTTCAGAGTAGCAGCCGTGTTAGTCTATGTCCGCAAAAAGAAAAGGAGTACTCGTGGCACCTTAGAGACTAACCAATTTATTTGAGCATAAGCTTTTGTGAGCTACAGCTCACTTCATCGGATGCATTTCATGATAAAGAGATTACACTACAGTTACTAGTATGAGGTGAATTGAAAAATACTATTTCTTTTATCATTTTTACAGGGCAAATATTTGTAATCAAATGTAATATAAAGTGAGCACGATACAATTTGTATTCTGTGTTGTAATTGAAATCAATATATTGAAAAATGTAGAAAAACATTGAAAAATATTTAATAAATTTCAATTAATATTTTTACCAGTGCCATTAAAACTGTGATTAATTTTTTTAATCAAGATTTATCTTTTTGAGTTAATCTCGTGAATTAACTGTGATTAATTGACAGCCCAAGTATTTTTGTAATACCAGCCAGGCATGTGTTCCACCAAGCTATATATTATTGTCTGGTAAACACACATGGATATTTGTATCTTAGAAAACAGTAAATTATTTTTTGGGATTTTTCTTTAGTTGAACGGTCAAACACCTTAGTACGTCACTGGTGCCCACCCTTTACATTGTCATTTGAATACAGTACACATGAGATACCTTACTTCTGAGTGGGGATCCTGTCCTCTGAAACTACCAGATTTTCTGCTTTTCTATATCAGGGGTCGGCAACCTATGGCACGTGTGCCAAAGATGGCACACAAGCCGATTTTTAATGGTATGCTGCTGCCTGCTGGGTCCCAGCCGCCGGCCCTGCTCAGGCCACTGCCGAACCCAGGCCGGGACCCTGGCCCGCTCTTCTCTGCCCCGCAGCAGGGGCAGGGTGAAGAAGCTTGGTCCTGCCAGCTGCTGCTGCAGGGCAGGTGAGCTCCCCCCCCCCCCCGCCTCTTCCCTCAGCGTGCTAGGTTTCTGCCCCTTCTCCTCTCCCTCCCTGCTGCCGATCAGCTGATGGCCCTTGCGAGGGAGGGGGAGAAGCGGAGCTGCAGCATGCTTGCTGTTCCGGGGAGGGGGTGGAGAAGAGGTGGGGACTGGGTCTTGGGGAAGGGGGGTGGAATCAGGGCATATCCCCTCCAGCCCCCTGCCGTGAGCTGCTCTGGGCAGGGGGCTGGGAGCACCTCCACAACCCTAGCCCACACCCCCAGTCCCCTGCCCTGCCCCCTACCCCCCCACACACCCCAGCCCTGACTCCAGCACCCCCCACACATACCCAGCCCCCCCACCCCATTCCCTGACTTCTGCACCCCCCTCTCATGCCCCCAGCTCTCTGCCCTGACTCCTGCACCCTCCTTACACACCTGCAGCCCCCTGTCCTGACTCCTGCACCCCCCACACCCCATGCCCTGGCTCTTGTACCCCCCACATTCCCACCCTGAGCACCAAACGGGAGCTCCTGCACCCCCCCCCCATTCCCATCTGCACCCCTTGCACCAAATGGGAGCTGCCCAGGTAAGCACTCCACACCCAAACCTCCTGCCCCAACCCTGAGCCCCCTCCCTCATTCTAGTTCCTGGCCAGACCCTGCACCCTAACCCCCACGCTGCTCCTTCACCCCCAGCCCTGTGCTAAGTGCACTCCCACCTTCAGCTCAGTGCAGAGAGAGAGGAAGAGAATGGGCTAGAACCGGGGAGAAGGTAGGTACCCACCCTATGTGGGCAGGGCTGGGATCCCGGACCGGCAGCTGGGACCCTGGCTGGCAGGAGCTGGCAGCCAGAACCCCAGACTGGCAGTGGGCTGAGCGGCTCAACCTGCTGGTGGTCTGGGGTTCCATCCGCTGGCTCCTGCCAGCCAGGGTCCTGCCGGCCCCTCTCAGCCTGCTGCCAGTCTGGGGTTCTGGCTGCCGGCCCTTTTGCTGCTGCTGCTGGCCTGATTGGAACCCCAGGCTGGCAGCGGGCTGAGCGGGCCGGCGGTGTAAGATCAGCATTTTAATTTAATTTTAAATGAAGCTTCTTAAACATTTTGAAAACCTTCTTTACTTTACTTTACGGCAGTAGTTTAGTTATATAATATATAGACTTATAGAAACCTTCTAAAAAACGTTAAAATGTATTACTGGCATGCGAAACCTTAAATTAAAGTGAATAAATGAAGACTCGGCACACCACTTCTGAAAGGTTGCCGATCCGTGTTCTATATATACACAGAATAACTTTAAAAACATTAAAATGGTTTCAATTATTTTGTTTTTGATTTTCAATAGAAAAAAGGAAGGAGAATTTTTTTCCCCATAGAACAGGACAGCTATTCAAGATCTTGTTTAAGAAATACGAATACAGCATTTTTTAAAATGCCACGTTCCAATGCTTAATGGTTTTGTCCAGGCAATATCCAGATTCCTCATCAAGTTTCCCACAGTGATTAACAAGTGTTCTGCTTTAATTTTTTTCAAATATTTACTGTGAACTGTGATGCACAATAATTTATCAAACAAAAAAAGTCAGAAATCGAAAATAAAATCTGCTGTTTTGAAGACTTGTTTTCTGCTGTTTTTCAGTCTCTTTGGTTGTCAATAGTTAGGAATGCCCTGTTTCCCCCCCACTGCATTTGCTTATTATTTTGGAGTTGAGTAGGATTTGTATCTTGATTTCGGTGCTTTTTGCATTTCCTTGTTTTTTGTTAAATTTTTTATTTTTCCCCAAGGATGGCCCTATTCTGATTACAAACATCAGGATATTTATTTTTCTCAATTAGTTGTGGGCCACAATTCAGGCAGGAAAACTTTGGCTGGCTGTGCCAGAATGTGATCTTTTGGCAAGTCCAAATGATGTGGAGATTAGAGTTCTGTAGCCATTTGTTGTGGAGCCACCATTCCTACCTTATACTTAACTGTTTCCCTCAAATGGTTTCCATCCCTGTAATTATTCCCCACCTGGGGTACAGTTAATCAGTTTCTTCTCAGAAATAAATAAATTAATGCTGCAGTGTAAATGGACCATATGCTTGGGAAGCCATGGCTGTCATTCTCTGGAGAGCAAATGCCTCCCCTGTTAGACACTAAGGGCTTGTCTTCACTACCAGGGTAAGTTGACCTAAGTTACGCTACTCCAGCTATGTGAATAATGTAGCTGGAGTTGATATAACTTAGGTCAATTTACCCCTGTGTTTTCACTGCGCTGCGCTGACAGGAGACGCTCTCCCATCGACTTACTTTAAGGAGCTGGAGTACCAGGGTCGAGGGGAGAGTGCTCTGCGGTCAATTTAGCGGGTCTTCACTAGACCCGCTAAATTAGCCCCTGCTGCATTGATTGTAGTAGCGTGAAGACCAGCCCTAAGTGTGTGTCGTCTTGCCCAACCGCGAGAGTCTTGAGGCTGCTCTAGAGCAGGGTCCCTGGGGCGGTGGCAGCAATACCTTACGGTAACTACTAAGCATGAGCTGACTAGCTCAGTTAATTACAGATACGTGTGTCGTGCTGTGTAGAGTAGCTCACGACCATGAATGTCTGCCTCAGTGCAGACTGTCAGAAACAGGGCAGACACCCCAAACTGGTGCTGTGTTCTGTAATTAGATTTCACCATGCCAGGAACAAATATGAACTCCTGGGTCACTATAACTGTCTGTGACTCCATGATAAGACTGTCCCCTTAGACTCTCCAGTCTATCTAGCCATCCAGGTAAACTGGACTTAGTGGTAAATGGTCACTTATACCAAAAATCACACCACATTCAAGTTGCTTCCAGTACCAAGAGACCAGTCATTTATCCCAGATCAATTGGTACTGTAGATCTTACACCAAAGACGTTACTTGTAGCCAGTCCTGTAATAATGTCTAAAGGTTTATTAACTAGGACAAAGGAAGGAGAGAGTTATTTATAGGTTAAAGCAAGCAAACATACACACACAAATAAGTTACCATCTAAATCCTAAGGGCATGTCTTCACTACCAACCTTAAAGCGCAGCCGCAGCAGCGTGTTGGCGTGTCTATGTAGTCGCAGCACCAGTGCTGGGAGAGAGCTCTCGCAGCACTGTAAAAAAAAAACCACCCTCACTAGGGGAGTAGCTACCAGTGCTGGGAGTGCGGCTCCCCTTGCTGGTGCACTGTCTACATTGCCACTTTACAGCGCTAAAACCTGCATGGCTAAGCGGGGTGTTTTTTCACACCCCTGAGTGAGAAAGTTTCAGCGCTGTAAAGTGACAGTGTAGACAACGCCTAAGAGTGACAGAGTTATTGTGATTGGTCAATTCAAAGTGTATTTCACAACGGGCCCAGGAGGCAGCTCATGCGGATCTCTGGCTTCAGTTAAGAGTCTTTGGCCCTTCAGAGTTCAAACAACCAAAAAGATGGAAAACTTTCCTGTGGCTTTGTTTTATTTCCTTCATTCAGCTTCCAAGCCCACAGGATGAACTTCCTTGTAGGTAGCATTTACCAGGTGTGATTAGGGCCATTAACCAACCATTAGCACTGTGATTACTGATGTTCCTTGATGGCTCATTTGTTGGTGGTGAGGGGGATGACAACTCCCATGCCTGAGTTCACAAGTTAAGAGCAAACATTTTCAAAGCAAAACTTACATATTTTCTTACAGCATGGAATAATGACATTAGAAGTCAAATTAATGCATGCAGAAATCTACAAGCGTTTCATAGAGACTAAACACATTCTTATAAGATTAGTGCCTACTTTGAGCAAAACTAACATACAGGTGAATTGACCTGGTCTCCAGCTATGAGTTTGTTAGTTAGCTAATGCCTGCAGCCTGGACAAAAGCTGGCATCTGCCAATGTCACAGCATGTTTGACTTTCTCAATCTGTTATGTTCAATGTAGTAATAGTGCTGGTAGCCGTGATAACTCTTATCAGCTTTTTACTTGGTCACTAACATGGTTCCAGCATCAAATCCTAAATGGCAGGCTCAGTGTTCACTGTCTGTGCAATCTCTGATAAAACATTAATTATCTGAAGGTTCCATTCAAACCCATTGACAGAAATTGTGAAATGTAATTTAGCTTTTGGAATAGAATTAATGTTTTCTAATAGCTCTAAGCTATTCTATGATTTATTGGTTTTGCTGCTTGAGGGTTTTTATAATTTAAATTGGTGATTATAAATGATACACAACATTGTATATCACAAATAGGAATTGTGTCTGGTGAAGATCATAATAGGTTTTTTTAAACTAGTATGTATATTGATACATTCAATAGCTTATTAAGGACTATTTTGGGAACCTGAAGTTAATTTTACCCACGTATTGTTCTTAGCTCATTCAGTTTGTAAAATTTACTGCTATCACTCTAATTCAGTGGATATACAGATGTTTAAATATTGCATTTCTTGATACTGCAGTGCTGTCAAATGGAATAAAATAAGAATATGCCTGTGGAGTATCAGTATCTAGTTCTACATACTTGATAAATATGTTATCTGTGTTTCTGTTCTAGTTTTTGTTTTGCAGTGGTAGCTAATGTTATCTTTTTCATTGACTGATCCAGGATTATAAAGGAGTGTTGTGGCCTAATAAAATGATATCAGATTAATACCTTTTAAGGGGAAAAAAGTGCCTGACTCCATCAGACTCCAGTGTAGTCAGATCCCCGCTCTTAGAAAACATAGTTAAAACTTGGGGGACATGAGGCAAACAGCTTTTCACATGATAGAAATGACCATTTAAATCATGTTCTAGTCTGAAGCATTATTTTGTATCCCATCCTGCATATCCCAAAATGTCCTTCCTAAAATGTAAATATACAAAGCTGAATTGCTTTTCATGTATTTGTTTTATGACAGCTGGAATAACGGGCTGTCTTGACCATTGTCAATGGAGAAGGTTTCATGAGGCTGTTGCAGTGACAGAAATTTAAAACCCTGTCCCAGCAAAACCAAACGACTAGTGTGGAAAGTGATATTGCATCCCATTTGTTACCCGTTCCCATTCACAGATCTGGAAGTTTTGCATGCACATTTTAACTTCCTAGCTTGGAGACAGTGGGAACAGAGGACCCACAATTACCCAGAATGTTGCGTGGCTTACTTTTTCTTCTTCATAACTTGTGTACACACAGTAATGTAAATATCATTAAATACACCACATATATAGGATTAATGATGTAGGAAATGTGATTAGAAATGAATTGTACTGTGAGCCAGATCTTCACCAATGTGTATCACATTCGCAGCAATGTGTATCTCTATTTTTTTATTTTTGTTTATCTCTAATTAAAAGCAAACCAGCTTCAAAGAGAGCTTTTAAAGAAGAATACAGAGGTCCTTTAATAGGTTTAGCATATTTCTAAAATGCTCAGTTTTCATGGTGATGAACATTTGTTATAATTTATGGTATAAATGTCCAGATGGAAAAATAGAAATGGGTGCCAGCAATGAATTGAATCAAGATCATATGGATAACTTGATTTTTAGATAATGTTCTAGCATTCATAAGAGGGGACTTGCTTGAATTACAAGATTAGATTTTTTTTCTACAAGGAAAATCACTTTTGACTTAGCAAAATCTTTTTGCTAACCATACCGTCCTTTTTTCCTCCTCTTTTGCAGTAAATCTAAATCAGATTTGTCTGAAGCAGTAGTAGGTGATTAGCTCCTAATTGCAAAGTACAGATGAGCCTCTTTGGTTAATCTTATCCTGCTTGCCATCTACAGTGGCTGGGAGAAAAGAGAGTAAGAGACGATTTGAAAACGTGACTTCTCTGAGATCATTTTTTATAGGAGGTGTAATCATGTCCAAGCGCTTTGCAAAATGGAGAGAGAACATGGCAATTGGCTTTCAGTGAAAGGGGCATGTGAAATGATTTTTTTTTTTTTGGAGGGCTATTTCCCGTCTTTGCATAAACAAAGTAATTGAAGTTATTCTTTGGCTAACCTTATGACAATGAAAGATGACTTCCACTATTTTCTTTTCAGCTTTTGTTAAACTGGAGATGTGTTTAGAAATGGATATTTAGGGGGCATGTAACTACTTTTCTTTTTCTTTGTGCTGTTTTTCAGATACTCAGGTAACATGTTTTCCTGTTTCAAAATAAGGAAAAGCTATAAAAATGAAATGTAATCCTTTAAAATACTGATACAATTTTTTTTATAAAAATTCAAAACACAAATTGGACTGTTCTTCAAGTGATGGCCCCTATTGTATTCGACTGAGGGTTATATGCATGAGCCATGTGTCTGGAGCCAGCAATTTTTAAAGTAGTAGTGTCTGGCGGTCCATGCATGCGCCCTTGTTTTGCCTCATGCGTTTTGTCCAAGGCGATCCTAGTCATTGTCTGGTTGGACAAGATCAATTCTGCCTTTCCTTCTGCTGCCCATCCTACACAAGATCAGATGGGAGAGAGTGACGGTCATTCTGATCACCCCATTCTGGCCTCACCAGTTCTGGTTTCCCCTTCTTCTCTGCATATCAGCATGTCCCCTGCTCCTGCTGCCAGCGTTCCTGGAACTCCTCACGGAACTTGGTGATAGGATTTGGCATCCTGAGCCACAAACTCTTTACCTCAGAGCTTGGTTTTTAGATGGGCATCTTCACTGGAGTGGGAATGTTCATCAGCAGTACAAGATAGCCTCTCAAGTAGCAAAAAAGAGTCCATAAGGTGGTCCTCTAGGGCTAAGTGGAAGTGTTTCACCTCATGCATGGGCCCAACAGAGGGGTCTTGTCCCTAAAAATAGGATGTCCCTCCTCTTTCGACTATCTCCTCTCCTTGAAGATGTCAGGCCTCACTCTCAACTCTGTCAAGGTGTACGTAGCCGTTATCAGTGCCTTCCATCCCCCTGTGGAAGGGCACTCTGTCTTTAGAGTCTCCTTTGGACTTATCCTCCCATTCAATCCATCACTCCTGAATGGGACCTCAATTGTGTCCTCATGGCGTTGACTAAATTGCCCTTTGAATCTCTGGCTTCCTGCTCTTTGTCTCTCCTCTCCATGAAGGTTGCCTTCCTGGTAGCTATTATTTTCACGAGAAGGGTTGGTGAACTGGGGGGGGCCCATGATGGTGGACTTCCCCCTTTACCATGTTCCGTAAGGACAAACTTTCCCTGCCCTTGCACCCTAAGTTTCTACCAAAGGTTGAATCCTGCTTTCATCTCAACCAACCCATACGCTTGCTTACTTTCTTTCTGAAACCTCCTTTTCTCACTGATTCATAGGTTATTTTAATTAGAAGTTGTCTGAAAAGCCTTGTTTTTTATTTAGCCAAACTTTCAGGAATCTCTTCACCACTTCAGTTTCCTTAAATATAAGGCTCCTTTCCATGAATCTCAGTACTACTTACAGGTGGCCTTTGCTGTTTGAGCCAGAGGGTTGACTTGTAGCTTGATTAGCAAAGGCTTTTGCTTGAGACAGATTTGTTAGGTGCTTGATGAACCTGGTTTATGGGAGGGAAAATGTTTGCATATCCCACCCATTTGCCACCTGGTCCTTTTACCCTGACATAAGTAAGGAAACTTTCCCATGACAATAGTAAAACTATACTCTATCATTGATCTTTGTGCAGCAATCCCATTGTTATCAATGAAATTTGGAAAGCGGGTAGGAAAATGGAATAAGTTTGTAATTTCTCAATTTGTTCATTTGTTCAGCACGCTCTTTCTAGTTTTTAATGCTTTGCGCATTGGAACATAGATCAACCTGATTATCAATCTGAAGCTAATGTTGCATAAAACTATTAAGACACTCTCTTTCAGATTACTGGCAATCATCCACAATACTTGTCCACTGTTGTGTTACAGAGTGGTATGATATAAATAATGTATGGCATGAATTATAGGTTGAGTGCTTTATCTACATGTACAGAATTTCTTTTTGACTCTGTAATGGGTGACCTGTCAGTTTTGGGGAAGGTCTAATATTTTGGGGAATGTCATTTTGCATGGACAAGTATTTTAGAGCTATTCTTTCTGCAATTAAATCAGTCTACTATGCAATGTATGTGTACCCTATGTGATACCATGATGTTCACCTGACCCAAATTAATACAACTTACTCATGTAAAAAACTGTATTAAAAATGTCTCTCTGAGGCAAAATCAGTCAGCTCTTTCATATAAGGGACATATAGCTGTTAAAACTACATCCTTTCAATTACACGTAGGTGGCCCAGCAAGGAACCATACAGAACGGAGTTTATCACTGAATACTTATGGACCCTACACATTGCTTCCACTCTTTGGAGCTAGCAGGGGACTCTACTGAATCCACATCTCTTAGCTCTTCATTTGAACACAGATAGAACATAGAGTTGGAGTAAGCCATTTGCTTTTTAGGATTATAACAAATCAAGTACCTTAGTTTGACTGGTGTGTTGCCTAACTGAGCATCTAGAACTTTACGAGATTCTCAGTCGTAGTTCTGCAAGGCTGACATAGGAAATATTAAACATTGGCCCTGTAACCTGGACACTGAGCTAGAGTCTGAAAGATAGCTTTGTATCACACTAAAGGGGCAGTGTCCAGGTTACAGGGCCAATGTTTAATATTTCCTATGTCAGCCTTGCAGAACTACTACTCTATGTTCTATCTATCTTTCAGACTCTAGCTCATTCTTATTGTTCTTGTGCTGTGAAATTAGTGTTTACAGAGAAAATACACTGCAGAATGAAAAAGTTTTCATTTAAAAACGTTTAATACAAAACCATAGTCTTCCATTGATTAATGACTGAATGGTATTAACACATTAAAGAGAAACTCTCTGTGGTGAGTTTGCTAATGATTTTATTAATTCTCTAAATGCAGGTATATCATGTGGTGATTATTCTTTTAAAGCTGTATCATTTAAATTGCTCCACCTTCTCTTCCTTCCATCTCTTGTGTGGCAAGGATAATCAGTAGCTATATGACTGCACTTAGCACAATGTAGTCCCAATCTGGTTGTGGCCTCTGTGCACTAGTGTAATAATAATAATTATTATAAATAATGAAAATTGAGTGCTTTATTCTCCATGTTGATTTTAAAAAGACAAAATTAAATGACATGGGGACCTTTTGCAAGATTACATGATTTGCATTTGTGGTTAATATATTCAGTATAAGTTAGTTAAAAAGGTGTCTTCAGCTTACAGACAAAACAGAACTAATGAGAGTACTATGAAAAAGATGCTGGGTTACAGTTTTCCTGGCAGTTCCTCTGCTCCAGTGTTACTCAGGGAACAACTCAGATTTATGTGTGTCACACCACAAAACTAAATGGAAAATGATATTTTTACAAAAGCACTAATTTACAGTAAAAAGAGGTGCATGGAAACTCTAGTGTTGTTGAGCTTTACTGTAAAAGCATTGTAATGGCTCCAGGGCAAGTTGCACCTGTGAGCTCTCCCAGGAGCACTCCTGGAATGTGACAAACCTTGACCTGCACTTTCACCAGGGTGGAGATCAGTGGTTTGCCCCACATTAGACTTGATCAGCAGGCCTACAGCATGCGTTACTCACACCATCTTGCCATGGTTACAATGCAGGCAGTGCCTCAGGCCCCTTGGGAGTCCCTCACCGGTACACCTCTTCAGGTGACAAGTTTGACTATCTTCATCTCTGTCTGAATGACACCCTCCAACTCCCTTGTATTACAGTGTTTGTGTGTGGGGGGGCGGAGGGTGAGAAAACCTGGATTTGTGCTGGAAATGGCCCAACTTGATGATCACTTTAGATAAGCTATTACCAGCAGGACAGTGGGGTGGGAGGAGGTATTGTTTCATGGTCTCTGTGTGTATATAATGTCTTCTGCAGTTTCCACGGTATGCATCTGATGAAGTGAGCTGTAGCTCACGAAAGCTCATGCTCAAATAAATTGGTTAGTCTCTAAGGTGCCACAAGTACTCCTTTTCTTTTTGTGAATACAGACTAACACGGCTGTTACTCTGAAACCAGTGTTTAGATTGGATCCCATGGTGGCAGCCACCCCCTCTCTGACCCGCAATTGATACCTGCAAGTCACTCCTCTTTGGGTGCCTATGATCAGTGGCTGATTAAAGTGTCTTCCAAGCAGATGTATATTCCATTCACTCAAAATACACAGGAAGCTGGCAGAAAGGGTTAAACCTCAAATAGGCCTCAATTGCCTGGGGCTTGCCTGCAGCTCATCACCTCCCCCACAGTTTAGTGGAGCCCAGCTGTCCCAGGCACATCCTGCAAAGCCTCTGCCTTAGTTCCACAGCCCTGCTGCACACATTGCTTAATTCAATATCTCTCCCCAAGAAGCTGTGGCTCACTCCCTCTATTTTTCCTCTAGGCTGGGGGGAAAACACTTAGTGTTCATTTGATCTTAGTCTCTGGCTTTATGCGGTCAGCCAGAATAATATCAAGCTGGTAAATTGAGGCACATATTTACGCAAAATGCTACAGATATCTCCCTCATTCTACACATTTGTTCTGCAAGGTCTGAGCTTTGCTGACAATGGTGTTGGCTGTTCTTGAGACTGAGAAATTCTGACAGCTCTTCAGAAACATGTAGGCAAAGCTTCTAAGATTCCATTTCCATGTGGCTGTGGAATCACTGATCCAGCAAAAGCTTAATGTACTAACTAATGAATTATGGTAAAAAAAAAAATGTAACTTCAAAGGTCCGTGCAGAGTAGAACCACTGTCTTAAGAAGAAAAGGAGTACTTGTGGCACCTTAGAGACTAACCAATTTATTTGAGCATGAGCTTCACGAAAGCTCATGCTCAAATAAATTGGTTAGTCTCTAAGGTGCCACAAGTACTCCTTTTCTTTTTGCGAATACAGACTTTCTTTTTGCGAATACAGACTAACACGGCTGTTCCTCTGAAACCTGTCTTAAGAAGCAATGGGATTGACTCATTTTTCCTTCGCTGCAGAAGGATCTGAATTAAAATAGCTAGGCTCAGTATTGTAGTCCAGGCTGGCAAGATATACAAGATAGCCATCAGGGTATTGCATGACAAAAGCAAATAAACTGCTTTTTCCACATATTTTAATAATTTTAGAAAATTACTATGCAGTTTTGTTCTAAGGCACAGTTTAAGAAATCCTCATGGATTTATATTTAATAACCTTCTGTGCACAATAACATCTTTTAAGAACAGCAAATAAGAGAAAACACAATTCTATATTTTAAAAAGGCATCTGTCAAAGCCAATGCAAAATTCACTTCATTGTTGCCAATCATATAAATTAAAAGGGTCATATATCTCAACCGAAATGTATAATCCCTACTGTTCCTGGTGGGTGGTGGTACTACCACTGCAAATCATTTATATTATGGTAACAAGCAAATGTCCTAACCAGGATTGAACTGTATGTCGTAAAAATGCAGATGAAGAGTGTTTCCGTATCCTAGAGAGTTTACAGTCTCCTATCATTAATAATTCTGTTGGATATAAGCAATTTCCATCTCAAGCTTGTTTAGCTTTGCCTATGCCCATGATGGTGGTTGTCTTATTTCAAAGAAGAGATTGCATATCTTGGATTTCTTTATTTTTGTTATTTCATACTTCTGGCTTTGTGTTTCTGTGGTCAAAGTTCAGTTTCTCTCTTTGAGGAAGTGACAAACCTACCAGGGTCCAAGACTCTCTTCAGGTTATCTTTTTGGCAAATTACTGAACTAGAGAGAAAATCATAAAATAAAAGGTAGTTGAACACAGATATTGCCCCCATAATGCAAAATATTGAGCTATTACCCGTGGCATGTCAGGAAAAAAATTCTGACCAGGAGCATGCTCTGTCTCTGTTTCCCACAGAGGGGTGGCACTGGTCTGTTAGCAAACCCCCTTCACTTGTAGGAAACACAAAATCTTTTTGCTTTCTCCAATGCTCAAATAACTTTCTAAAAATACTCATGTCCGGTTCCTAGCCCCAAATATGAATACATTTGAGACTTATTTAAATGCCGATCTACTGGCATTAATGCTTTTTCATTTCAAGGAGATAGGCCCTTGTCAAATTGCTAATTGGGCAGTCTCTCCCAGACTGTGGAGTGCGCAAAATTCATGGATGCATGTTAATTAATCTTTTTTTGTAAGTCTGACTGTAAACACTTTGGTATTCCATTACCATGCATAGAGAGCAAGAGACCTTTTGTATAAGCATCATAATGCAGAGTATTAAAATGTATCTGTGAAAGAAGCATAGTGAGATAATACTTGTTTATGCATCAGGTGAATTTCATAGTGGACAGGCAGTGCACCACAGGCTAATTTCAGACCTGTGGCTCAACATCTTACAATTCTAACCAGTCTGCCAAAATGCATATAAAAATAGTTTCTGAAAAGTAGTTTCTGCATTGCCTAATTTAGAGCTCATTTTTATGGCTCAGTTGCAAATAATAGTGCAGTGTTCTGCTTTCAACATCTCCATTTCTAGTACTGCCTTGTAATGATGTATGGTGCATCTGACTGTTCAGGTCAAACCAGCACATTTTCCGGTGATGTATGTTGTCCACCCAGAACTGCTAAAAGGATTAAGCAAATTCCAAGGCTGATAAATGATTCCATTGCAAATTATGTGGACATGGATTTATGAAATGGATGTATTGGTAGGTGTATTGTGGGACTGTGGGAGAAATCTATGGAAAAACTAGTAATATAATATGGTTATTTGAGATCTAAGGAGGAAAGATAGTTAAAGCTTATTTCTTTCTCATTTTGTAATTACTGAAGGTACACTTAAATTTATTTGCTTGAATTTTCAATTTAATAAAATACATGTTTCATTTTAATTTGAATTTTTAAAAAAAGACGTTGTTCCTTTACCTTTCATTCAGAAGTCATTAATGAAGCACTCTTCTTTGGTTAGTCATTAGCATTCACAGCTCTATCAGACTGCAGTTCAAACTTTCACTTGTTTTTGTCACAGAAGATGATGGAGCAAGGTTGCTTAGAAACACTTAGCTGCACTCACAACGGGAATTACCAATCTGTTCTGTGTATTCACCTCCACACGCAGGGGAGAAAATTGAGTTTCATTGCTGACAGTGTTAATTGATTGCTAGTTGTTTTAGCAGGAATATGATGTCTAAACTCAGTGTTCCTTTCATTTCTTTCACAAGATATAGGAAGAAGATAGAGTAAAATATTGATGTTCGATTATAATCATTTTTAATTTTGGCTTTTATCTGTTTTTACTGTACAAATCTTTATTCTGGTCTGTGTTGTTAATCATAGAAAGTGTGTCTGATCAACAAGCTGGATAAATTTACGATTATTTCAAGATCCATTAACTTTATTTTATTAATAATCATGCTTTGAGTCTAGAAAAAATATGTATTCCCTGGTTTGACTATCAGTTAGCAAATCTTATTAAACAAAGAGTATTTGCTGTCTTAGAAAAGATCAAGGATTTCAAAATCATTGGTGGATTGGCCTAATTTTATATCAGCTGTAACTATTAATGATTGGGAATGCTAAATTTATCCCAAGGCATCGATCACATTAGTGTCTAAGCACTAAAGTTAAACACATTCTTTTTTCACTGGGTTTGTGCAGGGCTCTCCATTACCTTAAAGGAGCCCTCCACTGCATGCTAGGTACATGCTTTTTTGCTTGGAGGTGGCTGCTTTAATACGTCCTTACAGCTTGTACTATTTCTCACCTCCTTCTTGGGCTGAACACCTGTCTCCACACCCTAAAGAGCAAAAGACCAGAATAAAAATCAAAGTGTGGTCCACATGCTTGGCGGACAAGAGTGCTATCACAGGCTTATGAAGAGCTTACGGTTACTTTACAGAAGTTAGCTCTTAAAACAATAGAATATAATTTGTGCACTGTAGTAGTTTTCCTGCAAGTGACTGACTGATAAAGCATTTATTGCTAAGAAGCAGAAGATTAGTTAATCATCACTTTATTAAATTTTGCTGTGCTTTCGATGAATCTTGCAATCCAATAATATAATTTATGAAAGTATTCCACATATTGGTAATGAAGGAATAATTCCACTTTGCTTAAATATATTAAGTCAATACAATATGTGAGTTGCTATTTACTGCATGCTCAGAGTTGTTGAATCTGGATTGTTAATTTATGGAGATATAATTTAGAAATTAAAACCACTCTTAAAAAAACTAGATCTTGTGTATTAAATATTAGGCTTATAATGGAACCCACTTAGCAAGGCTCTTCATTTAATCAGTATGTATACAATACAAATGGAGGGTGAAGTTGCCTTTCATAGTGATACACCTCCATTTACCCAAGAGGGAGGGGTAGCATCTTTATTTAGGTGTTTTTGTACTCACCATTAGCTTGATGTGACATTGAGAAACTATAGGATGCACTGGTTCTTGACATTGAGAAGCTTGTTCCATTTTATCTGTACATTTCTCTTCTTGGAGATAGCATCTGTCCCAAATAAATCTAGTTTTTGGGGTGATATTTTTGATTGGCCCAGCTTGGGAATTGGAATCTGTAAAATTGGATTCTTGTTACTCTCTGTGTTTAACATACTTCTTGATGCAATTGACTCTTATTTCCAAGTTTCTTTACAACTCTGTGTTAGTCCATTCTGGGTTCCAGCAGGCAGGTCTGTAGTCAAAACACGACCATTGTCAGCTGTTCTTGTATGTCTGCACTTACCAGGCTGGTCAAACCATGTGGATATCAGTGTCGTCTTGGAAAATCTAGGCAACTATCCATCCCACAGTTCCTCCTCAAGAGAGAGTGCTTGGAGGACATGCACACAGAGCAGCATAGAGGGATGTGAAGAAAGGGGGACAGCCAAACATGTCCAAAAGGTATGGTTAGCGGTTTTATCTACCCTGAAAAACAGTGTGCAGAACTGATTATAGGAAAGCAACTGCTGCCAAAGAAGCTGCCCTTTTAGCTATCATGGTCATTAGTAGAGCTGGTTGGAAGAATTGCAATGAAAATTTTTTTCTTTGGAGTTTGCTGATTGGTCAAAATCAAAAAGTTCTGCAGAGACAGTTTTATTTTTTTACAAGCACTGATGGAACTCAGGCAAGACTGCTTCAGACCCAGGGACTTCGGGGCTTCCGAAGCCCATGGCTCCGGGCATCCCTCCAGTTGGATTGCCTCAGACCTGGGCCTCCATTTCCTTTGGAAATTTTTGTTTCTTTTTCTGAATTGCAATGAAACCAAATTTTGAAATATCAAAATCTTCCATGAAGTAGGATTAGTTTTGTCCACCCAGCTCTATTAATTAGATTAATTCATTCATTAATTAGAGTTTTGTCTTCACGGCAAAAAAGGTATTTTTTACATCAAGGTAGCTAACCAGGTCAGTGTAAAAACTCATCTTTTCCCCACCCTCCAGTGTAAACATAGCCTTAGTATTAATCAGAATGTGTGTAGAAACACATTATCATCAGAGTCAGCTATGTCACTAATTGTAATACAAACCCAGTTATAAGTTGTAGTCTGAATGGGGCTTCGGTAGGAAATTCAAACACACTGCATTCCCAAGATAATAAGAGGAATTCTTCAGTAGTCTGCATACCCAGAGTGTCGCAGAAGCAGAAATAAAAATACGCCGAGAGGAAAGCAAGTTGAAGGATGCCTCTTCTGGCCTTCCTTCTCACTAACTCTGAAAAGCAAGGCCTTCCGTGGGTGAAATCCATATCATGTCCCCACCCACGTGAAGCAAGAGTAATTGAGCTTTATGAAAGTGAAGTGTGGGGATGGGGGCAAGCAAATGCAACCTACAAAACTGCTTAGGCCTGTGTTGCCTCTAAGTAAATGCAGTGCCGCCTTTGTAGAGTACATGCTCCATGTGTTTGGGCCATTGAATCCACATAGTGTTAGAGCCTCTGGTCCCTTCCCCATCTTGTCTCCAGTCAACCCTCCACATTGAGGCCAATGCAGAAACCCCTCCCCTTGTGCAGATGATACAGAGGTGCAACCCCACTCAGGGGTGTCAGTGATATGCAGGGCCTTGTGCTGGCCCTTCGCTCCAGGGTGAATATACACAGGAATGAAAAAGTCCCTGTAGATTGAGGCTGTCAGTAAACCAGGTCCACAGTTGCTTTGTTCATAATATGGAGGAAATTTCCCTCCTGCCCCGATGTTGTTGTCAATTCTGAAAAAGCTTAGGTGTCATCAAATTCTTTTCAGGCTCCTATGAGACTATTAAATGGAAAGTATTTAAAAATCTAGTACTATCTCTCTTGAGGCTGTTTGTTCAAGTTTAATTTTTTTTTTGGAGGGGGAGAAGGGAGGAAGGCAGAAAGGGCCTAGGATTGGCCTAATCCTAGGCCACATTGGGGTGCAAGACTGTATGGAGGGCTGAGTAGAGAAGGCTGTGCCCCCCTAAACAGCCTGGCCCCTTCCCCCATCTGACCCCTCCCACTTCCCACCCCCTGACTGCCCCTCTCAGAACTTCTGACCCATTGAACCCCCCCTCCTGGGACCCCACCCCCTCTGTTCCCTGTCCCCTGACTGCCCTGACCCCGATCCACACCCCCACCCCTTGACAGCCCCCCCATCCAATCCTCCCGTTCCCCTGAACTTCTGCCATATCCAACCGCTCCCTGTCCCCTGACTGCCCCCTGGGGCCCCCCGCCCCATATCCAACCCCCCGGCCCCCTTACCATGCCACTCAGAGCAGCATGTCTGGAGCCATGCTGCTCGGCCGGCACCAGATGCGCTGTCCTGCATGAGCGCGCTGCCTGTGTGGTGGCAATGCTGTGGGGGAGGGGGGTGAGCAGAGGAAGGGCTGGGGACTAGCCTCCCCGGCCGGGAGCTCAGGGGCCGGGCGGGACGGTCCCACGGGCCGGATGTGGTCCGGAGGCTGTCCACCTCTGGCCTGGGACATTCATAGAATCATAGAATATCAGGGTTGGAAGGGTGGTCCTCAGGAGGTCATCTAGTCCAACCCCCTGCTCAAAGCAGGACCAAGCCCCAATTTTTGCCCCAGATCCCTAAGGCCCCCTCAAGGATTGAACTCACAACCTTGGGTTTAGGAGGCCAATGCTCAAACCACTGAGCTATCCCTCCCCCCATTGAAGTGTGGGTTCCTTTTGCTCACACAGATGTTTGCCAAGCTGCTTCTTTCTTCCCTGTGGTGGGAATTTAAGGATTGTACAAGAGGGATGACAAGTTTTTCTAATAATCTCTTTGAGCTGTAGCCACCCAGAATTATCTCTGCCTTTTGCGTTGTGGAAACTTTGGAAGTCTGCATCCTCCTGGGCTATTTATTAAATACATAAATAAATATTATCTATGATGCACTTTGTTTTTTTTTCCTTATCTGGACTAAGGGAAGCAGAGTGGAGGTGATAGAGCAGTGTGCCATTAATGCTGAGGCAAGAAGAACAGTGTACATCAGTGTAATGTCTGCCCAACTAAGTTTGTGCCTGTTGTAATGGGTGCTGGCCCTTTAAGGCCAGAGGAGGAAGTTTGAAAGGGCAGTTACCCTATTCCAAGTGTCTGGAGGAGGCTGCTAAAGGAAAAAGCAAAGCAGACACCGGATGAGAGGAAGATGATCCCGAGGAATAGCTATTGTCTGGGAGAAGGGAAGGTCTAGGAAAATGCAGGCCATTGTTAGCTGAAGGGCCCAGAATCAGGAGCCTGGTAGAGTAAGTGAGGCAAGGCGTGGCTCTCTCCTAGCCAGCCCAGACTGATATCGGGTAATTTGACTTACCTGGGAATGGTAGAGGGCATGGTCAGATGATGAAAGCAGATGACTCAAAAAGGAGGCTCCTAATGCAGTTAGAGAGAGCTTGTTGAGAGGAGGGCTCTATCGGGACACAGTCACAGAAAGAGGGCTGTGGAAACTTCCCTTTTAGTTCAAGGGTTTGAGGCTGGGGAGGCCAGGAGTAGAACCACCTAGTCCCAGGAAGGAGGACTGTGGGCCCTCAACCTCTGGATGGGCAAATGGGCTCTTTTGGGAGCTGGACTGTTTTTAATAAATGAGGCCCCAAGAATGGGAAAATATTGCTTTTAAAGACTTTATGGGTAAGTGGATTATTTCCAAGAACTCTAAGGAAAAATGAGGCAGGAGACTGCAGTGGTGTGCCATGCCATAAGGGGTGCAGCCTCTGAGGACACCCTTTCCTACACTATTCCTATTAAGACTGAAGGCGACACTATACCAGAACATTTGGGTATTGACAGCAGTGTTTCAAGACCTGAAACCGGGTTCAAGAGCCTAGTGTGTGTGCTAGAGTGTTAATCACATGACCCAGGCATTCTAAGTAATGTACAATTGTGCTATGTGCAAGCAAGTCTGAAAAGGAAGCATGGAATAGTTATCACCATACACGTAGTGCTTCTGCAAAGCCTCTGTTCCTTACTAGGGATCACACCTTCAGAGGTCTTTCCTGAGCCACAGGTCTGCTGATAAAGTAGTGTGTAATAATACATTGCTGTGTACATGAATTGTTGTTTTCTTAAGTTTGTTAGAACTTTTTCCATTTATTATGTACATATAATTGACATGAAAATTTCAAGCTACTGATGTAAGGGCATGTGTTGTCTTTGATTTTAATTTACATGTAAATTGTATGGTTCTAGCTAAGCTGTTGTACAGACATGAGCATTAAGGAGATGATTTAGAGAAGCATAGCTGTAAATACATAAACACATTTTTTAAAAAACACCATAGTTTTTAACTAAATGTTCAGGTTTCCTAAATGCTGAATGAAACTAAACAATGAAGAATTACTTTTTTGACATTTAAAGCATCCATTAAGTTTAGTGGGCTATTATGACTAGTGTAATTTTACTTGTTACAAACAGGTTTTAAAAAATATTATATATGATTTATGGAATCTGTGATTGTAATTAGACCTGTGCTAATGAGCATCAACATACTTTAACATATATAAAAAAAGTACACCCAGACGTTGCATTAAATCTAGATCAATTTATTTTCACTCCACCAGTAAGAGTACATTACTGCAAATTGTTCTCTACCTCTAAAGACTAATTATAATGGGCAGTTGTACTGTCAAGGCAGAAAACAGTAATATGTGTTTTTGGTTTTGCAAAGCATCCCTAGTAGGTGTTTTATTTAAACAGTAGATCTACTTAATCTCTCAGTTTTTATTCTATGGCAGTTACTGTAGAATGTAAGTGCTATATGTACTTCCATTCATTTCAGACCTTATTTTTTCCCCAGGAGATGTTACATGGATTTGAAGCACATCTACACTGGGCATTTAAAGATTAAATTTTAAGATTAAAGCTTTAGCAAAGCTTTTGACACGGTCTCCCACAGTATTCTTGTCAGCAAGTTAAGGAAGTATGGGCTGGATGAATGCACTACAAGGTGGGTAGAAAGCTGGCTAGATTGTCGGGCTCAACGGGTAGTGATCAATGGCTCCATATCTAGTTGGCAGCCGGTATCAAGTGGAGTACCCCAAGGGTCAGTCCTGGGGCCGGTTTTGTTCAATATCTTCATAAATGATCTGGAGGATGGTGTGGATTGCACTCTCAGCAAATTTGCGGATGATACTAAACTGGGAGGAGTGGTAGATACGCTGGAGGGGAGGGATAGGATACAGAAAGACCTAGACAAATTGGAGGATTGGGCCAAAAGAAATCTGATGAGGTTCAATAACGATAAGTGCAGGGTCCTGCACTTAGGACGGAAGAACCCAATGCACAGCTACAGACTAGGGACCGAATGGCTAGGCAGCAGTTCTGCGGAAAAGGACCTAGGGGTGACAGTGGAAGAGAAGCTGGATATGAGTCAGCAGTGTGCCCTTGTTGCCAAGAAGGCCAATGGCATTTTGGGATGTATAAGTAGGGGCATAGCGAGCAGATCGAGGGACGTGATCGTTCCCCTCTATTCGACATTGGTGAGGCCTCATCTGGAGTACTGTGTCCAGTTTTGGGCCCCACACTTCAAGAAGGATGTGGATAAATTGGAGAGAGTCCAGCGAAGGGCAACAAAAATGATTAGGGGACTGGAACACATGAGTTATGAGGAGAGGCTGAGGGAGCTGGGATTGTTTAGCCTGCAGAAGAGAAGAATGAGGGGGGATTTGATAGCTGCTTTCAACTACCTGAAAGGGGGTTCCAAAGAGGATGGCTCTAGACTGTTCTCAATTGTAGCAGATGACAGAACGAGGAGTAATGGTCTCAAGTTGCAGTGGGGGAGGTTTAGATTGGATATTAGGAAAAACTTTTTCACTAAGAGGGTGGTGAAACACTGGAATGCGTTACCTAGGGAGGTGGTAGAATCTCCTTCCTTAGAGGTTTTTAAGGTCAGGCTTGACAAAGCCCTGGCTGGGATGATTTAACTGGGAATTGGTCCTGCTTTGAGCAGGGGGTTGGACTAGATGACCTTCTGGGGTCCCTTCCAACCCTGATATTCTATGATTCTATGATTCTATGAAATCCTGTACCAGGCTGTGCTCCCTCACACAAATAGATCTGACTTAAGGTTGCTCAGCATTTCACAGGCTCAGGGTGCTAGCTGTCTCAGTATTTTTAATACAACTTTTAAATAGTTGTGGGTACCATCTTGTAGGCGAGACTTGTCTGGCTAATGGACACCAGGATGCACTGTAATGGTAGGGACCTAGACTAGAACATACCTTTCTGGAAAGGTTTAAAAAGTAGGTCTCTACCAACTCTAGGCAAACTATCTTAATTCTGCTATCCTTGACTGTCTTTAAAACTGGTTCAGCTCACGTTTTTTAACCCACAGTAGAGATGGGCTGCACCTTGGGCTATTTAGGGAAGAGAATGGGAAACTGACTGACTGCCTGTATACAAAGATCATTCTTCAAAATATTTTTAGTAGTCTAAATAATTGCACCATATGTACCATGGCCTTTATCAGGTTCCCAATCCCTTCCCTGATTATCCGTCCTCCCACTATGGAGTAGCTGAAGTAGTTTGTTCTATGATTTGGGTAAGAAAAATTTCCAGTTAAATGTGGTTTAAATAGAAGCATTGTATTTTGTCAAGATGATTTTGATAGTGACTTATGCCAAGATACACATGTGCAGTATCGAGGTATTACATTTTAGTACTTCCAACCCCAAGTATTCAAAAATCATGAGATTGGCTTAAAAATCATGATTTAATAAATAATTATTTGATTTCTGTTTTCTGGAACTTTAGGGTAATACTCACTTTGCAGTGTTAAGCTTTTTCTCGACAACCATGAGGGCTAGAACCTTGGTATTCTTTATTAAATAAAATCTCAGAGTCCTGAGAGCTGGCACTTAAAAACAAACCAAAGCACAGAACATTATAAGATAGAAATATGGGAGTTGGAATATATTACTTTGATTTTTAAAAACTGGGTGGCTGAAATAATAAAATAACAAAGTAATTCCAGCATCTGAATTTTGATTAAATGAATTTTTACTACTAGCCATTTAATATTACTCATTCTGAGCATATTGTTGTTGTCTGTTATTTAAAGTTTGTCTTGAGTGTAGGCATAATCACTGCCTCATTAAGGATTTTTGGTTTTAAATATGTCCTAAAAATAGAAAATATTACGGTGAACTTTATTGTATGTTATTTTTATACTGTGTGTGTAGTGGAGAGTGTGAATAACATAGTGGTTATCACTGCTTAGACTTTGTTGGTTATATTAAATGAGCAAGTGACTATTTAAGTGTAACCGTAAACCTTAGTTCAAAAGCAAATAGTTTTAGTGTGTGTGAGGGAGCTTATGAAAGGACACCATCAGGACTAAGTGGACCAGATATAAAAACTTTCTCAAATGTTGGAATCGTTGATGTTTAAAATTCATCTGATTAGAGGCGCAGATATACCTAAAAATAACGTTATACTCTGTGGAGAAGCTACCCATGGACACTGCATACTTAGAGCAATGCTTGATGACGATGGGCTATATGGTAAATTGAGACTTATGTAGGTTTCTGGTGAGGTAGGCTGGAGTTGTGACATGAACTGGCAGATGGACCTATAGCTATGCTCGGTGACCAAAGCCCACCACAGAGGGATGTGTACCAGGGGCTGCGGTTACCCGTGGAGACCTATGGCTACAGTAAGAATTGCAGAGCGGCTGTGTGAGTGTTTTCCAGTGTGGTGGGAGGATTCTGTTTCTTCCCAGTCTCTGTGGAGAAACCCCTGTGTTTACTCAGGATTTGTACAGGGGTTAAGGTCTTGGCCCCCACTGTGGAAACTAAACAGACTCTGAAGGACTATGTAATGGTCTGAAGATCAGATTTATTTTTTTAATACTCGCTGGGTGATATTTCTTCTCTAACATATATGAGTAGAGTTGCGAATTTTGGTTGGATGTATTCCTGGAGGTTTCGTCGCATGACAGTCTTTAATTCAAGATTAATCTTTAATTCCTGAAGACTCCAGGCAATCCTGTAGAGTTGGCAACCGTGCCATTTGAGAAACAGTGCTGGCCTTGGTTTTTCTTCCTCTTCTAAAGCTAACAACTGCCTTTGGATGTATACGTGCAGCTTCTTTTGACATTGTGGGATCTGTGTTACCACATCTAAAGGAAAATTCAATCCTAACCATAATTTTCTGATTATTTGTGTAAGGGTAGCTTTTGCGAACTTTTTTCTTATACCTTAATGAAGTGCCTCATGATGTATCCCTGTATCCATGGGTGGAGGGTGGCAAAACCTAGATACCCAGCTGCACTGCCCTGCCCTGCATTGGGGTGCCACATTGAGAAGGAGTATTGGCTCCGCAACATGCTCTTCCTTGCCCTGTGGAAGTCCACTCTGGAGCAAGGTGGTGGTGGGAAGGGATAGGGCTGGGGTAATGTCACTCTAATGCATGGTTTCCTAAAACCTAGAGGCCGGCCCTTGAGAGAAGTCTGAGCCCTGGTCTACACTAGGACTTTAGGTCGAATTTAGCAGCGTTAAATCGATGTAAACCTGCACCCGTCCACACAATGAAGCCCTTTATTTCGACTTAAAGGGCTCTTAAAATCGATTTCCTTACTCCACCCCTGATAAGTGGATTAGCGCTTAAATCGGCCTTGCCGGGTCGAATTTGGGGTACTGTGGACACAGTTCGATGGTATTGGCCTCCAGGAGCTATCCCAGAGTGCTCCATTGTGATCGCTCTGGACAGCACTCTCAACTCAGATGCACTGGCCAGGTAGACAGGAAAGGAACCGCGAACTTTTGAACCTCATTTCTTGTTTGGCCAGCGTGGCAAGCTGCAGGTGACCATGCAGAGCTCATCAGCAGAGGTGACCATGATGGAGTCCCAGAATCGCAAAAGAGCTCCAGCATGGACCGAACGGGAGGTACGGGATCTGATTGCTGAATGGGGAGAGGAATCCATGCTATCAGAACTCCGTTCCAGTTTTCGAAATGCCAAAACCTTTGTGAAAATCTCCCAGGGCATGAAGGACAGAGGCCATAACAGGGACCCGAAGCAGTGCCGCGTGAAACTTAAGGAGCTGAGGCAAGCCTACCAGAAAACCAGAGAGGCGACCGGCCGCTCCAGGTCAGAGCCCCAAACATGCCGCTTCTATGATGAGCTGCATGCCATTTTAGGGGGTTCAGCCACCACTACCCCAGCCGTGTTGTTTGACTCCTTCAATGGAGATGGAGGCAACACGGAAGCAGGTTTTGGGGACGAAGAAGATGATTGTGATGATGATGAGGTTGTAGATAGCTCACAGCAAGCAAGCGGAGAAACCGGTTTTCCCGACAGCCAGGAACTGTTTCTCACCCTGGACCTGGAGCCAGTACCCCCTGAACCCATCCAAGACTGCCTCCTGGACCCGGCAGGCGGAGACGGGACCTCCGATGAGTGTACCTTTTAAAATACTGTACATGGTTTAAAAGCAAGCATGTGAAAGGATTAATTTGCCCTGGCGTTCGCAGCTCTCCTGGATGTACTCCCAAAGCCTTTGCAAAAGGTTTCTGCGGAGGGCAGCCTTATTGTGTCCTCCATTGTAGGACACTTTACCACTCCAGGCCAGTAACATGTACTCGGGAATCATTGTACAACAAAGCATTGCAGTGTATGTTTGCTGGCGTTCAAACAACATCCGTTCTTTATCTCTCTGTGTTATCCTCAGGAGAGTGAGATATCATTCATGGTCACCTGGTTGAAATAGGGTGCTTTTCTTCAGGGGACACTCAGAATAGCCCGTTCCTGCTGGGCTGTTTGCCTGTGGTTGAACAGAAATGTTCCCCGCTGTTAGCCACAGGGAGGGGAGAGGGTTGAGGGGGTAGCCACGCGGTGAGGGGAGGCAAAATGCGACCTTGTAACAAAAGCACATGTGCTATGTATGTAATGTTAACAGCAAGGTTTACCGTGAAAGAGTGTACCCACTGTTCTATAAAATGTGTCTTTTTAAATACCACTGTCCATTTTTTTTCTCCACCAGCTGCATGTGTTTCAAGGATCACAGGATCTTCTCCTTCCCAGAGGCTAGTGAAGATTAGAAAGAAAAAAAAATGCACTCGTGATGAAATGTTCTCTGAGCTCATGTTGTCCTCCCACACTGACAGAGCACAGACGAATGCGTGGAGGCAAATAATGTCAGAGTGCAGGAAAGCACAAAATGACCGGGAGGAGAGGTGGCGGGCTGAAGAGAGTAAGTGGCAGGCTGAAGCTCAAATGTGGCGGCAGCGTAATGAGTGGAGGCAGGATTCAATGCTGAGGCTGCTGGAGGATCAAACCAGTATGCTCCAGTGTATGGTTGAGCTGCAGCAAAGGCAGCTGGAGCACAGACTGCCACTACAGCCCCTGTGTAACCAACCGCCCTCCTCCCCAAGTTCCATAGCCTCCACACCCAGACGCCCAAGAACGCGGTGGGGGGGGCACCTGCCAACCAGCCACTCCGCCACAGAGGATTGCCCAATAAATTCATTAAATTTTAAAGTTGTAAACTTTTAAAGTGCTGTGTGGCATTTTCCTTCCCTCCTCCACCACCCCTCCTGGGCTACTTTGGTAGTCATCCCCCGATTTGTGTGATGAATGAATAAAGAATGCATGAATGTGAAGCAACAATGACTTTATTGCCTCTGCAAGCGGTGATCGAAGGGAGGAGGGGAGGGTGGTTAGCTTACAGGGAAGTAGAGTGAACCAAGGGGCAGGGGGTTTCATCAAGGAGAAACAAAGAGAACTTTCACACCGTAGCCTGGCCAGTCATGAAACTGGTTTTCAAAGCTTCTCTGATGTGTGCCGCGCCCTCCTGTGCTCTTCTAACCGCCCTGGTGTCTGGCTGCGCGTAACCAGCAGCCAGGCGATTTGCCTCAACCTCCCACCCCGCCATAAACGTCTCCCCCTTACTCTCACAGATATTGTGGAGCACACATCAAGCAGTAATAACAGTGGGAATACTGGTTTCGCTGAGTCTAAGCAAGTCAGTAAACTACGCCAGCGTGCCTTTAAACATCCAAATGTACATTCTACCACCATTCTGCACTTGCTCATCCTGTAGTTGAACAGCTCCTGACTACTGTCCAGGCTGCCTGTGTACGGCTTCATGAGCCATGGCATTAAGGGGTAGGCTGGGTCCCCAAGGATAACTACAGGCATTTCAACATCCCCAACAGTTATTTTCTGGTCTGGGAATAAAGTCCCTTCCTGCAGTTTTTGAAACAGACGAGAGTTCCTGAGGATGCGAGCGTCATGTACCTTTCCCGGCCATCCCACGTTGATGCTGGTGAAACGTCCCTTGTGATCCACCAGAGCTTGCAGCACTATCGAAAAGTACCCCTTGCGGTTTATGTACTCGCAGGCTTGGTACTCCGGTGCCAAGATAGGGATATGGGTTCCGTCTATGGCCCCACCACAGTTAGGGAATCCCATTGCAGCAAAGCCATCCACTATGACCTGCACATTTCCCAGGATCACTACCCTTGATATCAGCAGATCTTTGCTTGCGTGGGCTACTTGCATCACAGCAGCCCCCACAGTAGATTTGCCCACTCCAAATTGATTCCCAACTGACCGGTAGCTGTCTGGCGTTGCAAGCTTCCACAGGGCTATCGCCACTCGCATCTCAACTGTGAGGGCTGCTCTCATCTTGGTATTCATGCGCTTCAGGGCAGGGGAAAGCAAGTCACAAAGTTCCATGAAAGTGCCCTTACGCATGCGAAAGTTTCGCAGCCACTGGGAATCGTCCCAGACCCGCAACACTATGCGGTCCCACCAGTCTGTGCTTGTTTCCCGAGCCCAGATTCGGCGTTCCACAGCATGAACCTGCCTCATTAGCACCATGATGCATGCATAGGCAGGGCCCATGCTTTCAGAGAAATCTGTGTCCATGTCCTGATCACTTACACGACCGCGCTGACGTCGCCTACTCGCCCGGTATCGCTCTGCCAGGTTCTGGTGCTGCGTATACTGCTGGATAATGTGTGTGGTGTTTAATGTGCTCCTAATTACCAAAAAGAAAAGGAATACTTGTGGCACCTTAGAGACCAACCAATTTATTTGAGCATAAGCTTTCGTGAGCTACAGCTCACTTCTTTGGATCCGATGAAGTGAACTGTAGCTCACGAAAGCTTATGCTCAAATAAATTGGTTAGTCTCTAAGGTGCCACAAGTACTCCTTTTCTTTTTGCGAATACAGACTAACACGGCTGTTACTCTGAAACCTAATTGCCAAAGTGAGCTGAGCGGCCTCCATTCTTGCCTTGGTATGGCGTCCACACACAAAAAAGGCGCGGAACGATTGTCTGCCGTTGCTCTGACGGAGGGAGGGGCGACTGACGACATGGCTTACAGGGTTGGCTTACAAGGAATTAAAATCAACAAAGGCAGTGGCTTTACATCAATGAGTATTTCAGGCAGGACTTCACGGAGGGTTCCAATAAGAACTGGTGCACCTAAGTAATTGTTCTTATTGGAACAAGGAGGTTAGTCTGGCCTCTGATTGATACATGGCTAGATTTACCTCGCTGCCCCTTTTCTATGAGTGACTGCAGTGTGACCTAGAGGAATGAGTCCCCTAGACGGGGGATGGGTTTGCAAATGAGTACAAAACAAATCTGGTCTATTTCTTGTTTTGATCCACTCCATCTATCTTTTACATCTTTGACTGGCAGCAGACGGTGCAGAAGGACTGCATGCCATCCACATCTCATGGCTGCCCGGCAGAAGATGATGCAATAGGACTGCTAGCAATCCGTATCGCCTGCCTGCTCACCATAAGATGGTTCAATAGGACTGACTGCAGGACTAAAGAGAATGACTTGATCAAGTCACTCCAACTTCAGTCCCTGCGCCCATGTCTGCCCAGGCGCTCCTGATCAACCTCACACAGGCGACCAGGAGCACCTCGGACATGACGATGACGGCTACCAGTCCTCTTGCACCGTCTGCTGCCACAAGGGAAAGGGTTGCTGCTGCTGTGTAGCAATGCAGTACCGCATCTGCCAGCACCCAGGAGACATACAGTGACAGTGAGCTGAGCGGGCTCTGTGCTTGCTGTGGTATGGCGTCTGCACAGGTAACTCAGGAAAAAAGGCACGAAATGATTGTCTGCCCTTGCTTTCATGGAGGGAGGGAGGGAGGGAATGGGGGCCTGACTACATGTACCCAGAACCACCCGCGACAATGTTTTAGCCCCATGAGGCATTGGGATCTCAACCCAGAATTCCAATGGGCAGCAGAGACTGCGGGAACTGTGGGATAGCTACCCACAGTGCAACGCTCTGGAAGTCGACTCTAGCCTCAGTACTGTGGAAGCACTCCGCCGAGTTAATGCACTTAGAGCATTTTCTGTGGGGACACACACACTTGAATATATAAAACCGATTTCTAAAAAACCGAATTTTATAAATTCGACCTAATTTCGTAGTGTAGACCTACCCTAAGGATGAAGACCAGCAGGTCAATATCTCTGTGTGACAGAGTTGTGCTGCTCAGGAGTGAGGGGTAAACACAACACTGAGGACATCACACTGATTTCTGCATACACAGAATTTTGGAGCCATGCCTTTCTGCCCCTTCCATGGGGATGGCAGTGAGGGAGAGTAAATTCACTTCCTGCCCACTGGAAGGATGAAGAGGAAGCTCCATTAGTGAGACCTCAGGAAAAAAACTTGCCGAGGGAAGAGTGAGCCCAGTACTTCCCTGGGAAGATTCCTGCTCTCTATTCATGGACAGTATCAGTATAGAATTGAGATCTCCCTCACTTTTTTGATCAGCATTTTGAACATAATAATGGATATAATATGCAATTCCCACCCATAGAATTTGAGGCTAGAAGAGACCATTATGATCCTCTAGTGGTCTGACCTTCTGCATAAGATAGGCCAGGGAGTTTTTATCCTGCATTTCCTGCACCAAAGTTAATAACATGTGGTTGAGCTAGAGTATCTACCACATCCTTATTCTTCCTTATGAGCTGCAAAAGAGCTTGTGCCCATATTATTTCCTGTTCCTTCCTCCTCACTATTTTCCTCTAATACAGGGATTAACAACCTTTGGTATGCAGCCCGCCAGGGTAAGGTCCCGATGGGCCGGGCCGGTTTGTTTACCTGCCGCGTCTGCAGGTTCAGCCTATTGCAGCTCCCACTGTCCGCGGTTCGCTGTTCCAGGCCAATGGGGGCTGTGGGAAGCAATGTGGGTCAAGGGTTGCCGATCCCTGGCAGAATGCCAAAGGTTGCTAATCCCTGCTCTAATAAATGCTTGTCTTTGCCTTTTTCTAGTGCATGTGTAAGTCTTACTACCAGAAAGAGTTGATTTCTCTCATTTTGAACTTTGAGGCTAGTTTTGGTTACTGAGTGGGCTAAACTGAAATCATTTTGTGCTAAACAGAGTTTTGTGGTTCTTTTTTGTTTTTGTTTTTAACTACAAAGAGAATTTATTTATTCATTTTATGCATTTACTAAAAATAGTGGTGTAATATTGCTAACATTTCCAATGAGATTAAAAAAAATTTTTTCCAGGATTTTTTGCTTGTTTTATGTGGTGATTTATCATCAGTGCTGTAAGTCCCATAAAGTGAGTTCTGCAACTTGCTCTTGAACGTACTTTCAGCTGTACCTGAAATATTCTAAACCAATGAAAGTATTTTTGATGAATTTTTTGCCTTTGATTTGTGTCCATTGGGCCGGAACTTAGGTCTCACTTGAATTTTATCAAGATTCAGTTTCTTTGTTTTATATTTACAGTTCATCACTATTACTTTTCATCCATGTTGCTGAGCAATGTGCGGTAATTACTGTCCCTTGTTGTTAAGGTGGTTAAATGCCTCAAACTCTTGATTTAGTGGCACTCCATCACAATTTTGGTGGGTTTAAGACAAAACAACAAAATAAACGGTGGAAATCTTCAAAATAAACCTCTCTGTGGAATCATGCCAAAATCTGTTGAAACTATGATTGTGGATATCTATCCTGTACAGCTAAAGGCTGCTTTGTTTGTAGAGTGTGGAATATAAACACATGGTGAAAAAAGGGAATATTGATTTTTTCTTTACCTATTTAAGCAGCAGTTTTCCAAGTGACAGACCTCAATTATGTTATACTGCCTATATCCTAATTAAACCAATAAAACATTGTAAGGACAGTTTGCTAGAACATAAATTTGAAAATATAAATGTCAGGTTAAGTCTTGCTACAATAATCTATAAAATATTGTTAGGTTGCAGTCCAGATGTAACTGTTGGGGTAGCATAGCCTTTTTTCTGTGTGATTGTATAATTGAATCATGGTACTGTCTCTTTGATAACTCCTGGAACACTCCAAATTAGATTAAATTATAAGTGAGTGTATGAATGTGGTATTTAAATCTTGACTTAAACTAATTAATGAGTAAGTGCTCCACAGGAGGTCAGCCTTGAGGCCTATTTAGAGAAAGTGTGACAGGAGCTACTATTTATTGTAAGAAAAATGCATGTATTAAATGGGACAAAAATCTCACCAGAAGAGACAGTGCTCTTCAGTTCTGAGAATTGTAAATACCCAACATGTTTGATTATGCAAGTCTCTGATCTTGCAGAGAGACTGTGTGTGTGTGTGTGTCCCCTTGCACACAGATACACATGGGCCCTGGAAATACCTAGCAACACATAGCGGTATCTTGTATATTCTGGTAGACGTTCTACAAATTCACCTTTGGTAGAGGTTTCTACTTCTGTGTGAAACTGTCACCAGAGTTACTGTAAAAATACATTAAAAAATAGAATTGTTGCCAATAGGATTTCATTAACCTTTTGTTTCTGTGTGTGATTCATAACTGCTAACAGCTGTAATGTACATTTTGAGGTTTGCACTTCCTGCTGTTTGTTTCTTGTATGCCCCCCCCCCCCACCCCTTCCTAAGCAGCCATCGCTGCTACCCATTTCCAGATGTTTATAGGGAAAGTGGACATAAATAGCAGGATAGCTATTACAATCAGCCTTCAGCATGAAATGCAGACATTGTCTCTATACCAGGAAATCTCTTAATAGCTTGGGAAGTGTATTTTTTAAATGCTCTTTGTATTTTGCACGTATTTATTTCTATTACGTATTGTAAACAGTTATGAGTTTTATTCTAAAATGTATTGAGACAGTGCTTCATACTGAATATTTCTTAACTGGTCAATCAACTTCTAAAATGTTTTAAAAATTTCCAGGTATGTGCCAGGTTTGATTAAAAAAACAAACTGTTTTATAGTCTGCAATTTATGCAATTGGTGCATTTTCATATTCAGTGCATTGCTTTTTGTGCCTTTATTTAGTTTATTAGGATGATCTCTAAATTTTATAAAGCGATAACTTAAATATCTTCCATCTATGTATGTGGGTGAAACATCTCTGTAATCAATAATGAAAGATAGAAATATGGAATCCTTTTTTTAGGGGATAAGTAAATTATCATCCTCTTATCACAGAACTTCTGTGCTGTTTTGCAGGATATGACCTTTCTCTCACGAATGCACGTAAAGTGTATCTGCAGCAGATTTCTCTGCATGTAGACTAGGAAAAATAATGCACGTAGAGTAGGAAAAAACAACTTCATCTTCTAAATCTTTTTTGGGTATTTACCTTCATGTTGGTATTTACCTTCATGTTCATGTTCTTCTTCTTTAAGATTGATAGTGCACATGTTTATATGTCTATTGTCAAATTCTGATGCTTCTGATGGTTCCTGTAGTGATCTGATGTACTTCTAGACTATTAGAACAGAAAAAAGGCCTATGTGTTAGTGTTGAATATTGTTAATTTGGAAAATTACATAGGTCAGGGTTGAGAAGCAGTTTGGTGACCAAATGCTCTTTACAATTTGGAAGAGGTTTGTTCACCTTTAAAATAAAAATAAAACTTCCCTCTATGTCATTTCATTAAGAGATTTGAGATCCTGTGAGAAGTTCTGTTCTCGTGGTATTTCTGGTTTGGCTGAAGCCTACTTTAGAAATAGTGGAAATTTTGTAAGAAAAGACTGTACAGGATTGCCAAATTGTTGAGAGCTTCATTTAAAAATTTGAACTTTGGTGCTTCTCTGCTCTCAGGGTTTCAACTCTTGCTGCTTCTGTGAAGTCTAGGGTCCAAGTTAACAATTAAAGCATAAAGCAATGTAGCTGTGGAAGGTATAGTTTTTAGGATCATGCTACTAGAAAAAATATTCCTATTTTTCTATTGTTTTTAGAGCAACAAGGAACAATGATCTATTTTTCAACGCAGTATCACAAGTTACCAATGAGACTAGGAGAATAAAATATCTCAGAGAGGAGATGTTCTTACTTGTTCAACAGACCCCCCCCCCCCAAAAAAATGAAGCCCCTTCCCAAGTAAGATACTTTCTTTTGTGTAGGAAGAATTGGTCAGATATGAGGGAAATGTCTGTATGGAATTGCTGCAAGGGTGAACAATTTGCCAGAAAGGTCAAAGATCTAAGATGCATATATCTAGTTTATTATATTATTTTAGGGGATGGATTACATTGTGTAATTTGAAGGATTGGTTGTGTTACAAGGAGAAATGCTGTATATAAGTCTGGAATTCACATCTACCTGTCCCTGTCTACTGAAGAATTTTTAGCAGTGTATACAATTTTGCTACTCAGTTTATCCCAAAACCCGTGTTAGGTGACTTTAATGAAATTATAGGTGCATTATTATTTCCTTTCTCTGGGATCTTAGGACCGCAACCCAGCTCCACTTCACCTGCATGAAGCCTCAGGTTCTATGTGGAGAAGTGGATTTCACCCTATGCAAGATGCATGGCTTGTCTGCACTTGGAAGTTGACCAGCATAGCTGTTGTGCAGTAACTATTCCACTACAACTCCGCTGTGGGGGGACACTGGAATAAAAATGAATTTATTACGAAATGGATTGATTATTTTGGAATTAAGTCACTTTTATTCCAGAATAGTGTGCCCACATGGGGAGTTATAGCAGAACAGCTCTTATGCCATTGCTGTGTCATTTAGTTTCCCTGTGTAGACAAGATATTTACTGCTTCACTGGTGTGGTGGCTTAACTACAGAATCATAGATGCAGAGATGGAAAAGACCATCCTGCTCTCTTTTATCTATATACTCACGTGGCTCCATCTGAGAACCTCACAAATATGAATTATTCTTACAGTACTCTGAAATATTTAGTGATAGGGAACTGAGATAGAGATTGAAGGTCTAAAGACAGTGGGAGGCACATTTGAAAAAATCATGTCTTAAGTGGCCTGTCTGAGAACACAGAGGAAGTCTACAGAAGTGCTGAGAATTGAACTCCGGTCCCTTGGGCGCCAGTCCAGTGCCTTAACCAAAGGTTCATTTGCTGCCTTTCAGCTACTTCCTTGTCAGTGTAGAATTGTTCCTAAGAGTATATTTCTAGTTGTTTGTTTAGTCCAGTTTTGAATGTCTCAAATCATGAGATGTCCACTGTTGTCTTGGGGAAGGGGAGCGGGGAGAAGGTGTGTGATTCCTCAGCTTAATGCATCACACTGTATGGAAACTTCTGTTGTTTTAGCCTTTCACAGTTTAGTGCCTTTTCTCCTGATTATATCCCTATGTCTCACCTTGAACTTTTCTCTTTCCCTGTGTTTTATAATGGTAATCTCTAGATTATGATTAATTTTCTGACATGCCAGATATAAAGAACTGAAATGTAGTAATTTGAGTATGTGCTGCAGAAGATGTAGTCTAGTTGAGAACCACTGAATAATTTGGGGGATATTTCTGGCTTTGTCAAGGTTTGGAAACCGAACATGACTTAAAGGAAACCATTATCATAATTTGAGTAAGATCTGCTTTTAACTATTTGCCTGTTATGTAATATACTAGGCATTAGAATCCTTCCATGCATAAAAATATAGTTTAAAAAGGTTAAAATAATTCATGCATATGGGGGACTGGATTAGATGACCTATTGAGGTTTCTTCCAGTCCAACACTTCTGATTCTATGAAATGGAGAAAATTATAGTTAATCTGACACACAGTCAGGACATGTCTGTGCCAGATAGCCATCAATACTGATCTTGTATAAACAACTCTCTGATACGTAGTTCTATGAGCTGTTCGAGATGGAACGTAATAGCTAATGCTCTTCAACGCTTCAGTTTGAAATTAGCTTTTTATTTTGGTGTCTTGTTACCAATTGAATATACTGTAGTTATCATTAAGTTATATTCTGAGTGCATAAAGAAACAAGATTTCTGAGGAGATGTTATTAATTTCTTCATGTTAACATGTCTGGTAGCTTTTTGATAATACTCATTGTGTTAATAACATAGTACAGGAGCACCATGTGAAAGTTGTCTCAAACCTTGTGGGCACAACATGGGATACTGATGCGCACACTTTGAACAGCCACTCTAGAACTAAGTAAAATCAATTGCTTAGTGTTGTACACCAGTCTGAGCAGACAGCTCACATACGAAATCTCTGGATCCGCAGCTTAATGCTGCAAAGAGAATTATAATCAAAACATTAAAATCAACATCCGTGTGCTGGTTGGTTGGTGCATATATCCCCACCCAGGATATGGAGATAAACGCATACAGCTCATGAGTACAAGAAAGCCATGGTCAGCCTGAACTTGCCAATTTGTGAGGATCTCCGGAACCTTGCAAAGACAGGCCTGAAACCTTGCAAACCTTTCTGGGATGGGGCTAAAGCTCTTAGTGTCCTCATTCAATCCTGCATCACACTGGAAAGAATTCTGGGATAATGCTGATGTCCTAAACAAACATATGATTGCAGATTGCACAAAAGAACTTCTAGGCTTCAATCGACTCTGGACACAGTGGTTGATGTTGAATCATATCAGAACATCGCATGGCAGATGCGGTTTCTCTTACACCTCTGGAGGATAAGACAATATGCAATGTGCCTGTATACATGAGCCGCACACTATGGACTGGTTTCAGAGGAACAGCCGTGTTAGTCTGTATTCGCAAAAAGAAAAGGAGTACTTGTGGCACCTTAGAGACTAACCAATTTATTTGAGCATGAGCTTTCGTGAGCCACAGCTCACTTCTGATGAGTGCCCAATCAGTGCCCACTTTGATTGTTTGCTGGTGGCATCTCAGACTTGTATCAAGCCCCTTCTAAAGCTACCCATTGGCTCGCTAATCTGCATTTGGCTATTTGAATGCTGCTAATCGCCTCTTTTGTCATAGAAAAGAAGACTAATCTAGTCACCATCTAGTTCCCAGAAAAAAGGTGAGTTGACTGAACTCTGTTTTAAAACTCGTTCAGATTTTAAATGATGATGTGAGAACGGTACTTGTCATTAACATTCATTTGGCAGCATATTTTGAATCCAAAGTATCTTGCTCTTTTCTTTGTGGAGATTGAAGTCAACATGTAAATCAGTTGCCAGAGACTTGTCACTGGCAAGAGGAGAATTTTTCCACCAAAATTGAAGTTAATCAGGCAAGCTCTTCACAGGTTAACACACACACACAGGAGTGGTGGCAGTGAGAGTGGTGACCACATTGAGAAAACTCCTGTCACACCTTTAGGCCAGATACTACCCTGTGAAAGTGGGGGAGAACTTAATTTTAACTGTTTATTTGGTCAATTTATTGAACAGGAGAAATGACTTCCTGCTGTGGTGCCATTGGCAGCCATACCTTGCCCCTTCTTGCAGATCTCCTAATGTGCTTAATGTGTGCTACAGGCTTGATTTCTTTTTTTGAAGGGGGTCTGTTGTGGAGGGCATGGGAGGCTCTGGTGTGTGTGTGTGTGTGTGTGTGTAAAAAGCAGGTGTAGTAGGGAAGCCAACAGAAAAGGAAGTGTGGAGAAAAAGTCCATGTCAAGGGGATAGCAGAATGTGAACTTTGGAGGAGCAGCAGAATTAAAGATACTTTATTTGTTAGGAAGAACTTAATTTGTGTTGTATACCACCTACCCTTGTTCCTTAGGAGGATCACTGGAGCTCTAGCTCTTGCAAGTTTTGGGGTCTTTATTGGGCCCTTAAATTGCTGATATGTATTTTAATCTTAATGGAGTTTTCTGTCTGGTTGTGAGAACAGCTAAATCTCATACTACCTGTTGATATATGGGGATTAAAATGGTGTCATAAAAATCTATTAAAATAATTTGAAGGGTGTAATTTAAACCCAACTAATCAAGGAAATTCAGACCTAAGTGACAACTCTGTACTTACCCCAAATCTGTTCTAGGAGTTCATAAAAATAATTGATAGCAACATCTAATTTAAGCAGTCTGAGTATAGTATGTACCACCAGCCCCTGGACATAACCACATCATCAAAGAAGGAAATTTAGTGTTTAATGTGCATTTTCTTTGGGTTTAAATATTGACTGTAGTACTTTTTCTTGTGATGTGCACTGTATTGTAGTGGCTAATAGAGAATGGTGTAGGAATCTTGGTACACCTCCAATAAGAAAAACGTATGTATTACAGAATAGTTTAAAAGCTCTTCCTTATCAAATTAATGGAGTTGGAACTTCCCCTCCCACTAAAGGATGCTAACATCTGGTAAGAGTCTTGACTTGCCTAGAAAAAAGTAAGCTTGAATGACTGAGTTCTGTTCAATTCAGCCAACATTGTACTACTGCAGAAAGAAGACATGTGAGAGTGCAATTCTAAGTGAAGAGTGCCATAAGGCTTGCATGTGAATCAGGTGCTTCAGCAATCATTATTAAGGTTAGTACAAAGATGTAGGTGCATATGGTATTAGAAAAAGCAGTAGACTTTAATCAAGTGTTCTGCGTAAGTTTCATTGATTAAAGGAAAGCTTCAATTTTGTCTTTCACCCAGAGATGTAGAAAATGAAATTTCAATATGAGTTTCTCAACTCACCTAGCTAAATTAAATGAAATCCTATATAAAGGATACTCATCATTAAAACTAACAAAACCAAAGACTGGTGCGTGGGATTTGAAAGATAGCAATCCGCAGAGCTGTGTTCTCCTGCAGTGTGGCTTTTTTTTTTTTTTTTTTTGCTGGCATTGCAATGATCTTAGTTAAGCCATCTTGGTTTTATTTCTCATTTGAAAAGTGGCTTTCAAAATCTTCCATCGCAGAAAGTAAATTTAGGTATTGCTCATTTTAGTTACTTTGAGTATCTAAAAAGCCAAAATTACAAACTGGCAGATATCGCATTTTGCTGTGCTTTACCTTGGATTTTAAAGCACTGAATCTGGATGTATTTAGTCAGTTAGAGATGCCAGTGTGAATTACATTTGCAAATTGTGCCAATTGTGATAGAGGCTTTTATGATTTTTGTCATGTGTCTGCCAAGATCTAGATGACCAGTAACTCACGTCACATACACCATTGAATAGCCAGTGGATAATGGATTTCAATCACTGTGAATCAGGGCTGGATTCAAACCAGCGTTTTAGAGATGAAGGTTTCTGTGTGGTTGAGGGGTTATATACAGGGATGAAGAAGCATATGAACCTTCCTCTAGTAGCTAAGAGTCAGTATCAATTCACTGAGTATTTATTGGTCTCTCTGAAATGAATTTGTGGTTGTATCTTATATACCTGAGTTTTTACACCATCCCTATTATCATGGCTCACATCACAAAAGCCATTGTCACAATTGGCACCTTTGTTAATAGGCTCAGCAGAGACCTTCCCCACTACTGGGCATTAGGACCCTGGTAGTGGCCTCTCCTCCCACACCATTTGGGAGTAAGCTCTAAAGAAGAGCCAGCCACAGTCTCCAGGCAGTAGGTGCATAAGCAGCCAAAGCAGGGCCTTTGGTCCTTGGAGAACTTTCTGTTTTAATTGGACTTTCTCTGCCCTGTGGCCACTGGCTATTTACTCCCACCCTTAGACTCTCTGCCTCAGCTTAACTCCATACCTGGCCCTCTTACTCTCTTCTCCCTGCCCCGTGCCCCTCTTAATTATAGTCCCTAAATAAATCACGATGAAACTAAAATGTTTGCTGCTATCACATTGTTCACTCTGCTTGTGTGTTGCATCCCTTCCCCCACCCTGTCTGTCTTGTCTATTTAAATTGTAAGCCCCTTAGAGCAGGGATCATCTTTTCTGTTGTGTTTGTACAGCACCTAGCACAATGTGCTTGACTAGGCTCCTCGGCGCTAGATAATACCTCTAATAAATGATAGGCCAGATATTAACTGATATTTCCTATTCTGTTTGTTTTGTGTGTGTATATTTCTATAGCCGCGAGCCTTGCACCTTCCATGACTACCATTAAAAGAGATCATGTGGACATAGATGGAACTAGAGATGCAGTCTCATTAAGGACAAATCATGCCTTCATTGTTAAGGCACAGGATTGGAGTTTGAGACACCTGCGTTCTATTCCCATCTCTGCTTCAAAGTTCCTGTGGGACTTTGAACAGATGCCGTACTCCTTCATACCTTGATTTCTTCATCTGTAAAAATGGAATAATATTTTCTACCTCACAAGAGTATCATGAAGCTACATTTATTCATTTGTAAATTTTTTTTTTGAGGCCCACAGATGGAAAACGTGACAGAAGCATGAGGCACAGAAGTGTGGTCTTATCTTAGGATAGCCTTGTAAATGCAGACAATTGGATATGTTTAGTTTAAAAGGGGTGGGTTGGATAACACTTGGACTTTATGTTAATAACCTTAGCAAAAAGGTTGATATCAGTAAATTTGCAACCATTTTTTTTATCCACTATTATCTGGAGAGGATTTAAAAATATCACTGAAATTCAAGCCCATATACTAAGCAAATAAAATCAATCACATTTTGGCTTTACATTTTTGGAGTATTTTTCAACCCCCAGTTTTCAGTATATTGTCAAAAAATAATTATGTTTTGGGGCTTGGTCCGCGAATTTCTGTGAGCAGGTCTACACTAGAAGTGCTACACTGGTGCAGCTACACCGCTGTAGCGCATCCGGTGAAGACTATGCTGATGGGAGAGTGTCTGCCGCCAACATAGCGCTGGTGTGGACAGCGCTTAGGTCGCTGTAACTTGTGTCGTTCAGCTTTCACCTCCCTGAGCGATGTAAGTTAGATTGACTTAAGCAATAGTGTAGACCTGTCCTAAGTGCCCGCAATGATCAGTAGCTGCAGTTGGGAGCACTCAGCAAAGTACAGGATTGGGCTATTGGATTTATATGGTTTGGAGAAAAAATTTAGGAAATTCAACTCATGTCCACAGTTTGTTCATTTTATTGTCAAATTCCAGAAGTTTGTGGGGGGGGAGGGATAGCTCAGTGGTTTGCGCTTTGGCCTGCTAAACCCAGGGTTGTGAATTCAATCCTTGAGGGGGCCAGTTAGGGATGTGGGGCAAAAATTGGGGATTGGCCCTGCTTTGAGCAGAGGGTTGGACTAGATGACCTCCTGAGGTCCCCTCCAACCCTGATATTCTATGATTCTAAGTGTACGATAAAGACACTGTGTGCAAAATATTTTTTAGACAAAATGCAATGGAAACCTCCAAATTACTTAACTGAACTCGGAATACTGGTACTGTTTGATAATGATTCAATTTAAAAAGGCAGGAAAATCTTACAAAGAAACATTTTTTTGCTCAATTTTGTTTAATTCTTTTAATAAAAAATACTGTTCTGTAGTATTTATTTATTAAATTCTTCAAATTTATGAAAATATCGCTCACATCTGTTTAAAATACATTATTTGACAAATATCAGACCTAGCAGGGAATAAGTCTTTGTGGAGACTTATTAAACTATGTTAATATGACCTCTGCAAAGTTCATTATTTTTGCTATTCATAGGATGTATCATGTTTACATTTTAATGCTGATGCCAAGTCTGCTTGTCAAGCAGGTTTTTCATCTATTTTCATAGCTCTGCTGGTCAAGGAACCCTTAAGATTGGAAACTAATAGTGCTTCCTTTGAACGTTGGCTCTTAGTTAATGTGATCTAAGTAACTTATTTCCTTTTTCTCACATCTCTGAGAGGATTTACAAGGTGTCTTTCAAGAAGCTTAATAAAAGATGCATTTCAACCAAATAGTCAATAATGGGTATTGACTGACTTACGTAGATGATGATGCAAATTTTTCCTTTTTTTGGTGCATATACTTTGTTGTATCCTGTGAGATTTGCATTGCTTAGGCATCAAGAATGGTTGAAGACTGAATCTTTTGCACATCATAAGATATACAGAGAACAGCATCCTGCTGAGACAACTTTAGTTTCACTCCTAATGGCTTAGTCAGAAGAAAGCTCCCATTTGGCTCATCTGGGAAAGATGTCTATGCAGGACCCATTAGTGTTCTGGTCAAAGCTATAGTACAGTGGTGTGCTTGATACACACACAGTGATTCTGGATGCTGCATGAAGGATTCTCTTAAAAGTTTAATCCCTTCTAGTGACTCTCCATCCATTGATATACCAATGTCAGTTTAAATTTATTCTCAATATTTATTGAACACTGTAGTTTTAAAGTGTCTTTCCTTTTTTAGAGACTATCAGCGTCCTATCTTTAGGTTTTTTTTTAAATAGCAATTAGTATAAGCAATATTTTCTCTTTGAAGCTCTTTGGGAATTCTGGCAAAGTTGCATTTCAGAGATAATTACATACCTTTCTCTGTTATTATAATTACATAATATAGTACAGTAATTCCACCACTCTCTGTTCGGTTTGCATTATCTGATAAAGAATTGAAAAGTGCTTACTCTAGTTTATTTTCACAGCTCCCCAAAGTTTTTAATACATGTGTGGTTTTAAATTTCACATTAGAGCATTATACCAAATTTGCTTTTTCTTTGTCATGCCAGCTGTTTCCCAATGCAATGATTGTATTTTTTTGTAAAACTGAATATACAGTGTGTCTCAAAACAACTTTAGAAAATTAGATAATGCCATATACAGTTTATGTATTTCTAATTCTGATTTTATGACTGAGAAGGATGATGGTTCTGTGATTAAAACACAGGACTTGGAGTGAAGAGATCTGGTTTCTAGTCCAAGCTCTCCTACTGACTTCCAGTGTGGCAACTCATGTAACTTCTCTCTGCCGCTATCTGTAAATTGGTAACATTTCCCAAATTCACAGAGGTTTAATTCATTCAGATTTTATGAATGAAGAAGCAGAGTAATTTGGGTGGATCTCTGATTGCTTCCCACACACAAGTAATAGATTTCTGGCCACTGTGATCCTTTAAGCATGTGGATGGCCAAGAGATGTTAGAGGGGTCTAGTGAGAGAATTGTTTGGAACATACCAAATCATAACTGGCTCATTTTACATTATTAAATCTGTCTGTGTGACAGAGTGAAAAAGGTAAGTGGAGCACAGCTGCTATCTCCATTTCTACTATAGCAACTGGTTTCCTTTTCAATCTTAGTAATTGGTTTACGTTAGTTTAAATTTTCAAGGCTAACTCCACAAGGAAGAGGGTTTGAGATTGAGTTACTGAAATAAACAAATCTGAGATTGTCTACCTGTTGCTGGCCATGTCGACAAGGAGCTTGTGTGAACTCCTATGAATCCCCCGTTCAGCACGTGAGTTCTAATGCAGTTAATACAATGAGATTGAAACAGACGCTTAACTCCTCTTTTACAAAAACACTGCACATGGGGTGTGCAATTAACGCAGGCGTGGGCAAACTACGCCCCGGGGGCCACATCTGGCCCTCCAGACATTTTAATCTGGCCTTGAGCTCCTGCTGGCTTTCCCTGCTCCAGCTGGGGAGCAAGGTTGGGGGCTTGCCCTACTCCGCGCAGCTCCTGGAAGCAGCAGCATGTCCCCCTTCTGGCTCCTACACACAGAGGCAGCCAGGGGGCTCTGCACACTTCCCCCGCCCCAAGCGCTGCCCATGCAGTTCCCATTGGCCGGGAACCGTGGCCAATGGAAGCTGCAGGGGTGGCACCTGTGGACAGGGCAGCGTGCAGAGCTGCCTGGCTCCACCTCCACGTAGGAGCCAGAGGGAGGACATGCTGCTGCTTCTGGGAGCTGCTTGAGGTAAGCGCTGCCTGGAGTCTGCACTCCTGACCCCCTCCCGTGCCCCAACGCCTTGCCCCAGCCCTGATTCCCCTCCTGCCTTCTGAACCCCTTCATCCCAGCCTGGAGCAACTTCTTGCACCCCCAACCCCTCCTCCCCAGCCCCATCCCAGCGCCTGCACCCCCAGCTGGAGTCCTCACCCCTTGCCAAGCCAGAGCCCCCTCCCGCACCCTGAACTGCTCATTTTTGTCCCCACCCCAGAGCCCACACCCCCAGCCAGAGCCCTCACCCGCACCTGCAGCCCACCCCACAATTTCATGAGCATTCATGGCCCGCCATATAATTTCCATACCCAGATGTGGCCCTCGGACCAAAAAGTTTGCCCACCCCTGGATTAATGACTGAAGGAAAGGAGTTAAATGGCAGGATGACCCCAGGATGGTCCCAGCATGGAGAGAGAATTAGTGGGGAGGAGGAAATATGATTTAGGACATCTTCAGTTGCAATATGAATGTAAATTATGACTGTCTGGATTCTTTGTGTCATGTGATCAGGGAAAAGCTGGTTGAAGATCGTAAGAAGGGTGAATGAAAAAGGAACATGAGTTGCAGTGACCTTTGCAAAGGCATGTTGTTCAGTATTCTGTCAGACCATGAGCTTTTCGAAGAGAGGAGGCAGTAATCCCCCAGTTGTTGCCAAGACCACCTTGTTAGATTACTAAAAGTTGGTTGTCGGGGAGGGGATGTTGCAAGGGGGAAATCAGCTAGCTTTCTCTTGCAGTGGCAAGTCAGCATACTGCTGCTTGTCTGCATTAGGCGAGCCCAGGGATTTAAAAAACTTGTTTGATAATTATGTCAGTGAAAAGGTCATAATATAGCATTGTGTAAACAGGTACAAAATGATTTCTTTTGCCATAATGTATTGTTACAGATTTCAAAGCAGTAGGGTTAATGTTAGAAAATAGTGGACTTGGAGTGAAGTCTGAGAGATGCCTTACGGGAAGAAGTCAAATACCTGAGTTCCGCTGGAACTGCTGAAGAAAGGTAATCTCTCCTTGACACACACACGCTGGAGAGAAGGCCTTTGAACTTTATGCTATATTATTTGGACTGGTGTTATTGTAATCCATGTTGGCAGGGAAGCAAAGAATAGAATGGAATTCATAGACGAGGAACTAACGGATTCTTTTATATCTTTGCTATAGCTGATTTTCTTTATGGATTTGAGAGTTTGTGGCTGTCACATTTTTTTTCTCCTCTAATTTCCGGTAAAAATGTAAATCTTTCATTAAGACTGAAGAGAGAGGTCAAATGTGCTGAGCATGGGGTGGACTAGGTGTTGTCCAAGGGTAGAAATATTACAGCGACACAGCTGCAGCTGTGCTGTAGCATAGGCACTAATTTGCACAAGCAACGGACCGGGTTTTTCTGTGGCTGTAGTAAATCCACCTCTCTGAGAGGTAGCTAAATGGACAGAAAAATTCTTCCATCAGCCAAGCACTATCTATACTGGGACTTAGATCACCTTAGCTACATCTCTCAGGGGTGTGAATTTTTCACATTCCTGAGTGATGTCATTAGGCCAGCCTAAGTTTAGGTGTAGACCAGGCCCAGATTCGACGACTTCTTGCTGAATTTGTTTAACATATGAATAGAACTGGTACCAGAACTAAGGGGGTGGTAGAACTCATCACCCGACCCCCCACAAGTTATGAGATTTTTACTCGAAAAATGCTTCACAGGCTATAGGTAGCCAAAGGATGAAGACAACAGTAGGGAGAATGGTGGTGGAGTAGCCAAGTGATGGTACCACACTGAATTCATTGTATATGATGAATTCCAAATCATACACAGTTTACTTCTCTGAATACTGCCTATCCCCTAAATCAGTGGTTTTCAACCTTTTTTTCATTTGCAGACCCCTAAACAATTTCAAATGGAGTCGCGGACTTGTTTGGAAATTTTAGACACAGTCCACGGATCCCAGGTTGAAAACCACTGCCCTAAATGATGTATTACCAGACATAATATATGCCTCCCTGATGTGGACTTCTGCACATTGTGTATAATTGTTGCTCCTCCCCTGTCACCATGGAAGCTTGCTGGACACTGCTGCTCTTCTGGGTACAAAAGATAATTGGGAGCTTGCCGCCCATTATATTTTTGGTGCTTAACAGTCGTAGATTTCAGGTTTTGTTTATTTTAAAGCTCTGTAAATTATTTTTTCCTTTTCTCTTCAGAGAAGCCAAGAAATCACTGGTTTAATAAGATATTCTGCAGTAATTATGTACACTAATGGAGTAATCACATTACTTTATTAGCTGTACATAACCTAACCCCTAGTAAAGTTGTCAATCTACATCAAAGAAAAAGATGAAATAGCAAAATGCATTTATTTGCAGACATCTTGAAAAATGCATGAACTGAGAAATGACCTTTTTTATTATAAAACACTTCTCGGTTGAATCAGTATAAAATCCCCCTTTTGTAGAACATGCAAAATTACAGTACATTGTGGATCTTAGGATCACTTTTAAATGCCATCCACATCCTTTGTATTTTTCTGCTTTGAGAAACGGAAGCAATGTTTGCCTCTGAAGTGTTATGTACACGTTTAGTCTCAGTAAGTGAGCAAGGTCAAATTATATTGCCATCATGGGATTCATTCTTTTCATTGTTTGTCTGTACATTTTTTTGTTGGATGAGTAACTCTATTAAACTATAGAAGAACAATTTACAGTAAAGATTGCAGTTTGTCTGCTAGTGGGCATATAAGCTATGTGAAGTGCATCCTTTTTGTAAGCGGCACTTGGTAGATTTTTTTGAGTGGTAGTAATTGTTTCTTTTGACTTGCCATTTTCTTTTATAATAGCACAGTATTAGTGCTGTGTAATAATGGACAGTAATCCTGTGTTTCTTCCATTTATACTAAAAAGAGGAATATACGCATGAAGTAACAAAATACAAAGAAAATTTAGTTTGATACACAAGGAAACTGAGTCACATACCCTTTTGTGACATGACATGTAGACAGAGGTGGTTAAGGGTTCTTACTATAGACTTTTGCCTGCAATAGCTACAATTGAAGTAAAGGCTACGTTATGGACAAATATCAGAATCAGGTGGATTACTAATCAATGTGAACATTTAATCAGCTATTCATGCAGGATTCTCTTTCTTTAATGTTAGCTCCTTACCATGAGGTTGGTGGAACTCTCCTACCTTGCAAGTTCTTTTGAATGCAGCATTGGCAAGTTGGATTGAGTGTCAAGACACCTATTGGACACTCCATACCATTCTCTGCCAAAGTATAAATGCTGCCCTACTTCTTCTCATTTTGAAATTGACTGTAATTGTGTTTTATATGTTTCTGTGGGTTTTAAGAATTAATTTTTATTTAAAAATGTGCTACCGTGGTGTTTGTGCAGGAATTCCCCCCTACCACCTCCGCCCTACTCCCACCAAGACGTAATTGGTTTCATTAACATCCATTACTGGTATAGCTAATTACCCTATAGCTAATTTTGTTTGTGGTAGATTGAGACCTGTAGTTCTCAGGAAAATTAATTGTCTTCATGTGTTAACCCACCTACCATTCCACGTGGGTCTATACCTGCCTTTTAAAACGATTTTGCATACAGGTGTGTGTATGGCTTGGGTTCATGTTCTGCTTCAGCAGCTGGAATCAGTTGAGGCACTTGACTTAGTAGTCCCCAGATTTAAACGTCAGTGAGTTTGATACATTCTCAGTGAATGGCCCTTTTGTTGCAGCCCTGGCTGAGCCACCTTTTGTGGTTGGTCACCAGTGTGCTGTATTGGACCCAGCCGTAGAATCTTACATGCTACTAATTTCTCTGAGTCTGAGTAGTGACTTATCACTGCTGATGGAGACCTCATTTCTGACACCCCTCTTGGCAGGGAGACCCCCCAGTGCCTCAGCTCTTCCAAGCCCCCCCGGTTGCATATGTATGCTCCCCACCAAAGTCTGTCTCCATGGGCACTCTAGGATTATAGTTTAGTTCTCCCAGGACCATGTGACAGTTTAAGAAGCATTTTGCAAAGCCTGTGTTCCTTATTTTTAATGCACATACTCAGATAACACAAGAGCATTACAGATGTAGGCAAAACAACAAACAGCAGAATGCAAGAGCCCTTCGTCTGGTCTCTTATGTGTGTCTCAGTTTGGTCCAAGTCTGTAAGGAAGGCCGGGTCCCTCCTGCCCTCCACTCCTCCTGCTGAGTCATCTGGTTCCCCATGCTAGAGAACATGCAATGTTAAGAGCTGTCTTTGACACTTTTTCTTTGTTCCTGTCCTTCTGCTGGGATTTTCCATGCAGGGTTGCTGACAGAGTAATTAACTCCCCTTTGTTCTATCAGGGTAGAGCTACCTAATGCTGATGACTCCTTGAAGGCCCTGATGCAGTTCCCCCAGACGTAGCCTGCTTTCTGCTACAAAATGGAAGTTCTAATCCACACTGAAGGTTCCAAACATAAACGCTGTTCATAAAACAAAGAGAAATTCATCAGTTTATCAGAGTAGCAGCTGTGTTAGTCTGTATCTGCAAAAAGAAAAGGAGGACTTGTGGCACCTTAGAGACTAACGCATTTATTTGAGCATAAGCTTTCGTGAGCTACAGCTCACTTCATCGGATGCATTCAATGGAAAATACAGTGGGGAGATTTATATACACAGAGAATATAAAACAATGGGTGTTACCATGCACAATGTAAGGATCAGGTAAGGTGAGCTGTTACTAGCAGGAGAGCGGGGGGGGGGGTAATAGCTGCTGGTAACACCCATTGTTTCATGTTGTCTGTGTATATAAATCTGCGGAATATTGTTATAAGACTACATTGATCATTTTGGGATGGGAGTAGACAATTGCTCCATGTCTTACAGGACAGCATTTGAAAATATTCTCAGTTCAGAGAGATTTTTGTTACCAACTCCCCAGCTAACTCCTTTTCAGGATCTCCCTTGGGAACTTCAGTTTTTGTCTGTCTTTGTAATCTTCTTTGTGTATTTCCCAGCCTTTCCATATGAATTAAAGCCTCTTTTTATCATTCCCCCCCATGCCTTTTCTGTCTTTTCAAAGTAATTTCTAAAGCAGTGGTCCCCAAACTTTTTACCTCATGTCCCCCCCCCCCATCCCATAGAGTAAGGGGGCTAAGGCTGGGGCCGCAGCTGGGGGCAGGGGCAGAGCCTTGGCCGCTGGGGGCAGGGGCAGAGCTAGGTGGTGCCCCCCTCCATGGGGGCTAGCCTGGGTCTCAGCTACGTCCCCCTGAATGTTCCTCTCTGCCCCTGTAGGGGGGTATGCCCCACAGTTTGGGGACCTGTGTTCCATAGCGTGGATCCAAAATAGTGTGTGTATCATAAAGACTGCTGAGTTAATGTGGCATCTTTACATACATAAAATGTACCTAGGCATTCCTTGCCTTAAATGTCATGCTTATAAATCCACTTTTCCATTCTCCTCAGGAGAAACTTGGTGGTTGCTCTGAAGACTGAGGGGACCTGCCCCATCAATTTTGGCAAGAATTTGTATTCATTAAAAATATATATATATTCTAGCTATGATGTTTTCAAAGATAATGTACCACTGTGAATTAGCTATAAATGGATGCAGATGTCATCTTTGAGTCCGTTTGCAGATCAGTCTAGTGCCGTTGCCTCTGCTCCTAGCTTTCTTGAGCTGCAGCAGCGACTGGTTGCTTTGTTGCTATTGTGCAGCAGCAAAGCTGCCCAGAATCTCTGGGTGGCAGCAGGGTCAGGCTCTGGAGCTACATATATTAACATGGAGAGAGAGCACGCAAATGAAAAGCTCAGGGTGGAGTAAAGTACAGGACATCCGTTTCTGTGATAGCAAGGAGGCTTTTGGTTGCAGTAGTGTGATTGTAAGCCCCTCTATATCCCCAGTGGTTGGGAGGTTGTATGTGAGATTAGAAGGACTGGGATTAGAGTAGTAAAGACCCATCACTCAATATCCAGCAGGCTTGTAGGGAGAGAAGAGAGGAGTAAATAGAAAGGTTCATTCTAAAAGTAAATAGGGACTGATTGAATACTTTGATTGGGGTACATGAACAGCACCTGGGACCTCTCACAAGGATGTTGCCCCTAAACCTCACCCAATCTGTAATATCTATCTCAGGCCATGTCTACACTGCCATTTATGTTGCTTAGGAGTGTGAACCCTCCTCCCCCAAGCGACATAAGGTACGCTGGCATAAGTGGTAGTGTGCACAGCACTATGCCTGCTGCTGCTCTTTGGCTTAAGATGGCTGCACAAGAGATTTTTACAGTGGCGCAGCTGTACTGGTACAGCTCTGCCGCTTAAGGTCTTTAGTTGTAGACGTAGCCTCAGACAGTGACATTTTGTTCTGGGACGCTCTCAAATCTTTAGGTCAATTTTTTCAAGCCTTGTGAAATACTGTGCACACTTACGGCACTGTATCCAATTTAAACAGTCATGATAAAGTATTTCTATTTGCTACACTGTAGTTTTAACAGAGCTGTGTGTGGGGGTGAGGGGCATGCTGGATAGACTATTTTACACTTCTGTCATCATAGCTAACAGGATTATTTTTCTATTGATTAAGTTTTTGCAGAATCCAGGAAATTCAAGAGTCCTTTTCAGCTCTTCAAGTACAAAAGTAGAAAGCTGCTTAACCCTCATAGTTTTAGTCTAATTTTACTCTTCTATTTAACAATGCAGTCAAATTAGAAATTGACAAGGGGGATAGAGGCCCAGAGCCGCTGCATTTTAAAGTGTTTACAATTTAGCTCGCTGACTAGATATTTGTCATCACTTCATTAACACTGCAGAGTAGAGGCAAACTGAAGAGTTTTGAAAGCTCTTATTTTCAATTTGAAGGCATTTTAACTTTTAGGATAATAAACAATAATTGTAGTGTGCTCAGTGGAAACAAGGTATACATATCATGTTTGCATTTTGTATTTTTGTGCACAGTAAATCCTGATATATAAATTTGTGGTCTCTTGTGAAAACTCTCTTCATGTGTTGGTAATGTTATCTTTTGGCATTTCACCTAAAATCTCTTCCTGTTTTTTATGTGGAATATTTCCTTAAGGTAATTGCTAACATGTTTTCGAAATATTTACACACAATCCTAATGGTGCTAATTGGCACTGGAAGATCTGATGAATAGCAAACTGTTGTAGCAGAAATTAACTTAAAGCACATCCACAATAAATTCTTATATCCCGGGCTGGGCTTTCTTGCCTTTGTCACCGTTTAGTTATAAAAAACAGACAAACATGCAGAAATGAAAGGCATCCTGTGAGTTTATATCATCAGCCCTAATTTTGTTTTAGTAAGTTGAGTCAGCATTTTCTATATTTTATTAAATATAATTTGCAACTTTCCCCTAATGTTCCTGTAAGAAATTTTGCACCTTTGTTCAAATGAAATGTGTTATACAGATACATTTGAAAGAACAGGTTTTTTGTCTTGCACATATCTTTAGTTCAATATTTAGGTTTACTACAACATCACCAAAATTCTTCTAGTAGTTTCCAGATTTATACCCAGTGACTCCCTCTAGTTTGTTTTCTTTATATTGCTGTAAAGTGTTACTTTACCTTCCGATCTATATTTCACATATTCCTGAAAGAACTAAAATGCTGTGCTTTTCTCCACATGGATAACACCATCTTTAATGGGAATTATGTTTCCTTTCTTAAAATGGAAATTTCATTACTTAATTGTTATATTGCACAGTGGAGGAGGGTATAGCAAAGAATGGATGGAGGAGGAATGTTCACTGTCTCATAAGAGGAACCAAAACTGTTCCCCTGGCAAACAATATCTTAAATATATCCATAAGGCAGGAGGGGGAGAGAGAGAGTGTGAGTGTGAGAAAAATGACTTAGAAAGTGCTCTTATGCACGCGTATTAGCCTATCCCAGGAAACAAGGTGAGCGTGAAGGGAAAACTTATTTACAAATCTGTGGTCTTTTCTTCAACTATGATAACTGTACCTTCTCAGAAAGGAAGGAGTTTGGAGAATGTGTCTTTTGCCCACATCATAGTCCCATCTGTGTTGGGATGACAGTTAAACTATAGACTCTGGGAACCTCTGTCTCAGCATAAGCCTTCTTTACATCTGTGCACTCCTAAAAGACCCCTGGCCCTGTTAGCACAGCTGGCTGCCATTGGATGCCCCAGTGTTACGTACGTTCTGGTCCCCTCTTTGGTGTTGCAGGAAGAGAGGAGGAGGAAGAAGCAACAAAAAATTTGTTCCCTGATTTCAGTACTTCCTACCATGGCGCACACTTTTTTTTTAAATGAACACCTGTCATGGACTTAGAATAAATAGCAAGAAATCAGTGGTGCAGGGGATGGTTCAGTGTACCTGCCTGTGTTCTCAGTGCTGCCCCCTGTCACTTTTCTGTGGGTTTCCTGCTCCATGCCTTCCTGGAGAACACACAGGCAGACTCCCATGTACTCAGTGGCATTTACCACAATGCCCACCATTCTCTGGAATGCGAGAACATTCCAGTGGAATTGTTCTCGAGACTCTCCGCTTCCATTTCAAATGATTTTTCGAGCCCTCATGTTTATGAAGATAGCGTTGAAAATTTGAATGGAGATTAAACAGATACAGTGTGGTCTTTCTGAATCTTCAGATCATCTAAAACCATTGCTCTGAGAGATGTTAACTGTACCATTCATCTCATGGATTAACTTGGAAACCTAAAGGTGACAGGTCAAGCCAAACTTGCTCTAATACTGCTCCAGTTGGGAAAATTAATACTAAAATAACTAGGACAGAAGCTGCTGTACTGATTGATTCATTTTCATATTTAATCATTGCAAAAATATTTTTTTAAATTCAGACAAAGTTGCCACAAAACTTTCAGTATACCACACTAGAGTGAGGCCAAATCCAGGGACCTTACTTTTGAATTTAGATCTAGCTTTGGTGCCTATTATTGTTCAGAGTTATTACAGAGTCTGTTGAGTTTTTAACAGAAAGTTTGCGATTATTTCCAGCCTGAGGATGCAGCTGAAAACATTCAGGGCATAAAGAATGTTGTATTCCTAATTAGACTTACTTTTAAGCATTTTTGTGTGTGTGAAGTCTAATTAGTTTATCAGTTGAATGTGCTATCTATCATGTTATTCTACCAAGGTAGAATGATTGAACAGTTCCTGAAGTCTTGCCTGTCTTCTGTAACTTGATGTGGTTGTATGGGGTTTGCATGTATTCAGATTGAATTTCTGTGCCTCAGTTAGGGAACTGAAGTTCTTTATAGGTAAGAGTGAATTTAGTGTCTTGAAAGATGGATTGGAGATGCAAGTCCATTTTTTTAAGAGTGGGTTCATCATGGACAAGAGGCGGTGCAAGCTTCCCTGCACTATTCCAGTGATGTGCCTAAACTCTTACCTAGAAGAGGCTACCTCTGATTGGGAGTAGCTTATTCTTCTTGCCTTTCTGTCCTTGATTTCTCTGTGTAGACTGTTAATAAAGATGTCCTTTATAACTGGTTGTGGAGATGGATTTTCTCCATCCCTTTCCAGTGGGAACTTTTGACCACCCCACTACTTATTACACTGAAGCCCTCTGAACAGTTGTTGGGGCAGATCTCAAGGCACTGATCCAGAAGCAAAAGCCTCTTATCCTTTTACCAGTCCCCTTGAACCAATCCCTGAGAGACATCATTTAAAAATATTTCTATGAATCCGAGTCAGTGCTTCATTTCTTATGCAATTAGCTATATTTGTTAATGATTATAAAATGTATAATTTCAAGTTAATGTTGGAAAATTTGTTAACATTATTTTTACTTCTGGGCTTCAGGGGTCTAGTTTACATTTCTTTGATTTAATTTAGATATTCCTGACTTGGCTGATTAAACTCCCAGAGAGACACATTTACATCAAAATTAATCATATAGATAGTTGAGGCGCTTGAGTAACTGAAAACTCAGTTTAGAATTAGATTGTAGTGTTTGTGTGGAACACATGCTTACTATATAGAAGAGCTATTTGTATCAAACCAGCAGATTCTTAACAAAAAGGGGTTCCTCAGACGTGATGGATGCTATAGATGAAGTTGAGAATTACTATTGTACATATTGTGTTCGGAATGTTAAGTGTGTGTGTAGATATAGCTATATAAAATAGTGTTTTTGTGCAGCAAATTTTAGAATTAATATTATTGATAAACCTTTTTCCATTACTTCTATTAAAAAGGAAATCATCACAGAAAGATTCCTATTATATATAAGATGACCGTTACATCCCACCATATCAACAGGATTCCATGACAAAGTCCTTTGTTAAATAAAATCCAAATTCTTTACAGGAAAATATTGATACTGCAGCCTGTTTGAATACATATATTATAATTATTCATTCAGGTGTTTGTTTACCAGTGTCCTTTAAAAATATGATGAAGTACTGTGCTGAATATGGATAGAGATACATATGTGCTATAGGATTTTATTGAATTGAGGCCTTAACTTACGTTCTTAGTAAAATATTGATCCTGGAAAGCTTTTATTTAAAAGAATATCTTTTAAAAAGAGGAGAGAGAGACATAAATATTCTCTGAATAATTTTGGTGAGATTTCCTTTTCCAGCAGCACTTTAAATCCAAGGGAACTTGGTTGGCTATAATAAACTTTATCTATTTGTAACAGTGGATTAGATGTAACCTCAAAAAATAGTTCAGACAGGGATTGAATTCTGGATTTATTCTAATGTTATTGATTAGCCTATTTACAAATGCCAGTTACTTTAAAACATGTTACCTGCTTGTACTTTTGAAATCTTTTTTCTTAATATAACTTTCTAGAAGACAGGAAATTCAATCTTTATTTTACCCTATTTTTATGGCCATCTATTACGGACCTGTAAGAATGGCATATGTAATATTTGTGGTGCAATATTTGGGCTGGGGAACATGCGTTAAAGATGTAATGAGAAACTAAATTCCTGTTTTTTGAGGACTAGACCCTAAATGTTATAACAAGAAGTGTGTGTGTGTGTGTGTGTATTGACATTGGTAAATACTTTGATATTTTAAAAAGGTTTTGTGTGCATCTTATTTAGCCCTTTCTTCAAAAAGAATAATGGATAAATGGGATACGAGTGTTACTTACCATAATGAAAAACAGAATCTCTTGCAAACCAGAGCACTACAGTGTTTCACTCCTGCTGTTTTATTTTTAACCCCAAATAGTTAAAAGAGCTGAAAGCCTATTTACCACTTTGCAGAGCAGTAGAAAGTGCCTAATGATCCTCTAGTACAGAACAGCTACGAATCTTTCATGCCCTTTCCTAGATTTTTTGGTTCCAAGAGTGGATTTTTTCCCTTTCCAAATAAAAAGAAATCTTAATGTAGAGAGCACCATTTTTATCATTCTTAACATTTTGCCTATCATGCTGGAAGATTCTTCAGAGAATAAAATAGACTCTTCATAAAGAAAGCGTGAGCTTCTTAAAAAGTGGTCTGCATTCTTATGGTACCCAGAGTTTTGAAATAATGCTGCGTAATTAATATATGATACTCGGAAATTGTATCAGACGTGATCTCTACTAGATTGTTATGGCATCTGAAGTAGCTGTATTAAAATGCGTGTATCCTGAACTTGAATTATTTTTGTAAGACTGCTTTCCGATTGGCTTATGAGTCCTTATGTCTCTGTCTTGCAAGAACTTGTTAGCTGTGATTCCTTCAGCACTCCCGTAAACCCAGTAAAGGGCAGAAAAATAGGCAAATTTGTATTTCCACCTTAGTCCTGATTTTATTTAAACTGAAAATGAATACATTGCATGCGTTAAAAACCTACTGGGACCAAAAATTTTAGAGGTTTTTTTAAAATTTAGGAATACAACCTGAGAGGGAACGAATTTTTAAAGTTTACACAAGTAGGATACATAAGATTTCTTAGCAATACTAAAAATCATCTAGTTTTGGGCTGGTGAGTTGGAAATGTTCTGAAATGCCAATGTGTTTCAAAAGATATTGGGTCAGATTCTGATCAAGCATGAGCCCATTTTATGCTGGTGTAACACTGCTGACTTGAGTGAGGTTACTGTGGATTTACACTGGTAAAAATAAGGTCAGGACCAGGCATATTAGCTCAATCTCTCTTACTGGGGCTGTCTTCAAACAATTTGGATACAAGGATTCGATTTTGTAAAAGCCTATAAGAGTCTTTGTTCCATAGGGTTCTGAAGACTGTGCTTTATTAATATTCATGGGAGAAGTGTAGCATAATCAGTGTATGTATCCATCTCATGCCATAATATTGCTTTTCTGAGTGTTGTACTTAATTTGTTTTTATGCCATTTTTCTGTGCGCTTGATTTCATCGTCAAACATTTGATTAGTCCATATCGGTGAATTTAGAGAGGCGAGGCTGCTCAAGGGAAACCCTACATCCATGGTATACCCGTACAGCAGGCAACTATAAGGTGGTTGGGTGCACTAAGGGAATGCAAGGTGTTGTGAGGACTGACTAGTACTGCTGACTCCGTGTAACGCTGCTGGATTTCATGTGAGAGCCCCTTTTCTCTGTTCCTCACCCTCCCCAGAGTCCAGGGCCTTGAAGGGCTACAACTGGGGCTTTTTTTGTAATAAATACACACTAAAATATGATGTATAAAATTCTAGGCATTGCTGCTTATATCAGGCCATTTGTTTCTGACCCTAGCAGAAAACAAGTAAACATGGTAGTTGATAATAGCAACCAGTTTGTCAATGCTGAGTGTGTATTAAAAAATGCTACTGAGAACTTGAACAGAAAAGAGATTTATAAGCTTAAACCCATGTTCAGTTTTTTTGCGGTTATCGTCCCTTGGTTTTCCTTCTTGAAGTGGTAATATTGAAACAGAGAACCAGAACATATCAGAAATCTTGTTTCCTAATTGCTGATGTGCACCAAAGTGGCCTTTTTGCAAGTAAATTTTATGATTGTATGAAGTTCGTTTAGGTAAAAAGTAACTGTTCACATATTTCTGTCAGTAGTTTGCATAAAAAAAATCCTGCATTTTCTTGATGGTGTAATCAAAGCTTTTTTTTAAAGCACAAAGTGTTGAATAACCTCGTTTTTAAGATAAACCTGAAAAAGTAGAGAGACATCCTCTCCTCGCTCCCCCATTCTTCTATTTCCAGCTTTTCTTCTGAACATCAGGCTAATAATGTCTTGCCATTTTCAGAATATTTCATTTGAGTTCTGACAGTAATAACCATTTTTTATCTGGCTGCCATGGGTCCTTCTAAGATGGACTACTGTAATGAGTTCATTCTCTGTCCAGTGAGGAGAGAATACATTAAATGTCTGAAACAGTGTGAAAAGGATGAAAGCCAGCTTACAATTCCAGTGAAAATAAAAGCAATATATTTATTTCCAGTGGAATGTGGAAAGTTCCTGGTTAGATGGACCTTGGGAATTGCTGGAGATAAAGCATTTGCTTTTTGCGTAGACGTATGTTTGTGTATTTTGAGGTGACACCACTCACTTCATTGTTGTTTCCAGTCTGGAGAGCTTGAGCTCTTTTTCTATGCCTGTGAAGGTTATGGGAGATTTTATTTTTAAATTAATGTGGTGCTTATGAAAAGTCAGGTTCTGGGTTGACTGCCCTACAGTGTGGAGTCTTCTACTTACTCCAGCCACTGACACTACTTGTGCAGTAGGGCTACTACCCAATGTGAGTAAAGGTGGTTGAATCGAACCCGAGGTTATGGAACAGGTAGCAGCAATGCGAGGTTCCCCAAATCAAGTTCTTGATGTGCTTGAAGTTCTGGCTGGAGGGATCAGTCTTGGGGGTTGGAGAATAGTGCACTCTCCAGTCCCTTTCATGTGCTTTATTAACATTCCTGGGAGAGGTATAGCATAATGAGCATATGTGTTCATCTTATGTCCATATATCTTGCTGAGACTACCAATAAAGCAGCCAGTTATGTTACTAGTGCTGTGGACAACTATCCGCCATGTGCAAAGGACAGGAGTGACATGGCAGATTATCTGTATCAGGTATTCCAACCTCGCTGTCTGAGGGTTGTGGCATGTAGCAAAGGAGTTCTATTTGATTAATCTTCTCATTAGTTTTTTATTTGATCGATGGCAAAAGGTCTGAAAGTTTTTTTGTTTTTAAAGTTTTAATGAAACATTTCTTGCCAGATGGCCAAAAATGGCCATCTCTGATCTGTCAGCTGTCTGAACTGCTCCTTACTTCAGTTGTCTAATTAACTAGTCTAATGTTTTGACTGTAATTCATTAATAGAGAATGGCCAATAAATGGGGTGTCAAAGCCACTGTTAAAATACATATCTCAAGAATATAAAGAGATCGTTAAGAATGAGGGGACAGAGCTGGAATCTGAAATCCAAACAAGCCACGATCTTGTAGTCCCTCACTTTTTGTGAAGAAGTCATTGTCCTAATCATGTTAGTAAATTCTTTTTGTCAGAGGACTACTGGGATCCTAAATGTGGTTATCCATCACAAAAATATAGTTTTCTCCAGTTGCGTTACCTGGGCAGTGTCTGATCTGAAGCTGAAACTGAAAATTGCATGCCTGCCTGAGTGTCCCTGCAAATGCCATTGAGTGGCAATTGCACCCAACTGCACTTTAGGGAGAGCATATACACAGTCAGCCATATGCACTATTAATCAGTCAAGTGCAGCTGAGTAGAAAGGAATTAATAAAGTAGGAGGAGAAGAAATTAATAAAGTAGTCAGTGGGTCAGTCATCAATTTCTTCTTCATTTGGGTGACATTTATAAGGAAACTGAGGCAGGAGTCCAGTTTCTATTTTCAGCAGTGGGCTGGATGCACCCATCAGTCAGCACACCCAATATTTTTATCTGCAGGTCGGCCACATGACCTGAAGGCAATAAATAGAATCATAGAAGTGGAAGGGACCTCGAGCGGTCATCTAGTCCAGTCCCTTGCACTTGTGGCAGTACTAAGCATTATCTAGACCATTCCTGACTGGTGTTTGTCTAACCTGCTCTTAAAAATCTCCAATGATGGAGATTCCACAACCTCCCTAGGCAATTTATTCCAGTGCTTAACTACCCTGACAGTTAGGAAGTTTTTCCGAATGTACAACCTAAACCTCCCTTGCTGCAATTTAAGCCCATTGCTTCTTGTCCTATCCTCAGAGGTTAAGGAAAACAATTTTTCCTCCTCCTCCTCCGAACAACCTTTTACATACTTGAAAACTGTTAGCATGTGCCCTCTCGTTCTTCTTTTTTCTAGACTAAACAAACCCAATTTTTTCAATCTTCCCTCATAGCTCACGTTTTCTAGACCTTTCATCATTTTTGTCGCTCTTCACTGGACTCTCTCCAATTTGTCCACATCCTTCCTGAAATGTGGCACCCAGAACTGAACACAATAGTCCAGTTGAGGCCTAAGCAGCGTGGAGTAGAGTGGAAGAATTACTTCTCCTGTCTTGCTTACAACACTCCTGCTTATACATCCCATAAGACTGTTGTCTTTTTTCTGAAACAGCGTTACACTGTTGACTCATATTTAGCTTGTGGTCTCCTATGACCCCCAGATCCCTTTCCTCAGTACTTCTTCCTAGGCAGTCATTTCCCATTTTGTATGTGTGCAACTGATTGTTCCTTCCTAAGTGGAGTACTTTGCATTTTTCCTTATTGAATTTCATCCTATTTACTTCAGACCATTTCTCCAGTTTGTCCAAATTATTTTGAATTTTAATCCTATCCTCCAAAGCACTTGCAACCCTTCCCAGCTTGGTATCATCTGCAAACTTTATAAGTGCAGTAAATTAAGTCAATTAAATTCCACTTGTCTGATCAAGGATTTTGGCTGTCCTGGCCTGTTTTGACAGTAGATGTTTTCCTAGCCCGCTTTTAATGTTTAAATCAAACAATCCTGACAAGAGAAAGCGGAAGCATGTGACACTGAGCCCCTTTGTTCCAACTGGCAAAGGACGCACAATTTTCTGTATTGTATAAACAAATATTTGACTTATTGAATTCTTGCTTAATGTGGCTGGATAGTCATCAGGATAATCTAAGGTGAATAAATCACTCAACTATTACAGATTTTAAAGATCTGATGTGTCGTAATTTTAATCCTTAATATATTTGTTTGATACTTCAGCTCAGTCAGTATGATGAATCAGAGAGATGGGAAAATAACTTGCTATGTAAGATGAGGTATTGGATCAATAAAAATCTGTATGACAATGGGATGCATGGTTTTCTGAGAATCTTCCATTTAGTCCTTGGCCTTTATTTTCAAATGCTTGTTTGAATTTAATTATGACCTAGTTTGGAGGAAAGCCTGAACACCCCGCAACTGACAGCAATATGAATATCATCCTTTGGTTTGAAACTTCTGCCTTTTAAATAACTGATTTAGACCAGCAACATTTGAGTGAAAACACACACGGCGTGTGATGTTACTGTTGCTGAGACAATATTTATTCTTTGAACTGATTCTCTGGTAGATTTGATATTTCTGATGTGTGGAAACACTACGTGCCGGTAGCTGTCATCTTTACCAGTGTGCAGTCATTGAATAATTGGAAGTAGAACAGGTTAGACCATTGTGAAATTTCACTGACAAGAAAAGAAAAATTAAGGTTTTTTGGTAACGTTTCTCCTTCCTCCATTTCCAATCAGCTCTGTATTTGAATAACATGAAGAGCTGCATTAATGAATGCTGACGCAGATTCCAAATTATACGCTTAATATATATCTCATAATTCCATAATGATGTAAATGGGAACTGGATGAATATCAGGGGACAGGATTTGGCATTTTAATGTAGGGTTCAGAGATATTTGGGTATTGGATGTTGTAATGGGGGGGGGCAGTCACCCCTTGCGTAAGTGATTAGGTGTGTTACTGCAGTCCTTTTCTTGCCTCTGGCATCCCCTGCAGGCTGTTGTCTGACCTTGGTGGTTCTTCTGTGGCTTGGCCCTCCAGCCAGGTCACAAAGTCCAAATGAACTTTTCCAGGGTAGTAGACTCCAGTAAATGAACAATCCTGTTGCTCTTGTTAGGGTCTTTGGTCCTGGCTCTGTGCCCTTTAAATTCAGGCCTGTGTTCAGGCTCTCAAGTAAACTCTGTCCCTTTTTTGGGGTTTATGCCATAATGGCTGGTAGGGGAATCCAGATCCACCCACTACTCTGCACTGCTTTCCTTCACTTCTTTGCTGCTTCTTCCCTGGGCCTCTTCCCACCTGGCCCCTTTAGCTTTAGCTTCACCCTTACCTCAGGGTTAGGGTTGTTAGGTCCTCTGCATGGAGAAAACCCAGCTGTGCAAAATGCAGCCAGAAACAATCTCCGGCTAGCACTTGAGCTCCTGGCCAGAGAGGAGCACACTTGCCTGCTCCTCTGGTCCCAGCCAGACACTGACTGCTAAGCCCCTTCAACTCCTTTTATCTGGGTCAGCAGGGCTCTGCTTGGCTCTTGCTATCCCCTGGAGAACTGGTCTCTGTGGTTTCCAAAATGGGCACCCTGGAGACTCTTCTCTAGGCAAGCTTGAAGGTTCCAACTTCACAGCTCTTTTCCTATCAGCTCACTGCTTCTTGAGGCAGGGTGTAGTAGGACAGCAGGGAGCCACAAAGACTGAATACACCCTATCACATATGTAATCTATATGTGAGACATAGTATTTAGTACTAAAGCACTCTTTATGGTTTAGATGCTCTGGGATCTTTCTCTCGGGATTAAGCGCTTTGTGGCACCAACAAGAATGTTTATCTTATGTTCCTGAAAACCACTTTTGATTTGGTGGCTGCTTATCACCAAGATCTGGCAGTGTTATTTGCCCCTTTTTAGCAAAGCAGTGTCCTGTGAATATAGTCATAACTTCTTCAGGAAATGCTTTTTACTCATGATGCCTTTCCCCCCGCACCTATGTTGTAACCAGCAATTAGTAGTAGTTTTAATGCCTAGTATAAATAGATGCTGTTTTTTTGTTTCATTTAAAAGTATTTTATTTTATTAAGTATGTAGTTTTACTACCGTAGGTCCCATTTTCTGCTTCTGGCAATCACCCTAAACAATTGTGCATTGCTTAGCTTTCTGTAGTCTGGGAGGAAAGAGTTAGAGGGTTTAGGGTTCTAATTACCTCTTACTGTTGTTCGAAAGGCAAGGCCAGAAAGTAGAGAAGTTAATATCAAATCCCTGAGTCAGTGTTTTTATTTTCTCCAGAAAAGGTTTACTTTGACCAGAAGTTAGAGACGCTCCAAGCATTCAGAACTGATTGATCTAGGAATCCTGAAAAAAGAAAGCAAAACCATGTGGCACTGAGCTTCTTTGTTCCAACTGGCAAAGGACACATTCAACAGACCATTGTCAAAATAGTTACCTTACAATACATTGTTTGGCTATCATATAAAAATTGGTGACACTTTGATCATGAATATCACCATGTGGTGTATGTATGGTTTGTGTATAAAGAGTTATGTATATGGAAATATATTGTTAAAACAAGTTTTGGAGGTAGTGGATACACAAGTTTGCCCTAGACAAAGGAATGTTGTTTTGCCTTTTGCCAGTGTCTCCAGTGCAAATTGAGCAAGATAAGGCCAGAGACAGTGGAAGTACCTTTACATCTAAGCTCAACAAAGTGATAAAACCAACTGGGGAAGTAAATTGACCAGAGGAAGAGGGAGACAGCATGGGGTTTGCACAACAGTAGGGAAGAGAGAACCTTTATCTGAGGATACTCTTAACAGGTTCAGTGGACTATAAAAAGAAAGGAAGAGAACCCTGTAGGTATCCATCACTTAGGGGACAGAGGCTCAGAGTGTGCGGTTCCCTGTGAATGGTGGATCCTCTTGGTTAGAAGGGCAGGCGCTTATTATAGTTTGTAAGTGAGAAACTGTTTTAGGCTATGATATAGCTTGCTAGAATTAAGTTTAAGGCCCTAGAAAGTGTGTTGGTTTTGTTTTGTTTGTAACCCCTTTCTGTCTTTTTTTTGTTTTGTTTTAATTCTTGCCTGTGTTCTTTATTAATTCTCCTTTTACAGCAAAACCGCCTCCGTTCTGTTACGTTAGATTAGCTGAGGACTTATGCTTTACTTTAATAGGCTGGTGTGTACACTTTTTTTCTTTGGAGGATGCAAAACTTAATTTCTCTGAGTGTCCAGTGAGAGAGACTGGTCACTGCAGAGAGATGTCTCTGGGGAACTGGGATTCACTGATTCTTAATCTTGCCTTGTAGATACCACTGGTAGTCTTGAGGAGTTTACTGGTGAAGTAGACAGGCTGGTGTGTTAGGGAGCTGCCACAGGCTAATCTCCAGTAAAACTCCCTCTTGCTGAGAGTTTAACACATTGGCTTAGGGTCCTGGGCTGCCCTGAGGAGACTCTCACAGCACCGCTGTCAGAAAATTGGTCTGGGCTTCATAGTATACCAAGAGTGGCCAAACTTACTAACCTTCCGAGGTGTATAATAATCTTCAGAAGTTGGAGAGCTGCAAGACGCTCACAACCTGCCCCATGGGGTGGCACCTGCTGGGGCTCAGAGCTTCATTTCTGTGGGGTGGCACCTAGCTGAAGCCCCAAGACCCCCCCCCCCCGCTTCCTGCAGAGCTGGACTAGCTCTACCACCTGCTGCAGGGCAGAAGCCCCAAGCCCCCTCCCCTACTCTGGTGGGTGGAGAACGGGGAGCTCCATGGGCTGCGTGCGGCTCGTGTGCTTCGGTTTGGCCACGCCTATAGTATACAGTACTTTGTCAGCGCTGCAGTTTGCAGATGTTACTTTCATCTGACTTGGCTTTTGGCAGGCATACCCCGCAAGTGGGAGTTGTAAATCCTGTGGCCCTGACATGCTAGGTTTAGAATGCTAGCGTTATCTGGGATGGTACTGTATAGGAAACACAGGAGATGTTTTAAAAAACCAATAATGACAATTAAAAAACCCTTCTCTGTGATAATAGCTGCTTCCTGTAAACAGCTCAGGCTGTGTATGTGGTTGATTTTGGTGCTTCATTGTCATGGACTAATTGCATCTTTGCTGTCTGAGTTAAGAAAACTCTCTTTCCCTCTCCACTTCTTGGATTCTACAGCACATCTGACTCCTACACCAAACTGCTCAGTTTCTCTTGTATTTATTTCAGGCCTGATGCTTACAGCATTCTGGATCAATCTGGTCACATTAATTCAACTTAATGACAGGAACAGCCATTGTTGGTTACTAAGTTCTGTGAATGAGCATGCAAGTGAACAAACACAATGAAAAGGCAAGCATAATGCAGTGCTAAATGTACTTACTTCATTTATTTTGGCACGTGTGATTAGTAAATATACTGAAGAACATTTTGGAAGCATAGTAACAATCTTAACTCGAGAGCTTATCATAGCACTGTCCTTGCTACTGAATGTTTGCTGAGAGGTGGTGGGACCATTTTTAGTGTGAATTCTAAAGATTGACAAAGTGTGAATTAGTGAGATACCAATGTACTTCTAATGTAAACTTTGCAGCAGCCTATATTCAAATGATGATTACTTTTTTCCACAGTATTTTTGGTATTTTTGATCTCTGCTTTAGAGAGTCTTAGGGATGGATGTACATTGTTTTTGTTGTGTTTTAAAGAAACAAACCTATTTTGCACTGAGTTTCATTCTCTTCCCCCAAAATGTTTCTGTGCCTTGTTCTGCTTGGGTGCAGTGGGATGAAGGAGGGAGCTTCTTCTCTGGGTCCATCTTGTGCCAGCAGTGGGGCATCTTCCCTCTGATCTTGGAAATGCACTAGGAAATAGTCTAGGCTAATGCACACACCACTGCCTCAACAGCTGTTTTGGGGTGTGTCCCACACCTCAGTCTGGCTACTGTGTGCGCTGTGGTCAGCACCAAGTGCTGGCTGGCAGATGGATGTGCACAACATTCTTGCTCAGAGAAGCAATGTGAAATGGTGACCGAGCTTCGGGTGATAATTATTTGAGCCCCCTTGAGTATCAGGTCTCCCCCATTCTATTATGGCTCTTCCTTGTATTGCAGATTCTGTCAACTTCTTTGAGAAATGTAGGCTTTAGTTTTGGACAGTTTATGTACTTCTGTCTTCCTACATGGGAGTGAACCTCAACTGACGTGACATATTTTGGGGAGATGCAAAAAGTACAAAGATGGGGAGGGAGGAGGAATTATTTGGTGTCACAGGGATATACTGCACTGGATGGCACAATGAAGATGAATTGTACTTTGCCGTTTTCAGTGTATACCTTGAATAGCAAGATTTTATTATACAAGATAATAAAGCAACACAAAATTAACGGTATTGGTTGAACCCATGTAAATACTTTCCATTTGCGTACAGATGCGCTTTACTGTTTTTGAAGAAATATAGCAGTCAAGGACCCAAAATAGACCTGAGAAACTCATACATTCAAGCATCCTTCATTGCCACAGGATGCACACTGAATTAATAAATTCACAATAATTTTTTAAAATGGAGTTTGCTAGCTTTGTTAGGAGGCAAGTTTAACTGTATGTATATCTTTAATATAATAGCTTCCATTCTGAAAGCCTCGATGCAAGCCATTCTCTGAGCCTCTTTTGTACGTTAATGACTTGTAGAAACCATTATGAAGAGTTCTGTTCAGTGTCAGCTGACTTTTCCGAGGCAGCTTCCTTGCACCAAGAGAATTTTAATTCTACCCTCATGAGATATCAAAGAAAAATGTAAGATTCACAGTTGTACCCTCTCCCCGGCACTCTTCCAAAGGTCGCACTACACATACATTTATAAAACTACAGTATATCATGGTATCTCCTTACTGCTTGTAACATAACTGTAAATGATGCTTAACCCTTAAGTCCAAGTCCCGTAATACCTGCCTGATCAAAGGACTGCAGGAATCCCAAAGCACTGAAATGTTTTGTTTGTTCATTTACACAAGCCAATCCTTCCTAGCTGGATTTTCATCTCTTCTCCCCATCCCGGTAGCAGCTACTGAATATCTGGAGTTCCTCTTCTCTGTTGGTCAGCACAGCTGCAAATAACTGTGTGCAGGGTGCTTAGACTCCCTCTGCCTGCTCAGTTCCCATGCTGCTCCTGTTTCTTTTCCCCGTTTCCGTCCCCCACATCCCTCTCTGATCCTGCGTAATGCCTCAATCCCCACTGTTTCTAGTCTCACCACTTTGCTTCTGTTTCCATTCTGTTCAAGATATCCAGTCTGCCTTCCTTTCCATATTGTCCATACTAATCCCCCTCCCCAACCACCCATTCCATCCAGCAGCCTCTGATTCTTCACTATCTCACCAGTATACCTCAATCCTGACCCAGGGGGGTAAATTCCCAGCATCACAGAGTAGTCCACTCTTTACTGCATCTCTGCTAATCAGGATGTAGGATTGTGATGATGACTTTTTTTTTTTAATGTGTTTGTCTGTCCTCTGCAAACTGGACTGAGCCCTCCAACTAATTTCATGCAACTCTTCGAAAAGGCTTTTGATTGTAACAAACCTTAATTACTGCTAAACAGTGCCAGGTTTTGACTAGTGAATTAGAGGTGAAAACTTGGGGTTCTATTATCAGTTCAATATAAAGATTTTCTGTCTTTTCAAAACAATTATTGAAGTTACAGCATGAGCCTTCACTTATTCCCCAGCAACTTTAGATTCTTCATCCTCTTCTTCGTATTTGTCCTTCCATCATACTGTCTACGAAAGCACTAAACTAAATCTAAAATAGAATGGTTAGCAGAGTCTGAGGCCAGCACAGTGCAGGGCGGGTGGCCTTTCTGACAGTTGAAGTTATTATATGGAATGTCAAAGCCGATATTAGAGAGACAAGGTGGGTGAGATAGGTGAGGTTACATCTTTTATTGGACTAACAGAAGTTAGTCCAATAAAAGATATAACCTCACCCACCTTATCTCTCAGACATAGTTATTATACCATTCCAGTTCTCTTTGAACATGGAGAATAAAATCAGCTATGATTTATTTTTGAGCACTTAATGGTGTGTTCTGCTTTGTGGTATAAATATTAGCTTCATGTTCATGGAAACGATGTTTCTATCTCTCTGATGAGGGAGTTTTTACTTTTGATATTTAGGTTAATTTTTAAAGATGTTTTCTGCAAGTCTGCCACGGATATCCATGACAGAGAGTGAGGAGATAGTGACTGTTCTTTTAGGTTGTGTTTTTTCTTTGCTACTGTTCCTTGCTAGGCTGATGGAGCATTTGCTCTGGCAGCTGCTGAAAAGTGCGATTTTTGTGAGATTCTGAGAGAGCTTAGCAAGATACCTCTTTGGAAAGTGCTGTGCTACCTGTAGCCATGTGGTGCCTTCAGCTCTGTGCTAACCATCTGTGCACAATATATTAAAATAAGAATGACAGAGATGGTAATCCCGGATCTCTTTTGTTTGCATTTTTATACTGCCACAAGTAAGGACTAATGCATCCATAAGGACTAATCTCTTTGTCCTATGCATTTTAGAAAGACCAATAAAACAGAAGCTGTGCCATATTTGAAAATCAAGGCTTTATGGTTTGGGTTTTTAAAGAACTTCAGTATAGAATTTGTATCACAGATACACTAAGTAAATGGGCAGTATTTGAAATTTTAATTGTCAGACTGATTTAAGAACAAAATGGTTTTCAGTGATCTATAATGTGTATTATTTATAACCCAAATTACTGAAAAATTTCCTTTTCAGCAATTTGTCACTTGCCTTAAGGAATTACATAATCTGACAATATGGAAAAATGTCTAGTACACTGTTGGCACAATACAAATAAGAGTAGGCCAACACTTTCGAAATGGTATGTCTTAAGTATGAAAATCTGCATTTATGTACCCAAATAAAAACACCCTGGTTTTCAGAGATGCTCAGCATCCACTGAAGCCAAAAGATGTTTTAGCTACTCAGCACTTTGGAAATCAGGCCACATGTATTTAGGCACCAAAGTACTTTTGGCCAGAATAAGAATAAGAATAAAAAGGTTAAGTGAAAGATCATTGCATGGTATTATTGTAATGCTGTAACTTGTAAAATCAGCTCTTAGAACTGTGTAACTGTTTTGAATTCTGAGGCCAGTTGCCTGGTAAATGAACACATTTTATCCATCACCTTAAGTTTTTAGCCTTGAAACACATGTTTCATTTTACTTTTGTTTGTTGTGAACAACTCCAAAGCGTCATAGGGAAGAGTTTATTTCAGTTTATTTTGAATTTCAGTTTATTTTGGCTGCTAGTACAAATGATGGACATTGCTTCTTCAGTTCTCCCTCTTTCACTGGGTGTCCTCTTCCCCGCTCGCTGCTCAAGTACAGACTCCCTCCTCTCTGGTGCCTGTTACCTTAGGCAGAGAGCATGCAAAAGATGCAGGTCTGTGCAGTGATGAGCTGCCAAAATCTTAACAACGGGTCCCTCCTCACCCCACGAGGGGGTCGTTTCCACCCCCGCCTCCTGGGACTCCTGCCCCATCCAACTCCCCCGCGTTCCTTGAACCCCCCCCCCAATCCCTGCCCCATCCATCCCTTCCCCGTCCCCTGACTGCCCCCAGAACCGGGCAGGATGGTCTCGTGCGCCACTGTAGTGGGTGCCAACCCCACCCCTAAGAGCCAGAGGCACCTGCGGGGGGCGCCGGAGGTGCTTACCTGGGGCAGCTCCCAGGAAGCATGCGGCAGGTCCCTCTGGCTCCTAGGGGCGAGGGAGCGAAGCTGGAGGGGAGCAGGGGGAGTGGCCGCTCCCCCACTGATCACATCAAAAGTGGCACCTTAGGTGCCGATTCCCTTGGTGCTCTGGGGCTGGAGCATCCACCCGCAGCTTCCCGCCCCATGCCTGGCCGCAGCTCACCTCACCTCCGCTCCGCCTCCTCCCCTGAACTCACTGCCCCGCTCTGCTTCTCCGCCCCCTCCCCCGGCTTCCCGAGAATCAGCTGTTCGGCGGGAAGCCTGGGAGGGCTGAGAAGCAGGCAGCGGCTTCCTGCTCAGGCCGAGGGTGGGGGAGGTGAGCTGCGGAGTGGTTCACCTGCGCGCACGACCCCCCCCCCCCTCCCCGGTTACCTGCTGTGGCACGGGTGGCCCTCCTCGTGCGCCCACCTTAGCTCACCTCCACCTCCCTGGGCCTGAGTGCCAAGCCGCCGCCTGCTTCTCCGCCTGCCCTGGCTTCCCGCTTGAACAGCTGATTCGCAGGAAGCCTCGGGGGGCGGAGAAGCAGAGTGGGGTGGTGCGTTCAGGGGAGGAGGCAGAGCGGAGGTGGGCTGGGGGTGGGGCGGGGAGCTGCCGGTGGGTGCTCTGCACCCACCAAATTTTCCCCTTGGGTGCTCCAGGGCTGGAGCACCCGTGGAGTCGGTGCCTAAGGCGCCACTTTTGGCCAGTTAAATTTAGAAGCCCTTTTAGAACCAGTTGTCCCTCGCGGAACAACCGCTTCTAAAAGGGCTTCTAAATTTAACAACCAGTTCCAGCGAACCGGTGCGAACTGGCTCCAGCTCACCAAGAAATGACTTGGGCTGCTTGTGCTTCAGGCTGGCACTTCTTCTTCCCATCTCCCAGATTCTGTGCGTTTTTTACTTTTCTTATTCGTGTTCTTGCATCTTCATTTATCCCATCTCTTTCTTTTCATTTATCGGTTCATACTTCATGCTTTTCCTCTGCAACTGCTTCTCATTCTGCTTTGTGGCCCTGCCCTCTAAAGAACCCCTGTGTAGGGGAAGTTTCCATCTCCCAAGTTCCTGCCAAATAGTGGTCCTGGATAATCTCCAAGTGGAGTAATACTGTAAACCGTGGGGCCACAGGAAAACGTGATTCCTCTGCTCCTACGCTCAATTAAAACCTCAGACACCATGTTTAGGAAGCTGTTAATGTAGTAATCAAATAATAGTAATGTAGATTGTCAGCCTATTGGAAATGGTGCTTTTGACCAGGAAGGTTTTTCTTGCTGAGTTCACTTTTCCTCATTTCCTCCTTGACACATTCTTCTTGGGGTGGGGCCAGGTTTGTTTCCCCATGGATTGATAGAACCAGCAAGTACAGCAAAGGGTTACATACTGCTTTGCTGGACATACACTATATATCCACGGCTCTTAAAGGGTTGACTGTTAAGGACTTCTAATATATTCGCACAGGTGATATTTGATAATTGCACTAAGCAGAGAAATAATTTGGGAGAAAAGAATTATTGGACACATATTCTTCACTGAGGTGCAGTGTTATAGAAAGCAAGGGGTTCGAACAAATATTGAATGCATAATATGTTTCTCATTATATGCATGATGTGGCCCCATTTGTTTTTAGATGGGCAGAACTACTTTAATAAACAAATGATCTCCAGTGATGCAGGTAACTTAAAAGTGGTGAACTTCAAAGAAGGTGATCCTTCATGAAAACTTTGAAACATATCTTCTTTAGAAAAGACTCTGCCTCTCTCATTTCCAGTCTCTCTCTTTTTAATTACTGGGGATGTTTTCATTAAAACAGGATCTTTAAGGTATTATCTGCTCCTGCTGTTTATTTCCCATCTTAAATTCTAATCTCTTATGACAGCATAATAATTTCCACAGCAACCTGTAGCAGTTTCATACACTACATCTTTATTTTGTTCAGTGACTTCCTTACAAACTGCATCTCAAATTTTTTTTTAGAAGTTGAATAATAGGTACAGTTTAAAGATCAAAATGAAAAGAAAAAAAGTTTGGCAATAGAAATTAGGAGGTATATGCAAAGAAGAACAGATATATGCTTTCAGATGAGATTAAAAAAAAGAAGAATTGATGAGGCGAAGAGACAGGAAGGCTGTTGATGGCTGAAGCAGCAGACAAGACGATTCTTGCACCAATGGTAATGAGATTAAGTGAAGGTACAGAAGGAGGACAGTGCTTTTTTTTTTTTTTTTTTAAATGAGACAGTTGGAGAAGAGTAGAAAGAAAGAAATGCAAGGTCCTTGAGGTAGCCTTGGAGCAACTCTCTGAAAAGTTTTAAAAACATAAAACATGATTATAAATGGAAAATAAGCTATAACAGATACATTCTTAAAAACTGACATCCTGCTTTCATACTAATGTTAATAGGAGCAATGCAATGAGAAATACAGAAGCTATGACAGACGCAGAACAGAATTGAGTCTAAATGGAATTTTCAAGCCCCCCCAGAAAAAAAAAAAGCCTTTAGGGGCTTGATTTTCAGAGGCACTGAGCTCTGGTTGATGTCAATGGGGGTTATAGGTACTTGGCATCTTTGAAAATCCGTCCGTAATTGTTTAAACACATGATTGACTTTTTATAACAATCCAAGGCTACGGGGTAATTCAGCATTACACCTTGTATGCCAACATAGAGCCCTGGACTGTCATATCTCTAACCCCATTCCCAGCTGAAAATCTGAATGTGAATTTTGGTGCCCTGGCTTGCGTGGGTATGATTTTGGACAAGGCACTCTACTGTCATCTCTGTTTGTCTTAACTGCCAAGTGAAAAATATTACAGTCATTGATAAATGTCACTTTCCAGTTATAACCCACACAGAATATAATGGGGGAGCAGTCTTAGGGAGAGACACTAGTGTGTGGGGGTGGGAAGTGTTACAGAGCAGGGGAAAGAGGATGAATGAGTAAGATATTGGGAGAGAATGAGATGCAGGGATTTAGAGATAAGAGAATAGAGGAGATTATTGATTGAGAAGAGGAACCAGGATGAGTGCTCCTCTAGTCTGCTGTGCTTAAATATGTCTGTGTTTCACAATGAAACAAAAATCCCAGAGGGCAGTATTAATTTTTCAGAGAGAGACAAACATATCCATAGAGCTGCCCTCCCCAAAAGAATGGGTGAGAGAAAGGAAAAGTAACTTACATATGGGTGATCCCAAACCATTTACCATGTGTAGGCTTAAAAACAAAGGTTAGAGTGATTTCCGGAAAAACAGCCACATGGGAAAAGTTAGCTGTGTTCTCAGTGGTCATGTCCAGCCAGACAATTAGGGTTAACTTAATCCTGTGTAACATGGGTGCTCTGATTGGAATCAAGAGTCTGAGAGGGACCAAGTTAGACCTGCGTCTGCAGTAATTGAACTTTGACAATAGGACCGGTCCTTTTTGAAAAAAGATTTCCTCCCTCTCCCATTTGTATGGCTGAACTGTTCTTTCTCAAACTTGGCTTTTAAATGTGTGACTGCACACAATCTTTTTATCTCTTTACGAAAGCTACATCTGTACGATAGCTAAATGTACATTTGTATACAGAGTTGCTATATAATAGCTATACATCTGTACACTTGTATATCCATAGATGATAATTACTCTGTAATCACACAAGCTAGAAAATTAATAGAAGGATTAATGAATATATAATGCCAACAAAAATTACAGGAAATTATAAAGTTAAAATCAGCCACCAGCCAAAGCCCATGTAGTTTCATGAGTACCAGGGAAGAATTTATATTGATGGAAATAGAGAAATATTTAAATTTGATACAGAGTTCAAACTGCTCATATCTGTGTGATGTGGGAGCCTGGAACCATTGGTAATAAGCTTCAACGCACACACTACGTTTATGCAAAATTTAATGAAAAACAGACTTACTATTGAATATATTGTTTTGCCTATTCAACAAAAGGAGTTCAATTTAGAATATTTTTGCATAATAAAGATAAGTGTTGACAGTGTAATGATCCATTTGGCACTGAGAGATAAAAATCATCAATGATTTTTAATAAAAAAAAAAAAACAACAAACCCCGCAACAAGATTTGAATTCAGTATGAAATAGACACTTTAACGAAAGTCTGTGTAAGCCGTTGTCCTGGAATTGTTTCCCAGGAGCCCAAGCTTTTTGCAGCCCCTACTCTTCTTGGAGGGCTGCGGGAGCCCCAAGTGGGCCACAGTAGCCCCCAAAGTAATTTATTCAGCGAGATGGTGGTACCAGGGTATCCAAAGGATCAAACGGATTGAAAGCATCTCCAGGAAAGCTGCTGCTGGCAAGTCGACAGTGAATTCCCTGGCCAGAGATTAAGCGTGCCCTGTCTTGGTGGTAGAGCTGATTGGGAATTTTCTGTCAAAACATTTTTTGTTGGAAATGTCAATTCAATGAAACCAAATCTATTCATGAAAGAGGGTTGGTTTCAGTGAATTTCCTGATTCAGAGACTTTTTGAAAAAAAAGCTTCAAAATTGCTGAAATATCCCATTTCAACATTTTTGAAATGAAAAGCTTTGTTTTTTTTACTCAAATGGCTTTACGTTTAAAAAAAAAAAAGGCAAACTGACTAAAACTGACTAAAACTGACTAAAACTGACTAAAAACTGACTAACTCCACTTTAAAGCTTTTTTGGCTTATTGATTCATGAACATTTTCAAGTTTTTTGACTTTTTGTTCCATGTCAGGCCAGCAAAATTTTTCAAAATCTTGAAAACTCCCTTGTGGAAAACCATTTCCAGTTCAGCTCTGTTTGGCACTGTCACCACCTTGCTGCCCACCCAAAGAGGCTTACTGATGGCTTGAATAGCTCTGCTTCATTGAAGGTGAATGGAGCTCAAAGACTATCAGGGCTAGAATGTTCCCAAATTAACTATCAAATTATTTTTCATGTAAAATGTATTTTTCTTTTGGTTTTAGCTTTTTTCATAAAAGGAAATCTGCTTTTTGGGTAATACTTTCAAAAGCCCCTTGTCAAGGTTCCTCCCCCACTCTGAACGCTAGGGTGCAGATGTGGGGACCTGCATGAAAACCTCCTAAGCTTACTTTCACCAGCTTAGGTTAAAACTTCCCCAAGGTACAAATTAATTTTATCCTTTGTCCTTGGAATAACCACTGCCACCACCAAACTCTAACTGGGTTTACTGGGAAACATAGTTTGGACACATCTTTCCCCCCAAAATCCTCCCAACCCTTGCACCCCACTTCCTGGGAAAGGTTTGGTAAAAATCCTCACCAATTTGCATAGGTGACCACAGTCCCAAACCCTTGGATCTGAGAACAATGAAAAAGCATTCAGTTTTCTTACAAGAAGATTTTTAATAGAAATAGAAGTAAATAGGAGTAAAGGAATCACCCCTGTAAAATCAGGATGGTAGGTACCTTACAGGGTAATTAGATTCAAAACATAGAGAATCCCTCTAGGCAAAACCTTAAGTTACAAAAAAGACACACAGACAGAAATAGTCGTTCTATTCAGCACAATTGTTTTCTCAGCCATTTAAAGAAATCATAATCTAACGCATACCTAGCTAGATTACTTACTAAAGTTCTAAGACTCCATTCCTGTTCTATCCCCGGCAAAGCAGCATACCAACAGACAGAGACCCTTTGTTTCTCTCCCTCCTCCCAGCTTTTGAAAGTATCTTGTCTTCTCATTGGTCATTTTGGTCAGGTGCCAGCGAGGTTACCTTTAGCTTCTTAACCCTTTACAGGTGAGAGGATTTTTCCTCTGGCCAGGAGGGATTTTGAAGGGGTTTACCCTTCCCTTTACATTTATGACAAAATGTTTTTTAAAAGTGATGTAGGTACTTAAGAGCTGAAGCAGACAGCTTTGAAAATGGAGCTTAGGTTCAGAATGAGAGTCAGTGGGATTTGTGCTGCTGTCAGGAGCTTTTGAAAATGTTACCCACTGTCTATAAAATTACGCATAAAGTGTTCTAATAAATTTCTGATGTTTTGTATGTAGCAATGGAGTGATTGGCTCAGTACAAAACAACTGAGAATAAAGTTCTAATGCTTAGTATTATCTGGAAAATAGTGTAGATTCCATTTTCAGTTCAGTTCTGTGTATAAGGGGGAAAATCTTTTGCTAACTTAACTTCAAGTGACCATTTAGTGTGCTATACGCCTATTTATAATCAGCTGTGTCCTGTTGTCAAGGTTCCTCCCCCACTCTGAACTCTAGGGTACAGATGTGGGGACCTGCATGAAAAACCTCCTAAGCTTATCTTTACCAGCTTAGGTCAAAACTTCCCCAAGGTACAAAATATTCCACCCGTTGTCCTTGGACTGGCCGCTACCACCACCAAACTAATACTGGTTACTGGGGAAGAGCTGTTTGGATGCGTCCTTCCCCCCAGAATACTTCCCAAAACCTTGCACCCCACTTCCTGGACAAGGTTTGGTAAAAAGCCTCACCAATTTGCCTAGGTGACTACAGACCCAGACCCTTGGATCTTAAGAACAATGAACAATCCTCCCAACACTTGCACCCCTCCTTTCCTGGGAAATGTTGGATAAAAAGCCTCACCAATTTGCATAGGTGACCACCGACCCAAACCCTTGGATCTGAGAACAATGAAAAAGCATTCAGTTTTCTTACAAGAAGACTTTTAATAAAAATAGAAGTAAATAGAAATAAAGAAATCCCCCCTGTAAAATCAGGATGGTAGATATCTTACAGGGTAATTAGATTCAAAAACATAGAGAACCCCTCTAGGCAAAACTTTAAGTTACAAAAAAGATACACAGACAGAAATAGTTATTCTATTCAGCACAATTCTTTTCTCAGCCATTTAAAGAAATCATAATCTAACGCATACCTAGCTAGATTACTTACTAAAAGTTCTAAGACTCCATTCCTGGTCTATCCCCGGTAAAGACCAGCATATAGACAGACCCACAGACCCTTTGTTTCTCTCCCTCCTCCCAGCTTTTGAAAGTATCTTGTCTCCTCATTGGTCATTTTGGTCAGGTGCCAGCGAGGTTACCTTTAGCTTCTTAACCCTTTACAGGTAAGAGGAGCTTTCCCCTGGCCAGGAAGGATTTCAAAGGGGTTTACCCTTCCCTTTATATTTATGACACCTGTGTTCTTCAGTTGTCCTCTCCAATCCTTCCTGTTGGTACATTCCTGACAATGTTACTTACTTCCATGGCGTGTAAGGGCCAGATTTTTAAAGATGTGTAGGCACCAAAAGATGCTGATAGGCACCTGGTGGGATTTTCAGAAGCACCTAGACACTTATTTCCTGTTGTTTGCAATGGGATTTGGGTGCCTAGGTGCTGAAAATCCCACTAGAAGCCTATCTTCATCTTTAGGTGCCTGAATACCTGAACAACTTAGGTTCCTAAGTCCCATTTCGAAAAGTGATTTTTTTTTTACGCTTAGAAGCCTGAGGGCTTGTCTACACTACCCGCCAGATCGGTGGGCAGCGATCAATCCAGCGGGGGTCGATATAGACACGATAAATCAACCGCTGAGCACTCTCCCGTTGGCTCCGGTACTCCACCAGAATGAGAAGCATAAGTGCCGTTGACGGGGGAGCGTCAGCTGTCAACTTAGCACAGTGAAGACACCGCGGTAAATAGATCTAAGTACGTCGACTTCAGCTACTCTGTTCATGTAGCTGAAGTTGTGTATCTTAAATCGACCCCACATAGTAGTGTAGACAAGTCCCAACTTGCATTGAAAGTCAGTGGGATTGCGGCTTCTGGGTCACTTCAGCATTTTTGAAAATTTGTATTTAATGCCTTTTTATTGGAAATAAGTCCTCTTCCTTATCATTATATACAATATGCACTCAGACTGAGTGGGTGTACAAGGAGGAGCCTTTCCCTTATGTCCTTGCATAGCCGTGCACCAACCATTCAGAGCACAAGGAATGTAGAGTGCAGTGTCAGTCCTCGAAATCTCGGAGCGGGTAGGGAGGGCGAGGGGGTGAGGCTGTAGCAGTGGACATATCCCTTTCCATATATGGGAGGTGTGATGATGGGTGTACCTTGTTAAAGGGTGTCACAGTCCCTCATTAGGCATGTGTTCCTGGAAGAATTGCGGCTGAGTCAGCTAAGATGGCTCTGGGAACTGCCCCGAATAGTATACCTCTGTATCCCTCCTCTGCAGCGTACCAGTGGTGTATAGCTGGGGTGTGAACTGAAATGTGATCATGTGTCCAAATGGAGTTATATTTTGTGATTTATTGTACAAGTATATAGCTAATGAATATTCAAAATTAGGTTGCATGTGCTTTCACTCTTAATATCTCTTAAAACAAAGGTGAATGAACAGTTATAAAATGTCTGCTTGTGATTATTTAATCACAGATGTTTACATTTAAGCTTTGTTAAAGTACCATTTAAACAAAAAGGATGGCATGGACCTCTGCCTATTGTTTTGTGTCTTAATTATTTCTGTGACATTATGCATAGAATCTTGAATTTAGTTGTTGACTTGATGGGTTTTTTTGTTTGAAAAGGCAGAAAATAAACATCTTTATAGTTTATGAGCACCTTGCGATGTCAAACACTGAATTATTTGGCTTAAAAATATGGCAGCCTTTACTTTCAGAACTTTTTTTTAATAGAGAAAAGATGCTAAGTAGGTTATAATAAAGGCAAAGGGTAGTTAGACAGAATTTTATGATCGTGTTTTACCTTGTGAATCAACCTTGGCAGTTGATTTAAAATAAGTTTAATTTAAGAGGTATTGTATTGCACACCAAAGATAATTTAAGCTAATGTCAAGGACAAGTGTTATCTATTCCTTTGTTGTAGTGAGGTATTGAAATTAATGAGTGGAACAGAAAGGAATCAGAAAATGTTTGAAGTTTTTCATCTCTGTCTCTAGATGGGTATTTTTAATCACATTCTCCTGGCTTTTGCATGCAAATTAAACTGAACAGCATACTCTCTATAAAATTAGTAGTTATATTTTACAAAATCTATTTCCTTGAACTTCAATATGTTGCAAATGTTGGCTTGTGCTTTTAGTTAGCTGGATACTTTTTGTACTTTGGCTCAAATTAAAATCTTAGATTTTTAATGTTGTTTTAATCCAGTAATATAGAAGAATTAATAGCCTTTGTACTTGGGAGGCTGCAATAGCCATTTTCTCTTTGTGTTTAAGGGCTGCAGCTCAAAATGACAGATGAGACAACTGTTAGATTTAATATATCTTTATTTGAACAATATATCTTGCAGTATGACACCAGCCCCTCTAATAACCCCACTGTCTGAATTACTTACTGCATAGCGTCACTGCTTAACTGGCGACCCATGTCAAAGGTAAAATACAGAGCTTCTGTGTGACCCACATTTTTTACTTGAAAAGCTGCTGACCTGTAGAGAGTCACCTCACACCCACATTCGCTGTTCTCCACTCTCCTCTATTCAGCTATCAGGGCCCCTTTTAGAAGCCTGCCCTCTTAAAAGGAGACAGCATTTTATGGAGCACTCAAAAGATGTACATTGCTTGCAAAGTGATATTAACAGCTTTGCCCCCAGTGTGGATTACATACTTTCGTTTGTGCTAAGGGAGCAAGTGTGAGAGAGATGAAATCTGGTTATTCACACAGTTTGGAAGTGTACCTGTTTGTCTTTCCAAGCAAAGCTCCCTCATCATATATTGTATCTCTCTCCCAGTGCCTCTCTAGAACCAAGATGTTTGTTCTCTTTCTCTTTTTAAAAATTAATTGGTCACACACTGTTGTGTGTTGCATAATATGGTTATTCTTCAAAGTATGTCCTGAGTCTCAAACAAAGGGGGCTGCTTTTACAAAATGAGTAGCTTTAGTCACAGACTCGTTTGTATTTGATGAAGATGAGGAAAATAACAAGTATAGCATTATACTCTGTTTGTTTCCAAAGTGAGATCCAACAAGAACTCCCACCAATTAAAATCATAACATTAGCATTGGAGCTTTGAACGCAGAACTCTAGCCATTTGGTGCAATGAATTCCCACTCTTTTCAGTGGGAGCACCATGCATCAAGTGCTATGGAATTTAACCTTTTGATTCCATTTAAAGGGACATCATTAATTAAAGAGCAAACTTCTCTCCAAATTTATTGTTACAAGTAACATCTAAGGCAAACTAAAATGGAAAGAGAGGAGTGATTTAAAAAAAAAAACTTTTCTCTCTTTTTGCAGTTTTACTTTTGCATCTTTTTTATCTGTTGGTTTTAGTCCTTCACAGAGGACCTGGGAAGGGAAAAACATTGTAAAAATCCAGAAAATATGGTTTTAAATCCACAAAACTGACTGGAGGATTTAGAGGCAAGTATGGTACCTGAAACTACTTTTAACTCTGATTTTGGAAGCAGAGTAGATTGTGTTTTGATAGTGCTCCTCTAATTTGTCCTAATGAAATACACTAGAAGAAATAAATATCCACATAAATATCAAAAGCAATGCTAAATCTAATATTAAACATATTTTACTTTAAACTCATGTTCTGAGATTTAAAATAATACAAAGGGCCTAAGGGTCTTACTCTGACAATTTGCAAAGTAGTGAGGCCCCTGAGAATAAGATGAGATACAGATTTGCAAGTGAATCACAAAGGCTAGTAGACAAAGTTATTTGTATCTTCAGAGGGCATTTGTGTATCTAGCCAGTAGGAGTAGGAATGACTTATAGTTAGACCTCCAAAGGGTTTTCCTTTTGGAGAATTAATGTGCATCATAGTTTTTGAGTACCACTTTATTTAAATTTCTTATATGTAATGCACAAAAATACTAATATGAAGTGACCATCTAATGGGAGAAGTTGGACTTTAAAATATGATTCTCATACTCTATATTTTGCATTGTCCAAACTTTCATTTGAACTCTAAGAATTCAATTTAAAATATGTGAAATAGTGTTGGGATTAGCATTGCATTACAATGGCATTTTCAGTGTTATCCAGCATGGTCTTTGTGACTTCATGGAAACTTGACATTGAGGAAATAGGATAGGTAAAAGCTGATTCTTTGTTGAAGTTACTAAGTGCTTTTTTTTTTTTGTGTATAGTAATTTGTTTGAAATTTAAATTGAGCCTTTCCTTTCAAAGTATTAGGCTTCTCTTTAGTTGTGTGTATGTATGTAGTATAAATATTACCTAGAATGTCTCTTAGATGCTTCTGCTTTTTGCCATTTGATTAATTTTTTAGGTTTATGGGCAATAAAGCATCATTGGCTAAAATGTCACTTTTTTTTTTGCTGTATTTTTACTCTTACCAGTCCATTGAAACAGTAGTTATATTTGAATGGGTTTTTAACGAAGCACGGAGGAGACTCAAAGAATGATTAAGTATTTAGGACTGTCACTGTACCATTAAAGTCAGTTCAGTCATCAGAAAGCTTACAAATTGATTTTATAGTAACTTTTCTTAGTGTCTAAATAATAATTGGTTACTATCTCATTAAACACACACCTAAATTTCATATTGCTCCTATTCATTGTACATTTGTCATTCACAGATAATGCAAAACTTGATTATCCTCAAATTTTAATTTGATTTTTGATATTTGAAGTACCAATAGTTGTAATTAATATTTTATCCTATTAAATAGGTACTTTTTAGACCAGTATCTTAGAAACTTTTTCATGGTATGAAGAATGCTTTGCTTACACAGTATCACCAATTCTACCCTATTCTCATTTAAATAATTACAGAAATCTGTTTCTCTCCTATTCCAGTCAGACTAGGTAATTCATACACGCAGTGAAGGGATTGCTTTTCCGACTCATAGTAGAGGCTTGCTTACAACTGCATAACTGTCTGAAAAAGGTGTCTCATTAGGAAAGAATGCCAGTGATCCTCTTATGTGGATCTGCTGTCATACGTCTACAGCTTTTTTCCCCTCAGGCTTTCTGCACACGTACTACAACGGGTATATATCAAGGCTCTCAGTCATTGAACTCTCCCACATTAGTAGATCAGGCAAGTAGCTAGGAGGCACATGCAGAAAGAGAGGTTTGCTTATTGCTTATTAGATAGTCCTTGCAGCAGCTCTTTGTCAGTGATTTTTAAGGAAATTACTCATTAAAATGTTCCTGGTTTGGATGAATACTTTTCACAGGATCCTTTAGATTTCAGAATCTGATATGGGACAGGATCAAAATCTCTCTCTCCAAGGTCCAAAGTTTCCCCTGGATCTAAGCATAAATAAGCATAAATCCCAGCAGGTGATGAACACAAGCTGAAAGGTGTTGGGCACTGCCACTTTCCACTGTCTCCACTGGGAGTTGAGGACACTGCATAACTCTCAAGCGGTCTCAGAAACTTGTGTTCTTGGACTCATGGCATTTTTGTGCTTGTCAGTGTATCTTTCAGAGGTTCTAGCTTTCCCTGTTGGTTTCCTCTGTCTTTAAAGAATGCTGACATTATCAAGATATTGAAAACAGTACTGTATTAATACATGTATGTTTGATTAATATCTGAGTGAGTAATTCCTCCCTGTCATTGAGGGGATAGAGCTAACCAGCAAGACGTAGATGCTAGGTGAACTCTTGAGTGGGTAAACAGGAATTTTTGAGGGAGTTCCATTTAGGTATGGCTCTATACCAGACAGCGGATATGGATGATGAGGGAACAACTGCTGTGACCTGCCTTAGATGCGCTGTTTACCTTTCTGCAGGAAGACGGAAGATATTTCTGGTAAATGAAATGCAAGCTGGTGGCTATACTGGAGAAGATATATGGTTTATAAGTGCAAGTTTCAATGCTGTATAGCATCTGAGAAGATGAAGACTTCTTGGGCAAACAGATTTGGAGATTGTTACTGCAGACCCCACAAGGGGAGAGAGAAACAATGAGAGAGAGAGAGTAGAAACTAAAAGAGCAACTGGCGATTGGGAGCAAGAGGCCAAAGAGAATGAGGAGGCATTCAACCCAACAAAAATGCAGGATATTACTGAAAGGTTGGATGGGATTATGAAGTTGCCTGTGAAGTGATAATACATATTGAAACCAATGACATGGCATCATGTGAAACCACACAGTTTATAGAAGTCTTTAGAAAGAGAACTGAAGAAGAGGCAAGCCCAAGTTATCTTCACAGAAATCCTTCTGGTCCATGAGCGACAGAAGGTACATGGTAGAAATACTGGAGGGGAGCCATTGGCTGTGCATCTGTTGTAAAGCTGCAGGTTTTGCTTTCATGGAACACTGGGACACATTCCAGTGGAAGAGGGGCTGTACAAACAGGATGGCTTGCATCGCACTTGTAGGTGGCTAATCTTCTTGGTTGGAGACTAGCTGGATCAGCGAGATAGCATTAAACTAGCAGTGCCAGGAGATGGTGCTAAGAAGTCAAATGTGAACAAATTGAGCCAATGTGGCAAAATATGTGAAGAGAAGTTTTAAAGTTGTTTATATACCAATGCTAGGAGTCTGGGTAACAATCAAGAGAAATTGGAAATTTTCATCAACAAGAAGTAGTATGATATAAATGGCATTACTGAAACCTGGTGGGAGATTTGCATGATTGGAATGTTAAAGTCACTGGTTATAACCTATCTAGGAAAGGCAGAGTGAGTATAAGAGTTGGGGGGTGGCACTATACATTAGAGACAACATTACTTGTTTTAGAGTTATTGCTAATTCAGAACCACAGGATCTTGCATACCTATGGATTAATATGATAACTAAATAGCCTGGTTGGGAGGGGGTTACTGATGGTGGTGGGTTGGTTATAGGTCACCGAATCAGATCAGAGAACAGCATGAGTTACTCTTTAAGCACCTATCTGTAAAGTGTGGGAAGAATGGGTGGTGGTGTGGAGGACTTCAGTTTGGAAGAGACATGCTGGAGATCTCATGCAGCAGAAGTAAATCATTGGTGTTTCTTAAAAAAAGGCACATGTGCGCGTGCACACCTCCCCACCCCCCGAACTATAGATGGTAATTTTCTAAAACAAAAGGTATTGTACCCAACATGAGAGCTCTATTTTAGACCTCATTGTGATGAATAAAGATGAATTAATCACTGCACTGAAAGTTGATGGTTGCCTAGGGATTCGCGATCATGACTTGATTACATTTAATACAGACAAACAGAGGACAATCCAACCAGAAATATCTGGTGCTTGGTGCTTCAAAAGGGCTAATTTCCAAAAGCTGAGGAAACTGGAGGGATAGCCCAGTGGTTGAGCATTGGCCTGCTAAACCCAGGGTTGTGAGTTCAATCCTTGAGGGGGCCATTTAGGGATCTGGAGCAAAAATTGGGGATTCGTCCTGCTTTGAGCAGGGAGTTGGACTAGATGACCTCCTGAGGTCCCTTCCAACCCTGATAATCTATGATGAGAAAAATTGACTGGGTGGAAAAATGTAGACAGAAACATGGGAATGGTAATTGGAAACTCTTTAAAAAAAATTTGTAAGATGGACCAAAAAATACAGTTAAGAGGACAACTTTAGCAAAAAGCCCATCTTGGTTCAGAAGTTAAGTAATTCCTTATGTGGTAAGAAAGAATGATATGCTTGTATCACTTGAGGATGTTGAAGTACTTTTCAGTCCATTAGCAACTGAGGAAGACATTAATCTATATCTTCTAGGGACAAACATTTTAAAATCAGAAGACTTAGGTAACTTTGCCTAGCAGTGCTAAAGGAAGAGGAGATCTCTGTCCTGCTGATGATCATTTTTAATACATTTTGAAATTTAATACCAGGAAATTTCCAGAAGACAGAGGGCTAATGTGCCAATTTAAAAAAAAAAAAGGGGGGGGGGCAAGTGAGATGATCCAGGCAACTATAGTTAGCTTGACTTTAGTCCTGGGCAAAATAATGGAAAAGCTGATATGGGACTTAATTGATAAGAATTAAAAAACAGGAATATTAATAATATCAGTCAACATGGTCGTAAGGAATATAGGTCTTGTCAGAGAAACCTGATTGCATTCTTTGGTGAGAAATTTGGTTGTTTAAAGGTAACATGGCATTTGACTTAGTTCTTCCAACGTTGTAATTAAAATATTACCACTACACTGTATTAATAAAGCACATGTTAAATGGATTAAAAGTTGCTTATCTCAAAAAATAGTTATGTGAGGGGAATAATCATTGAATGGGGTGTTTCTAGTGGGGTTCCATAGGGATTGGTATTAGGTCCGACACAATTCAACAGTTTTTATCAATGATCTGGAAGTAACAATAAAATAATTGCTGATAAAACTTGTGGATGACACAAAGATTGACAGGATAGTAAATAATGAAGAGAATGGGTTGTCGTACAGAGATTTGGATTGCTTGGTATGCTCGGCCAATTCAAACGAAATGCATTTTAATACAGCCAAACGACAAGTTATAATCTAGAAACAGTGAATGAAGAATGGGGGACTTTATCCTGGAAAGCAGTGATTCTGAAGGGGACTTACTGGTCATAGTAGATAAGCAACTAACATGAGTTGTGTTACATAAATTTCAATAGAATATATGCTCTGAAAGAGTCCCAATGGTGTTAACGTGACCATGCCCGTGTCCAACATTAAACAGCGTTAAATAAGGTTCATGGTTTGGTAGACAGAGACCTTAGCTTGGTTAATTTCATGGCAAACACATCATTAAAAATATTTTTATTAAAGATACAGAAAATAGGGAAGCAAAGCATTTGAAATGTGACATGTTATCACTGTGTAAACTTGAAAGCACATCTATCTCTCCAGCAGAAGTTGGTCCATTAAAAGATTGCCTCACCCACCTTCTCTCTCGTTGTTTGACAGTCTCTTAGATGGTAATAATTGCCCTTTTGGAGAGAAGAAGAGGTTAGTTGAAATAGGCTGAAGCTGTGGTGGTTGTTACCGTCCAGTCCTGTTTTATAATGACACGCACACTCACAAAGGGAAAGAAAAGAACAACAAAGGCAGAAAATGCAGCTTCTGTTTCTGTGTTGACTTTCACTTGCAATCTCACTGTTGTGGAAAAACAGGACCAGCACATGGTTTTATTAGCCTCTTTGGGACCTGGCAAACTTGTATTAATATCGGGCTATTTAGGGCATTTTTTTTTCTGCCTTTCTGGTCATAGGTTTACAGAAGTATTGCAAAATATATCCTCATGGCTGGCTAAGCCAGACTCTTAGTCGACATAAGAAAAAAGGAGAGGGATAAGATAGAGGGAAAAATAAGGTGATGGTCAGGATTTAACAAAAGCAGGTGAAGGTGGCAATGTCATCTGGATCTCTCTCTTTGTGCCAGTCTGGCATCTCTGAGGATTAGGGTGATAAAGGCCTGATGGAATCACAGTAGATTCTGTGTCCCAGAAGATGGTGGGGATGGCAGCCAGGATGGTGAAGCTCACTGCAGTGGTTGTTGGCAGACATCTTCTTTTTTCTGGCTTTTTTCTCCCAGAAGTCTTTTCTTTTGAGGACCTTAAAAGGGAACGATGGGCAGAATAGCCCATCCTTTTAATTTTCCTCACCAATTAGGCCTTCACTGTGTACTGAACTCTGATAGCTATTTTTAAAATTTGATGATCTTTATTTAAATGCTTTTTGCACATTACATGGAATCCAATTATATATGTGCCAACACCTTGCTTTTCTAAAATATTACATTGTCTGTAATTCAACATTAAATTACTTGGATTTCTGTATTTAGCTCTTAGGTTTTAGTTTAAAAAAATCTATAGTTATTTGACCAGCAGAATATTTCTGTTACTGGAATTGAAAGATTTGTTCATGATACAATCTGATTTTAGAATATTTGGATCTAGATTCAAACGTGCTGTTAATAAGACAACAGTTGAAACAAATATATATGCACACCGACATAGGCACAAACTGTGAGCCAGATTCTTAGCTGCTGTAAGTTGGAGATGTGCCTTTGACTTTAATGGAGCAATGCTAGTTTACACCAGCTGAGGATCTGGCTTAATATTTAAAATTTACCTATTGCTGTTTCCATAGTGTAATTTGCAATACACACGTCAACCTGAGTTAAGACTGTCACTTAGCTAAATTAGAGATGGTGATAACCCAGTGGTTTCTTGATGCCAGATTTCATTCCTGTCTGTCAGTTTATCAGTTCATTGATAGAGTGGTCCAAGAGTTCAGTCACTGTGCCCTGCAAACCCTGGGTGATTAGATCTAATTCATGCCACTAATCAGGAACTTCGCTCTTCACCTCTGAGGGAATCAGGAAGACCTGGGGAAGAACTTTTGAGCTCTCTGCCTGGTTGTAATGTCCCACCTGTGGGCTGGGGTTTACAAAGGAGCCTAAGGGTATGTCTACACTGCAAAGAAAAACCTGTAGTTGACCCATGCAAGCTGACTCAGGCTCGTGGGGCTCCAGCCATAAGGACAAGCTGCTTGCATGATCTTTTTCTCAGAGTTAGAGGAGCAATATGGTCCAGAACTGGAAGTCCAACAGAGAGATGGTCGCCCTGATGTTGAACTATCAGAAGTTGCCATTGGCCCCAAAAAGCTCCAGAAAGTTATTGCACAGTGTTTTGTTAACAGCCTGCGCCCTCCAAAATTATTAGCCAATTCTGTTAAATTCTTTCTTAGAAAAGTTAATGATGATGTCTTCTCAGAATTTATTCAACAGAATTTTGAAGCATGTTCCTAGGTGGTGATGTCTAAGAAAAGAAGCTCCTCTTCATTCTCCATCTTCTTTTTTCTGCTGGACAGTAAAAGCCTGTCATGATTCCACACTTTTACCATTGTAGATAAGGCTGATAAAAGCTGGTCTTGTAATCTTTCCCAGATGCTGTGTCAGATGAATAATGCATGTTTGGCCTCAAAGTGTAGCTGGCATCCTAGGCTGCTTCTTGCAGGACATCTGTACATCTAATATATATATAAACATGTAATGAAAGCATGGGTTCCCAGAGAACACAGGTTAAATTATTGTTGTGCATACCGGGGATTCATGGGCACAAAAATGGTTTCTCCATCCTTAATGAATAGGTCCTGAAGCCCTAGGTGTGTGAAGTCTGATGAATGGTACAGCTTTCTCGAAGATAACATTGAGCTGGTTGTTTGTCAAGAGTGTTTTTCATGCAAAAACAGTGGCTCAGGAGTGGACAAATGTAAGAGGAGCTCATTGGTTTAACGGAGCACATCTCTTCTACTCTGTGCTCCTACAACCTCACCATTGCCCTAACACCAGTTTTGGAAGGTCTGAATCCACTCATTGCAAGTCCCCCGGAGCTGAAGACTTTCTAGACTATCATTAGAGAGCATGATATTGATGATGATCTTATAAAATTACTAATGTGTTCTACAGTAAATGTACAAAATGCTGCAGCAGGGTAAGCCTGATGTGTTGAACCACAAACCATTACTGTAGAATAAGAAAATGAAGTTATCAGGATCTCAGAACTGGAATATGGCTTATATTTTTTTCCCAGTCATGTGTAGAAATGTTATAACTCGATGTGTTTTTCGATGGAATTGAAAACTTATGAAGGAAGTTTGGTGCTGTCAGAATTGGTGAATAACTGCTGAGATGTGCAGGGACCAAAGGGGAAACTTGAAATGGGAAATGCTAATTTTCAGGGCTTGTACAGTTAGTATAGTCTTTAGGTTACAGACTGACTAGTTGGAATACAGAGATACCTGGAGGCAACTTACAGTAAAAGGTATTATTATGCCAGAAATCGAAGAACATTTGTCAGCTAGCTTCAAAGGAACAAAATGTAATTTTGGGACACAGTTTTATACACATTCTGTAGGGGAAAAAACAGTTTGTGTCCCTTCGAGAAATTTTTAAATGTATTTTTCATGTCCTGATGCTGTAAGACTATTCTTCCCACTCCTCAGTGTCATAGTCAATAGAAGCCTGCAAATTTACACTCCCAGGTTGAGCCATTGTGAATTACTGAATTTTGTAAATTCGTGTATCAGCTAAAAATAAGTAAATAACATTGAGGATAAAAATCACAAAACGTGCTTACAAGTATCAGTTTCCATTAGTTATGATGCTTCACAGAGTACCAAAAATGTGCTTTTGGTATATTTATGAAGACACTGAAGTCTTAGTAATAATTAGGGCTGTGAAGCAATTAAAAATTAATCGTGATTATTTGCATGATTTAAAACATTAATCATGATTAATTACACTGGTAAACAATAATAGAATACCACTTATTTAAATATTTTTGAATGTTTTCTACATTTTCAAATATATTGATTTCAGTTACAACAGAGAATACAAAGTGTACAGTGCTCACTTTCTATTTATTTCTAATTACAAATATTTGCACTATAAAAACCAAAAGAAATAGTATTTTTCAGTTCACTAATAAAAGTACTGCAGTGCAATCTCTTTATCAGGAAAGTTGAACTTCCAAACATAGCATTATGTACAAAAAAACCAGCGTTCAAAAACAAAACAATGTAAATCTTTAGAGACTACAAGTCCAATCAGTCCTCCTACTTGTTCAGCCAATCGCTCAACAAGTTTGTTTACATTTGCAGGACATAATACTGCCCGTTAATTGTTTACAATGTCACCTGAAAGTGAGAACAGGGGTTCACATGGCACTGTTGTAGCTGGCATCGCAAGAATTTATGCAACAGATATTTGCGTGCCAGAAACGCTAAAGATTCATATGTCCGTTCATGCTTCAACCACCATTCCAGAGGACATGTATCCATGCTGATGATGGGTTCTGCTTGATAACGATCTAAAGCACTGCAGACTGATGCATGTTCATTTTCATCATCTGAGTCAGGTGCCACCTGCAGAAGGTTGATTTTCCTTTTTGTTGGTTCAGGTTCTGTAGTTTCCACATCAGATTGTTGCTCTTTTAAGACTTCTGAAAGCATGCTCCACACCTCATCCCGCTCAGATTTTAGAAGGCACTTCAGATTCTTAAACCTTGGGTCAAGTGCTGTAGTTATCTTTAGAAATTTCACACTGGTATCTTTGCGTTTTATCGAATCTGCTGTGAAAGTGTTCTTAAAACGAACAACATATGCTGGGTCATCATCCGAGACTGCTATAACATGAAATGTATGGCAGAATGTGGGTAAAAAAGAGCAGGAGACCTACAATTCTCCCCCAAGGAGTTCAGTCACTAAGTGATTATAGCATTATTTTTTTAATGAGCATCATCAGCATGGAAGCATGTCCTCTGGAATGGTGGCCAAAGCATGAAGGGGCATATGAATGTTTAGCATATCTGGCACATAAATACCTTGCAATGCCAGCTACAAAAGTACCATGCAAATACGTCTTCCCACTTTCAGGTGATATTGTAAATAAGAAGGGGCCAGCATTATTTCCTGTAAATGTAAACAGACTTGTTTCTCTTAGTGATTGGCTGAACAAGAAGTAGGACTGGATGGACTTGTAGGCTGTAAAGATATACATAACTGAACTCAAAAACAAAGTAATGTAAAAAAAAATTTCTTTTTGAAGTTGCACTTTCACGGTAGATCGCACTACAGTACTTGTGGGAGGTGAATTGAAAAATACAATTTCTTTTATCATTTTTACAGTGCAAATATTTGTAATAAAAATATAAAGTGAGCACTGTACACCTTGTATTCTGTGTTGTAATTGAAACCGATATATTTAAAAATACAGAAAAACGTCCAAAAATATTTAATAAATTTCAATTGGTATTCTACTGTTTGCGATTAAAACTGTGCTTAATCAGGATTACTTTTTTTGTGTTAATCATGTGAGTTAACTGTGATTAATTGACAGTCCTAGTAATAATTTGAAGAGGAAACCTCTCTGCAGCCTTCATATACCTTTGGTGTGAAGGGAAGACATATTTTGTGTGTGATTTCATGAATTGAGAAAGAGAAATATATTAGTTGTCTGCTATCACAGTTCTGTTCTTATTTTGGTCCCTGCCTTTCAAATTCACCTGGAAAAAGTACTGAGCTTCTACCCACCACATCATTCTTACTCTTTTGCCCATGACGCTAGATACTATAGTGAGGGGCGCATTGGATGTGCCTGAGAGATTTTCTTCCTCTGCAACGGTTAAAGGGACATTGACAACCTTTAAATCTAGTCATTTAAAAAAAAAGTGTTAAAAGTTGTTTCAGATATCTTGAGATCCCAAGTTTTCTGGTTTCAAAATCACATATTCTAATGTCTGTAAGTATTTTTCTTGCCCCTGTTTTATCAAGGTACCACACAAACAACAATGAAACTAACTGTGCAAATGATGTCCATTCACAAATAAAACAAACCGGAAAAACTAAAGAAAATATATATTTTTTATAATCTCTTTTGATTGTGGTAATTTTAGGTCTTAGAATAATAGTAGGTAAACAATTTTCAAAGAGAAATCTGATTTTATGTTGTCTGTGTCCCTTCAACCTCTAGCTTGGACAGTCGGAGGCAATACTTTCTTGGAAGTGCTTGTTAGATGTTGCATTACAAAGCAGTTTAGAGTTGCACGAGAGTACTGGTAAACAACATAATCTTCCTCCTTGAAGTTCTCAGCTTTAAACTTGAGTTCATATGGAACCTGCCTTTTGTTTTTAAAATGGTTCACTGAAGCTGACAAAACTGGATAGATAATTTTCATTCCAAATAAATGTTGGCATGTATTTCTTACGGAAAAATATCTAACACTCATTTAAATATATAATTTTTTTCTCTGTGTTGCAGTGAGAATAGATTTAGGGAATTTGTCTCCCTTTAATTAAAGTGACTTGTATAAATCTTTATCAAACTCTAAATGCAACTGTTTTTATTTTTTATGCCAACCTTTGGAAATCCTCCTTCGTGCAAAGACAGAAGTATCTCTGGGGAGTTGGTTAATGAAATTCTGCTGGAGATGCACACAACTCATATTGTATTAAAATACATAATGTGCAGTATTTAATAACAATTAAAACATTTTAGGATGGCTCCATACATTCCATATCCTTCATTACATACACTAGCATTTCTTGATGTGTATACTTTCTCGTCAGACACATTTATTTAATAATGCTGTCTGTTGTTACTTACCATTATACTTTCAGGGCACATTCCACCCTCTGGGTACAGGAGAGTACAAATTGTGCCCCTTTGCATCTACAAGAGGTGATGCTGATTTATTCACTGCAAGATAGGGCCAAAGGCATCTCCCAGGGGGTTGCCAGAGAAAGGAACCTTTTTTTTTTTACAGATGTGACTCCATCCTGGTCAGCCTGTCCTTTCTCACCCCAGTCCTGCTCATTTTATGGGGTGTGTTATTTGGCACTGAGCCTGTTTGACCGTACCACATTCCTGGTGGACTTGCCATTGGTAGGTACGAGGACAACCCATGGAGTGACTTGGCCCTCACCTATTTAGGTGGTTAAAGAAGGGATAATGTAGTGCTGATTTACAATGGCACATTTATGTTGCTGTCTTTTTAACAATAGATTACATTGGCTTTCACAGCTCGTAGCCATATTTGATGAACAAGATCCACATCATGGTGGCGATGGCACCAGCGCTAGCTCGACGGGCACTCAAAGTCCAGAGATTTTTGGCAGTGAACTTGGCTCCAACTCTGTGTCAGCCTTTCAGCCTTATCAAGCAACAAGTGAAATTGAGGTCACACCTTCAGTTCTTCGTGCAAGTAAGTAAAAACTCTCATTGCCTCTGCACATTTCATCTTAATTTACGAGGATGCCAGCTTCTGTTATCCGTTACTGCTGTTGGGAATATGATTCATTATCTGTCCTGATCAAAAGCTGATTAAAGTTCAGAATCTGGGTAAATGTTTGGTGCATGCAAGCAAATAAACCTCTCCATTTTAATAAATTGGATATAGGCGGCTTTAAACAGCAATAAGCTCTTTTTGTCTCTCTCCAGTTTTAAATTGCATAAACACAGAAAATTACAGCAAAATCTTCAAGTTAAGTTGCTGTGTGTGTAGTTTCCAGTTTGCCAGTTTTGATTTATATAATGAAGATGAAAGGGGTAAAAAGGAACTATAAACAGCAGTAGGTGCACTCTCCCCCAAATCTGGGAATGCAGGTATGTTACTCTTACCACCCTTCAGCTGAAACACCTGGTGATGCATATAGTAAAATCCTCTTTTTATAAACCGTCAGGAAAAGTCTTTTATTTTGTTTATTTCAAAACTGGGAGTGTTGTGTTCAAGACTGTAAACTCAGTGAGGCAGGAACTACATTTATCTTTGTGTTTGTACAGCAATTAGCACAATGTGGCCATGATCCTACTGGGGTCTCTGTGCACTATTATATTATAAATAGTAAAAATTTGGGGGCTCTCCTTTTTTTGGGTGTTGGCTTAGTCTTAAGTTATAACACAAAAAAAAACAAAAAAACAAAAAACTAGAAAGATGGTAATTAATATACCCTCCCCAGGAGCCACCAGCATTCTCTCCCCCCCCCCCATTTATTTATTTAATTTACAGTCGTCCTCCTAATCTGTGTGCAGGGAAGATGTTGGGAATATTACTTAACTCAAAATAGTTTGCACAAGGGTTATACTTCATCTTACTTAGACATCTGATATATAATATAGAGATTCCCTTGTGGAAAACTCATGTAGAATTCAATATTAATAAAGCACATAGATTTCTGTAAAAATGGAATGGCTTTTTTTAAAAGAAGAAATACCTTTTAAAAACTTTGTGTAAATCAACAGAGAATATTTTTCCATTGATTTTTTTGAACTATCATGTAAAATTTTAAGCAAAATATAATTTTTTTCATAAAATTGATTTTAAAAAAGCCTCTAGAAAAGTTTGTTTTTTTCTATTAGGATTTTTTTCTAAAGGATTTATCTGTAAGAGTTGTCTGTATCAAGTATGTGGGAATAACATTTTAAAGTAAGCTGCAGTCTCACTAGTTGGAATTGTGGTGCAGCTCTTTTAAAATACACCTTAAGCTTCTGTAAATAACCCAAAATAGCTTCGGGAAGGAGTATGGTCAAGTGGCTAAAGGAGAAATATGTGTACTTGTGTTTTACTCCCAGCTGTACTACTGACTGACTTTGCATCTATTCAATGGAAATATAGCATTGCCAAATGCACACCCCAGTTGTTGGCCTGAGCCCTGCAAGTAGCAGTGTCCTCTGGAGTTCCCAACTGTAGGCAAACATTAATGAATGTTTTCTGTGTTGATGCCCCCTTAGGGTGGGTGTATGGTGTGTTTTCAGGGGTGTGCTCAGGAATTTAAATTTGTCCTATTTTGGGGGGCACATGCCCCCCAGGAACTCACTGCCCCCCCTCTACAACCAGCTTGGGAGGAGCTCACTGCCCCTGCTCCCCACCTGGTCTCAGGAGGAGCTCAATCTTCACTCCCTCTACCTGGACCCAGCCCCAGCAGGAGCTCGATCTTTCCTCTCTCAATCGGGCCCTGGGCCAAAGCTCGATCTTCCCTCCTTTCACCCTGACCCGGCAGGAACTCAGCCTTTCCTGCTTTGGTGGTCCTGGGTCAGAGAGGTTCTGTGCCTCTGACGACGACGTTCATGTCCCCCCCTTGTGCACTCTGCTGAGTGTTGTTAGTATTCCAGGGCATCTACACAGTGATTATTGTATCAAGGCTACTGTGACACATTGGACAAGGCACTCCACTTCATTTGATTATTCTATAAAATGTATATGATGATACACAAGTAGCTCACAAACATGTTGAAGGATACGCAGTGACTGTAAAGTGCTTTGAGATCCCATGATAAAAAGGTGCTAGACAAGGGCAAAGTATTATTATAACACTTATGAAATGTAGCATCTTGAAGTGCTTTTGTGAACGCATGCAAAAATAAAATGGGTGAAATATTTTGGCATAAATATGTTAATACCAATCAGAGATGTTCCATTTACTCTTTAGAATGTATTTCTTTGTATGTTGACAATGAGATGCATTTTGTGTTATAAAGAGTTCCAGCCCATGGCATAGAAGCCAATCCAATAACATTATCCGATATTAGACATACCTATTTCAAGTATTTTATTTGAATACATGTTGAAAATAGAAATAATATGCCTCTTGTATTTTCTTTTTAACTTGTGAAGGGAAGCATAGAATACAAATGGCATTTACAGGATTTAACATAATCATGTTCTTACTGTGTAACTTCTATTCAGTATATAAAACCCTTCTAGTTTTGTGGTAGATGCAGATCCTGATTATTACATGTTGACAAGGTCATATATCTATTAATTGGATTGGAGATGGGATACAAAATTGCTATAATTATTGTAATTTTCTAGTTAATTGCAGGGTTGGCAGTGAATATTTTACTTCTAACAGATGAAAAACAGTGTTCTGGCTGCAATTGTTTTATAGCATTTTCGACATTTTGTTTTACATCTCTGGGGCTTTTTTGCCCACAAGCTGGGCTGTGTTTCTCAGGGGTTCAGTTGCAAAGCGTTGCTGTCCCCATCTTCTACCGTTCACCTGGATGCAAGTGGTATATAGTGGTCTCTGTTCTGAGGCAGTGTCTACGCTGGGGATTAAGGGCCTGCTGAGATTTTCATCTCTTTGTTCTGGTTGCCATGTTACCCATTTTGTTTATAAGTCACACCACCAATCCTCCCTCAGAAAGGAAAAAAGGTGAGATGGATAAGGTCCAGCTGGACTGTCATCTTCCCCAGGCACAAACACATAACCATATACTGTGCACATATGGGGGTGGCTCAAATTGGATCTTTCCACCTAAATGTGAAAATGAGAATAATGCTGGGCAATACTGTGAAAGCATCAGCCATCCATAGAAGTGCTTACTACAGTTACATTTCTTATTCTAGCCCATTCTCCTTGTATTATTATTATTTATAGTAAGCTAAACTTCCTGTTGCTGTATTTCATCAGTTGTTGAGCTGGATTTTTTTATAACCATACACAACACAACGTGTTTTGTATCTGCGTGCGCCTGTTTGCTTCTGAGAGGAGGTTGGAAGCTCACTGCAGAAGACTGTTAAAACAGACTGATGTTTATTCCCTGCTGAAATATAAACTGGAGGCGCAGGTGAAAATTGCCAAACCTAATGAGCAATTTGGCAGATAAGACAGGATGTCAGGCAGTGACAGTTCAGCAGCGGGTGCGCTGTCTGTGAACCAAGTTGTTTGCTTCACAGTACTGCATTTAAATACCATAAATAAATTCCCTTTTAAGCTACTTCCAATGTTGTTAGTCCTTTACTTTGTATTGTTCTCCTTTAAAATATTGTATTTATATTTTTAATTTATAATTATATTTACTTAAATAACCAACAGGTGTGAAAATGTGTTCCAAACTTCATTTTGAATATTTCAGTAGCTACAGTAGAGGGAATAATCCCCCCCGCACCATATTAGCTGTATTTGAAAATCAATATAGTGAAGGAAGTATTAAAATACAGTAGTAAAATGAAAGTAATCACTTGGTTCATGACACTGCATTTTGTGTGCTATCATCTTTACAGTGAAACGTTTAGCAGTACATTGCACCCTTTTCAGCACGTTGTGCCTTAAATCTTCCTATATTCTAAAGAAGAAGTCTTTTTCACTCTGTACCTAAAATTTCTCACCTGATGCGTGGCTATTCTTAGTACTAGTCCATAAGACACCGTGGCATTCATTAAGATGACTGTGTGTGTCAGAAAACTCCCCCTTTTTTCAGTTTTCAGGAGGAGTTTTTGTGTATTCATATTGATGGTTTCTTAACCATTACAGACTGGCCACCTGCATGGAACATTGACCTGGTGAGCCAGTGAAATTTTAAAGAGCATGCACTTCCAGGGCCATTCCCTGTTGCCATTTTTTCCGCTCCACAAGAGCCTCAGTGGGTATGTCTACAGTGGAATTAAACACCAGCAGCTGGTCTGTGTCAGTAGGCTTGGGCTGTAAAATTGCAGTGTAGACCTTCGGGCTCAATCTGGAACCAGGGGTCTTGAGATCCTATGATGGGGGAGCCCCGCGAGCCCAAGTCAGCTGACGTGGATCAGCCATGAGTGTTTAACTGCAGTGTAGACATGCCTAGAGAGGACTCTGCCTTCCCAGGCCCTCTCATCCCCACACATCATTGAAACAATCGTCTTACCCTCAGATATTTTGTACATACTTATTTGAACTTTCTGCTCTTTAAGGTGGCTTCTTTTACCCATCCGAGTGTGTTCTTTTTCCCTATGCAATGTCAGCCAAGCTACCTTGTATACCGTGCAGGTCCATGCCACCTTGAGGGAACAACTCATAAGACTTCTTTCTTCTTCGAATGCTTGCTCATGTCCAGTCTATAGTAGGTGTGTGCGCTCGCCACATGCATTGGTGCCGGACGTTGTCCCCTTAGCAGTATCCATAAGGGACCGACTTTGGTGCCCTCTGGAGTGGCGCCCGCATGGTGCAGTATAAGGGGCGCTGCCGGCTCCCCCCGACCCTAAGTTCCTTCTTGCCGCCAGTGACGGTGCTGGAACATCTGCTGCTTCAGCTAGTATTGTTTCGTTCTCTGTTCTTGCAAACTTTGAAAATGTGTAAAATAGTTATATATAGTGAGTAGTTTCTCAGTTAAACCCTTAGTAGTAGTTCTCAACTCTTTGTTAGTCCCGAACGGGACTCAGCTGGGGGACGGGGCATGCCCCAGTCCCCAGGCTTTAAGCCCTGCGATCACTGCAAACTACCTATGGCCATCAGCGAGCCGCATGCCAGCTGCCTAAGGTGCTTAGGTGAGGGGCACATAAGTGACAAGTGCTGTATCTGCAAGTCCTTTAAACATAGGACGAAGAAGGAGCGCGATATCCATCTAAGAGTGCTACTAATGGAGTCGGCACTCACTCAGGCCCTGGAGCAGCAGTCTGATTCCGCACCAAGCACCGTGGCCTCCATGCTCAGTGCTCCCCTGGCGTCATCAACGAGCCGGCACTGGTCTCCCTCCACGACTCCAGTCATGAAGCTGAAGAAGAATGTTAAGGGATGATCTCCTACCTCCCGTAAGGGAAAGGAGAGGGCTGGGGGCAAGCCCACGACCTGTGCTGGGCAGCTCAACTCCCCCTTCAGGAAGTCAGGCCCCAGCTCAAGTCTAGCGGTGCAGCCCATCTTGTACTTGCCTGCAACTCCAGATAGCGATGCAGGCCCCAGCCAGCTTCAGGTGCCGTTGATGCCCGAAGCCATTCAAGCAGCTCAGGAGATCCTGGTGCTCCCAGTGCCGCCCACACCGGCTCCAGCGGTATCTCAGTCTTGGGGGGGAAAACCTTCACTGGGACCTATGCGTGTGTCCCCGCCTCAGTGGTACCATTCCCCTTCGAGAGAGACGTCTTGCCATCGCTTGCCCACGCGAAGCTGTCATGCCTCGGAACTAGAGAGACAGGCTCATTGGAGCCCCCTTCGGTCTCCCCAGGGTGGCCCTACCCCTTCATGAAGGGGTTTCCAAAATCACTAATGCCCTGTGGCAGACCCCCTCTTCCTTGGCCCTTATCTCTAAGAGTGCCGAATGCAAGTACTTTGTGCCAACAAGGGGCATGAATACTTATACTACCACCCAGTACCGAGAGTATTTACTGAGTGCATATCGGTGGATGTGGCTTACCTCAGGTGCCCGGGTATCCAGATCTACCCGTACCTCGATTACTGGCTCATCAAGGGCAGACTGCATCTGCTGGATCACATGGCAGCATGCACTTGCCAGGTGAGGCTCTGGATGCAGTCCCTGCAACAATGACTGTGGATGGTCTATTCCCAGTCCCAAGACCCCTTGGAAAAGATGGTTACCATTCTCCAGGCAATACTTACCTTGCTGCAATGGTGGACCAACCGCAGGACAGTCCTGGAAGGGGTTCCTTTCGACAGCCTCCGTCACTCCATCGGAGCTGATGTCGGACACCTAGGAGCTTGGCTGGTGTGCGCATCTCAGCAACCTCCAGACACATGGGGATGTGGTCCCCGGAGGAGGTGAAGTTGTACATAAACGTCAAAGAGATCCGAGCAGTCCCGCTGGCGTGTGGAGTCTTCCTGCCCCACCTGTCGGGCAAGGTTGTATGAGTCCTGATGGACCACATCAGCTGTGGTGTTCTACATCAGCAAGCAAGGGGGAGTGCACTTGTTGGCTCTCTGCCAAGAGGCACTCCATCTATGGGACTTCTTCATCAGCCACGAGATTCCCCCTGGAAGCTTGTCACCTTCCTGGCATCAGTTACTGTGTTTAGGGATTGAAGGCACTGCAGCATATTAGTTCTAGTCGTATTCTATCAAGTCTTACCTTTTTGTCGCTGCTTCAGATGGGATTGTGATTCTGGCACTCTTTCCCACATGTTAATCTATGCTGCCATTTTGAAATTTTAAAAAATTCCTCACTTCCATTTTTTGCCCATTTTGACTGTTTCCTCTTTTCTCCATACCAGAGATGTCTAAAATCAATTGAACTCTTCATCAGGGTGCTTCTGAGCAGTGCTGTCGATGTCATTCCCCTAGAGGCCGGCAAAGTGGAAAGATGTGGGATGGGAGTTGTTGTTCATGGCAGCCATCCTTGCTCTCTCAAAAGGGATAGTCCAAGGCAGCTATCAAATTGGGTCTCAAAAACTGCTGGGCTTTCCCTGAGGTGTGGAGTTGACCCCCTATGATGCAGTTGGATAACTTGCACTATTTTCATGTATCTTTCCAAAGAATAAGAGTGGGAGAATATCATTAAGCTGTGTATTAAAAGCAATAAATAATCATAGAAATAGGTCACTTGGTTCAACAAACTGTACACATGCTCTGCTGAAAAAAAACAGTTTTTCTTTAAATGGGAAATAAGTATTCCCTTCCACTTTCCTCTTCCATTCAAGCTGTCTGGATGCTTAATTCATTAATACATGTCATGGAAACACCTATATTGTGGATTGTTTTGTCAACAAGAGAGCCTGGCAGATAAAATTCTTCCTTCTCTTTTTGCTGCACTAGATACAAATCTCTTATTTACTTCTCTGGAGTGTATTTATTTTTTCATTTCCTTTTCAGTATCAGAAATTGCTTTGCACTTCCATTTTTGTTTTCTTTTCTCTGAATCCCCTACACTGTTGGAGATTGGCTTTGTATCTAGAAATCACATCAGTTCCAAATAGTGAAGGATTAAGGAAGCAACTCACAAGGAAATGGGTGGGGGGGATGGATGGGTTTGGAAAAGAAAGGTCCCAGCACTGTCATAGCCTTTCTGCAGCTTTGGTCAGGTACACACCCAATTTGAACTTTAAGATTAAAATTAAATCAAGATGACAGTTCCTTCTATATTAATAATGAAATACAACGATGGACCAGATCCATACCATTGAAGTCAATAGGGTATTCTTCTATTGACTTCAATGAGATTTGGATCAGGTCCTATATGTGTAGACCTAAATATTTCAAATATATTTATATTTAGCCCTCCGTGCTCAGAAACAGTCATTGCAGTGAGTGTGAGGGCAGTGAAAGTGAGCTCGTAAAGAGTGATGTGGAGGGGGCGCTCAGATGTCCTTCATTCTGCTGCAAGAACTAAAAATCCCCCAAGTGTTACCTGAGCATCTCTCTCAGCCTTCTGTACCTGCCAGGATCCAAGATGAGATTTTCTTTTACCACGCTGGATGTTGTTGTAAACACCTGTAGCTCTTGGCAGCTAAGTAGGAGCTGTTGCTCAGATTTTACTTTTCTGGGGGGAAGGGTCAGCAGAGCCCCTGGGATTCTCCATTGTCAGCTTTGAGTGCCCCAGCCTTCAGGCCTGCTCATCACAGCTGTCGCTCCAGCTGACTCTGGATGTGAGACTCAACAAGAGCGATGCTGACTAGCTCTGTAAAATCATTTAAAATCACTACAAGGTGCTTCTTTCTTGCACGGCACTCCTCCCAGTCTTTATCAACTTAGGAAGTTCAGGACCATAATGTACATTCCTTGTGTTGCAATTTAACGCAGTGCTGGCCTAATGTTAAGTTGGTCTCTGTTTAGATTGCCAGAACTCCCATGTACACACCCAATTTGAACTTTAAGATTAAAATTAAATTTTTCGAGTGATTGTTCATGCTCATTCCAATGTAGGGTGTGTACTTGCCCCGAGCTCTGCCAGTGTAAAATTTTTCCCTTAGTAGTATCTGCCGGATCAGTTCTGGTGCTGTCTGAAGTCACACTCTCATAGTGCTGGTATAAAGGCCCCTGCCGCCCTATGGCCCCCTCAGTTCCTTCTTACTACTTGTGGTGGTTGTTGGAACCACGACTTGTTCTTGCTTCTGCAAGTACTCCTCAGTGGACTTCTCTCTCTCTCTCTCTCTCTCTCTCTCTCTCTCTGTCTTGATTTAACTTTAATCTTAAAGTTTAAATTGGGTGTGTACCTGATCAAAGCTGCAGAAAGGCTATGACAGTGCTGGCACCTTCCTTTTCCAAATCCATCCTTCTCAACACCCTCTTCCTGATTGGTTGCTTCCTTAAATTGATTGAACTTAATAGTTAAGTTTCAGTTATTAGTTAGAGAACCCTGCTAACCTCCTTGATAAGGAGTGCCCCAGCTTTGCTTCAGGACACCCGGTGCTGTGCCTCATCTCCGGCATCGAGGCGAGACACTTTGACTGCGTCTAAGGAACCTTGGCTCTGTCAAACATCCCTGGTGCTGAAGAAAGATGCATTGGTGGGAGATTGTGGGCACCATTCACCATTGCCGGTGCCTAGGAAATAATAAAGGAAGACCGACACAGGGCAATCGCCAACACCGAGGTCAGCAGGATAGAGGGACACTGCCAGGGTGCGACCCACGTCAGTCTACCAAAAAGGCCAATGGCATGTTGCCAAGAAGGCCAATGGCATTTTGGGATGTATAAGTAGGGGCATAGCGAGCAGATCGAGGGACGTGATCGTTCCCCTCTATTCGACATTGGTGAGGCCTCATCTGGAGTACTGTGTCCAGTTTTGGGCCCCACACTTCAAGAAGGATGTGGATAAATTGGAGAGAGTCCAGCGAAGGGCAACAAAAATGATTAGGGGACTGGAACACATGAGTTATGAGGAGAGGCTGAGGGAGCTGGGATTGTTTAGCCTGCAGAAGAGAAGAATGAGGGGGGATTTGATAGCTGCTTTCAACTACCTGAAAGGGGGTTCCAAAGAGGATGGCTCTAGACTGTTCTCAATGGTAGCAGATGACAGAACGAGGAGTAATGGTCTCAAGTTGCAGTGGGGGAGGTTTAGATTGGATATTAGGAAAAACTTTTTCACTATGAGGGTGGTGAAACACTGGAATGCGTTACCTAGGGAGGTGGTAGAATCTCCTTCCTTAGAGGTTTTTAAGGTCAGGCTTGACAAAGCCCTGGCTGGGATGATTTAACTGGGAATTGGTCCTGCTTTGAGCAGGGGGTTGGACTAGATGACCTTCTGGGGTCCCTTCCAACCCTGATATTCTATGATTCTACCGTGTGGCACTGATAACCAGAGCTGTTGAGTCCAATGCCGATAGACTTGCTGCCTCAAGAGAGGCACGACTCTACTGGTACTGTCAATGCTAGAGTCATTCGTGGCAGCGAGGGACTTACTCATGCTACCGGTACCCACATCCCCAGCCATACAGGAGCTGTCAGTTGCAGCACTGACGAGGAAGTCTTCTGCAGGCTCGAGGCCTCTGATAGTTTTGAAGGAGAAACCAGCCATGATGGTACAGCCCCGGTCCCCTCCCTCCCAGCACTGCTCACTGGCATCGGTTGACACTGCTTCGCCTTGGTCTCCAGCAGGATCCTCAGAGGCGTAGTCTTGCATCTTGTGGAGGAGCTGGCCTTGCCATTCCAGCAGGCACTATCCCCCTATGGATCCAAGCCAAGAGATCCCACCTGCAGCATGACCACCAGGGCAGTGGCAGTTCCCTGTGCAAATGCTTTTCTGAAACACCTGGGTATTTCCAGCACAGACAGGTTCCCATTCTAGGAGGTCATATTCAGTGGCTTCAAACCCCACACCGCATCCATCACCAGAACATGATTCAGCCTCCATACTGAGGCCAGTGCTGTGTACTAGGAGTTGGCATCACGGGACCCAGTCAGTACCAAAGGTGAAGAGTAGGGCCTGATGCTGGTCCAGACGTCATCCTCCTCTTCCCTAGATGAGGCGGTTGCGGGAACTGATAGTACACCTCTGCAGGAGGATTGTAAGGCACATCAAGAGTTCTTAAGGAGGGTAGCTCAGAACCTGGGTATCCAGGTGGAGGAAATTAGAGAGTCCTCCCACTCTGTTGTGAACATCTTGGAAGTAACAGGCCCTGCAAGAGTGGCTTTGACCCTGAATGATGCCATTATGGACCCCATCAGGGCATTGTGGCAGACCCCGGCATCCTTTCAGCTGACAGCAAAAAAGACTGAAAGAAAATACTTTGTCCTGACAAAGGGGTTAAAGTTCCTGTACACTCACCCACCGCCAGGCTCATTGGTTGTGTTGGCAGCCTACGAGCGAAAAAGGCAGGGCTAACAGGGACTAACACCAAAAAGTTAGACCTTTTTGGGAGGAAGGTCTGTTCGACAGGAGGTCTCCAGCTCATGCTCACCAATGAGCAGGCGCTCCTGATCAGGTACGATTTCAACTCCTGGGACTCTCTGCCACATTTAAGTCCTTGGGCCTTCATAGAATCATAGAATATTAGGGTTGGAAGGGACCTCAGGAGGTCATCTAGTCCAACCCCCTGCTCAAAAGCAGGACCAATCCCCAATTAAATCATCCCAGCCAGGGCTTTGTCAAGTCTGACCTTAAAAACTTCTAAGGAAGGAGATTCCATCACCTCCCTAGGCAACGCATTCCAGTGTTTCACTACCCTCCTAGTGAAAAAGTTTTTCCTAATATCCAACCTAAACCTCCCTCACTGCAACTTTGAGACCATTACTCCTTGTCCTGTCCTCTTCTACCACTGAGAATAGTCTAGAACCATCCTCTCTGGAACCACCTCTCAGGTAGTTGAAAGCAGCTATCAGATCCCCCCTCATTCTTCTCTTCTGCAGACTAAACAATCCCAGTTCCCTCAGCCTCTCCTCATAAGTCGTGTGTTCCAGACCCCTAATCATTTTTGTTGCCCTTCGCTGGACTCTTTCCAATTTATCTACATCCTTCTTGTAGTGTGGGGCCCAAAACTGGACACAGTACTCCAGATGAGGCCTCACCAATGTCGAATAGAGGGGGACGATCACGTCCCTCGATCTGCTCACTATGCCCCTACTTATACATCCCAAAATGCCATTGGCCTTCTTGGCAACAAGGGCACACTGCTGACTCATATCCAGCTTCTCGTCCACTGTCACCCCTAGGTCCTTTTCCGCAGAACTGCTGCCTAGCCATTCGGTCCCTAGTCTGTAGCTGTGCATTGGATTCTTCCGTCCTAAGTGCAGGACCCTGCACTTATCCTTATTGAACCTCATCAGATTTCTTTTGGCCCAATCCTCCAATTTGTCTAGGTTCTTCTGTATCCTATCCCTCCCCTCCAGCGTATCTACCACTCCTCCCAGTTTAGTATCATCCGCAAATTTGCTGAGAGTGCAATCCACACCATCCTCCAGATCATTTATGAAGATATTGAACAAAACCGGCCCCAGGACCGACCCCTGGGGCACTCCACTTGACACCGGCTGCCAACTAGACATGGAGCCATTGATCACTACCCGTTGAGCCCGACAATCTAGCCAACTTTCTACCCACCTTATAGTGCATTCATCCAGCCCATACTTCCTTAACTTGCTGACAAGAATACTGTGGGAGACCGTGTCAAAAGCTTTGCTAAAGTCAAGAAACAATACATCCACTGCTTTCCCTTCATCCACAGAACCAGTAATCTCACCATAGAAGGTGATTAGATTAGTCAGGCATGACCTTCCCTTGGTGAATCCATGCTGGCTGTTCCTGATCACTTTCCTCTCATGCAAGTGCTTCAGGATTGATTCTTTGAGGACCTGCTCCATTTCCAGGGACTGAGGTGAGGCTGACTGGCCTGTAGTTCCCAGGATCCTTCTTCTTCCCTTTTTTAAAGATTGGCACTACATTAGCCTTTTTCCAGTCATCCGGGACTTCCCCCGTTCGCCACGAGTTTTCAAAGATAATGGCCAATGGCTCTGCAATCACAGCCGCCAATTCCTTCAGCACTCTTGGATGCAACTCGTCCGGCCCCATGGACTTGTGCACGTCCAGCTTTTCTAAATAGTCCCTAACCACCTCTATCTCCACAGAGGGCTGGCCATCTCTTCCCCATTTTGTGATGCCCAGCGCAGCAGTCTGGGAGCTGACCTTGTTAGTGAAAACAGAGGCAAAAAAAGCATTGAGTACATTAGCTTTTTCCACATCCTCTGTCACTAGGTTGCCTCCCTCATTCAGTAAGGGGCCCACACTTTCCTTGGCTTTCTTCTTGTTGCCAACATACCTGAAGAAACCCTTCTTGTTACTCTTGACATCTCTTGCTAGCTGCAGCTCCAGGTGCGATTTGGCCCTCCTGATTTCATTCCTACATGCCCGAGCAATATTTTTATACTCTTCCCTGGTCATATGTCCAACCTTCCACTTCTTGTAAGCTTCTTTTTTATGTTTATGTTTACCCTTCTTGAACCTCATCAGATTTCTTTTGGCCCAATCCTCCAATTTGTCTAGGTCCCTCTGTATCCTATCCCTGCCCTCCAGCATATCTACCACTCCTCCCAGTTTAGTATCATCCGCAAATTTGCTGAGAGTGCAATCCACACCATCCTCCAGATCATTTATGAAGATATTGAACAAAACCGGCCCCAGGACCGACCCCTGGGGCACTCCACTTGACACCGGCTGCCAACTAGACATGGAGCCATTGATCACTACCCGTTGAGCCCGACAATCTAGCCAACTTTCTACCCACTTTATAGTGCATTCATCCAGCCCGTACTTCTTTAACTTGCTGACAAGAATACTGTGGGAGACCGTGTCAAAAGCTTTGCTAAAGTCAAGAAACAATACATCCACTGCTTTCCCTTCATCCACAGAACCAGTAATCTCATCATAGAAGGCGATTAGATTAGTCAGGCATGACCTTCCCTTGGTGAATCTGGCCCCTGTGAGGAAGCATTATAGGCCACAGTCAATGGCTCACTTCTTCCCCCCACCTGCTCGACAGGGCTATAGCAGAAGGAGGAGCAGGGGCCACAGTTGTCACCTGCGTCTACACCCCCCAGACACTCGGCAGGGTCAAAGCAGGCTTTGAGGTGGGATGCTAGGGGACAATGTGCCTGGACAGTTTGTGGATCCAAATTCCCCAGGTTTTGTGGACCTGTTATCCCATTTCTATCGGGCATGGGTCCATATCACCTCAGACCAACGGGTGCTACGCATGATAGCGCTAGGATATATCCTTCTTTTTTGTAGTTTAGGGACTCTTCTCATGAGCAGGTTCTAGCCCAAGAGGTGTAGTTACTCCTGAAGGTGTGGGAGCAGTGGAGGAGGTTCCAACAGAGATAAGGGGCCAGAGTTTATACTGCCGCTACTTCTTAATCCTGAAAGCCAGTGGTGGTCTCAGACCCATTCTTGACCTGCGAAACCTCAACAGATTCATGAAAAAGCTGACATTCTGCATGGTCTCCTTGGCTTCCAGGGGACTAGTACGCTGCCTTCAACTTAAAGGATGCTTATTGCCATGTTCCAGGGGCACAAAAGTTTCCTCAAATTTGTCGTGAACCATGTGCACTACCAATTTATGGTGCTCCCGTTTGGTTTCTTGGTGGACCCTTGGAAGTTCATGAAGTGCATGGCAGTCATTGCATGCTTCCTGAGGAGACAAGGGGTTCTGGTTTAGCAGTACCTTGACGACTGGCTGGTCAGAGGTCAGTCCAGACTTCAAGTAGAGGCAGATGTGGGACTAATACAGTCAACCTTCCAGGACTTAGGTCTGCTCATAAATGTGCAGATATCCACCTTCTTCCCAGTAGAGGATAGAATTCATTGGAGCAATTCTGGCCTCAGTACAGGCCAGAGTTCTCCCAGAAGCATGTTTCCAAGCAATAAAGCAGCTTATAGAAAGACCCAGGAATCACCCTGTCACCACAGGAAGAAATTGCTTACTGCTCCTGGGCTACATGGCATCTTGTTCCTTTGTGATTCAGCATGTGACACTTCATCTCAGACCCCTCCAGGCATGGCTGGCATCGGTATATTCACCATGCCAACATAATCTAGCCTCGGTCATTACAGTTCCCTTGTTGGTGATTACTTCCCTCGAATGGTGGCTAAACCCATCAGTGGTGTGCCCGGGAGTACCTTTCTCAAGGTTCCAACCATCAGTGTCTCTCGTTACAGATGCATCGGCGATGGGATGGGGGCCTCACTTAGGGTCCCTCAGAAATCAGGGCCTCCGGTCTCCAGAAGAGCTCTCGTCACATCAGTGTCGGAGAGCTCAGGGTAGTTCATCTGGCTTGCCAGGCGTTCCAACCACATGTAGCGGATAGCAGTGTTAGACCTGTGCCTGGAGGGACTTGGCTTATGGGAATTTTGCATAGTCCACTCAATTCACCTCAAGGCCTTCTATCTGCTGGGTTTTCAGAACGAACTAGCAAATCAGCTCAGCAGGGTCTTCTCCAACAACCGTGAGTGGTCCATTCGCCCAGAGGTCCTACAAGTCATCTTCCAGAAGTGGGGAACTCCCCAAATAGATCTGTTTGCAATGAAGCACATCAGAAAGCGTCTCAAATTCTGCTTTTTCCTGGGCGACAGCCCAGGACCTCTGACAGATACCTGCCTTTTGCCCTGGACGTGTCATCTTTTCTATGCATTTCTACCCATTCCTCTCATACACAAGGTCTTGCTCAAGATCAGACAGGACAGACTGCAAGTCATCGTAATAGCCCCGAACTGGCCAACACAGCACTGGTTCACTCCCTCATGAACCTGTCAGTGGAAACACCAATCCAGTTACCTCGGGTTCCAGACATGATATCCCAGGACCACGGTTGCTTGTGTCACCCAAACCTCAAGTTCCTTCATCTCATGGCCTGGAAGCTCCATGGCAGAATCCCTCGGAGCTAACATGCTCCAGACCGGTTCAAGAAGTTCTGTTAGGGAGCAGAAAGCCGTCCACTAGAGCTACGTACCTGGCAAAGTGGAAAAGGTTCTCAATTTGGTCGGCACAGAAAGGTGTCCTGCCCACGCGGTCGTCAGTGTCATTCATTCTCAACTACTTACTACAGCTGAACCAGCAAGGACTATCAGTGTCATCAATTAGTCCACCTGGCAGCAGTCTTGGCATTTCACCTGTGGGTAAACAGCCAGTTCATCTTTGCAAACTCGATATGTAGTTGTTTTTTTCAAGGGACTAGACATACTGTGCCCCCAGGTATGACAGCCCAAACTGGGATCTCAACCTGGTATTGTTGAGGCTCATAAGTCCCATATTCGAGCCCTTGGCAACATGTTCTCTGCTCTCTTGTCCTGAGAGTTGATCTTTCTGGTGGCCATTACTTTGGCAGAAGGGTCTTGGAGATTATGGTTCTTTGCTTCAAAACCCGCATACACGGTATTTTTCAAAGATAAGATCAAGCTGCGTCCTCACTCAGCCTTCCTCCTGAAGATGGTTTCATAATTCCATAGTAACCAGGACATATTCCTTTTGGTATTCTATGTGAAACCTCATGCCAACAAACAGGAGCAGAGACTTCACTTGCTAGATGTCAGGCATGCACTTGCCTTCTACATAGAAAGGACTAAATCATTTTGAAAAACTACTCAACAGACAGGATGAAGGGTCTTCTGGTCTCAGCCCAAAGAATTTCATCATGGATAACTTCCTGTATCTGCACATGCTACAATCTGGTGAAGGTCCCTGCTCTGGTCCTGATGGCACATTCTACAAGGGCACAAGCATCTACAGCTGCATTCATGGCACAGGTCCCTCTGTCCAGGACATCTGGAGAGCAGCAGTGTGATGTTTGGCTCACTATGCTATTGCTCAGCAGGCTAGAGATGATGCTGGATTTGTCAGAGCGGTGCTACAGTCTGCTTGTCAATGAACTCCAAATCCTCCCCCTACATCTGCTCGGGAGTCAATTATATTGGAACGGACATGAGCAAGCACTTGAAGAAGAAAAAACAGTTACCAATATTCCATTAATTGTTCTTAGAGATGTGTTGCTCATGTCCATTCCAACCCCCACTGCACCCCTATGTCAGAGTTAGCTCGCAAGAAGGAATGTAGGGGGCGTTGGGTCAGCAGGGGTCTTCATACCGGTGCTATGAGAGCGCGACTCCAGGGGGCACCAAAGCTGACCCACTGGATATCACTGAGGGAAAAACTTTCTGGCAGTGGTGCTCGGGGGGAGCACATTCCTACATTGGAATGGACATAAACAACACATCTCGAAAAGCAACAGTTATGAAAGGTTAGTAACTTTTTTCTGCTATTAATTTTGCTATTAATCTCAGGACACTTTTGTAAAAACAAATGGGTTTTAAACTGCTTATGATCCTAAATTAACCTTTAATATCTTGCGCCTTCTCAGTTTATCATCAAGGAAAATACTGCAGCTTTCAACATGGTAAGAAAACCTGGAAGCAATAAACTTAAGTATTTTAGAATTTATTGAATTCTAGAAAGGAAACCTTTTGTAATTATGGGATTTTCAAGGTTTTATTCCATAGGGAAGAGGATGAAATTTTTTCCCCTTGAGTATGGGTAAATGGGACAAAATACAACATGGTTTTACAAAAGGTAGATCATGCCAAACCAACCTGATCTCCTTCTTTGAGAAAGTAACAGATTTTTTTAGACAAAGGAAATGAAGTGGATCTAATTTACCTAGATTTCAGTAAGGCATTTGATACCGTGCCACATGGGGAATTATTAGTTAAATTGGATAAGATGGGGATCAATAGAAAAATTGAAAGGTGGATAAGGAATTGGTTAAAGGGGAGACTACAACGGGTCCTACTGAAAGGTGAACTGTCAGGCTGGAGGGAGGTTTCCAGTAGAGTTTCTCAAGGATCGGTTTTGGGACCAATCTTATTTAATCTTTTTATTACTGACCTCGGCACAAAAAGTGGGAGTGTGCTAATAAAGTTTGCAGATGATACAAAGCTGGGAGGTATTGCCAATTTAGAGAAGGACAGGGATATCATACAGGAGGATCTGGATGACCTTGTAAACTGGAGTAATAGTAATAGGATGAAATTTAATAGTGAGAAGTGTAAGGTCATGCATTTAGGGATTAATAGCAAGAATTTTAGTTATAAGCTAGGGACGCATCAATTAGAAGTAACGGAGGAGGAAAAGGACCTTGGAGTATTGGTTGATCATAGGATGACTATGAGCTGCCAATGTGATATCGCTGTGAAAAAAGCTAATGTGGTCTTGGGATGCATCAGGAGAGGTATTTCCAGTAGGATAAGGAGGTTTTAGTACTGTTATACAAGGCACTGGTGAGACCTCACCTAGAATACTGTCTGCAGTTCTGGTCTCCCATGTTTAAGAAGGATGAATTCAAATTGGAACAGGTACAGAGAAGGGCTACTAGGATGATCCGAGGAATGGAAAACGTGTCTTGTGAAAGGAGACTCAAGGAGCTTGGCTTGTTTAGCCTAACTAAAAGAAGGTTGAGGGGAGATATGATTGCTCTCTATAAATATATCCGAGGAATAAATGCTGGAGAGGGAGAGGAATTATTTAAGTTCAGTACCAGTGTGGACACAAGAACAAATGGATATAAACTGGCCACCAGGAAATTTAGACTAGAAATTAGACGAAGGTTTCTAACCATCAGAGGAGTGAAGTTTTGGAATAGCCTTCCAAGGGAAGCAGTGGGGACAAAAGATCTATCTGGCTTTAAGATTAAACTCGATAAGTTAATGGAGGAGATGGTATGATGGGATAACATGGTTTTGGTAATTAAATATTCATGGTAAATAGGCCCAATGGCCTGTGATGGGATATTAGATGGGGTGGGATCTGAGTTACCCAGGAAAGAATTTTCTGTAGTATCTGGCTGATGAATCTTGCCCATATGCTCAGGGTTTAGCTGATCATCATCATTTGGGGTCGGGAAGGAATTTTCGTCCAGGGCAGATTGGAAGAGGCCCTGGAGGTTTTTCGCCTTCCTCTGTAGCATGGGGCACGGGTCACTTGCTGGAGGATTCTCTGCTGCTTGAAGTCTTTAAACTACGATTTGAGGACTTCAATAGCACAGATATAGGTGTGAGGTTTTTTGCAGGAGTGGTGGGTGAAATTCTGTGGCCTGCATTGTGCAGGAGGTCAGACTAGATGATCATAATGGTCCCTTCTGACCTAAATATCTATGAATCTATGGGGAAAGGCTTTCTAAAACAGGTTATTAGAAACATCTTACAACTTTTTGAAAGAATCTCTCAGCTTTTGGATCTCAGTTCAAAAGATTCCTTTTGTTTATATTTTCAGAAATACCAACAATTCAATAAACAAAAAATTACAATAAGGGAGTGAACATGGTAGTATTACAGACAATTGGTATGGAATAGAGTGGGCCATGGAGAACCACAAAGATGATTTAGATGCATAAGTACAGAATTTCAATTGTTTATGCAGGCCAAGGTTAATATTAAAGGAGGTTTGGTGGCTGAACTGGACATGTGAAATAGATTTAACCACCAGCTTGACTGTTTTTTTTTTTTTTTAAATCTAATACTGAAATTTATGATAGCTATATTTCATGAGCATCAACAAAGTACTTCTATACTTGTATGCATTGGTATCCACCTGTCTTTAGCTGAGAAATCGGCTTTTACTGGAGGGATTATATTTTTGATATCCTTTATCTAGTCAGATTTGAAGGAGGGATGTACTGGATTTCCACTGCAGAGTAGCTATGTAAATACAGTACCATTCAGATAAGTGTAACACTATTATGAGGAACCTATATGCTTGTTGAAAGATGCTGTCATCATGCTAGAAAAAGGAAGCATAATAACTTTCTCAGAGAATTTCCTGATCGGTTCCTCCATTTTATACTTTTCCACTGTAAGAGAACCGGGTTGCACAGCGAAGTTAAAGATAATTAACTTTAAAACAAATAGGAAATGCATTAAACCATCCTGTGAAATTTACTGCCTAGGAGGTCACAGAGTCAAATACCACAGGTAGGTGTTAAAAGGAGTTGGATACAATTTATGACCAATAGTAACATTTGTAGTTACATACGTGAAATGGGATAATTAAATGCCATGCTGCAAATTATCCTGTAATATACATAGGTATGAGGATAGAATTTCCCACCAATCTACAATTGTGGTCAATTGACAAGTTGCATTAGGTTTTTGCCCTCCTCTGATGAGTTAAGCATTGACCTAAGATGGGGATAGGATGTGATCTACTCACAGACAATTTTCAAACGTCATAAGATGCAAAATTTGTTAAATGTATTGGTTATGAATTATTCTCTCCGCTCTAAAATTGGGGCGTCTTCTATTTGATACAAAAAAGATTGACAGCTAGGAGACTAAAACAAATGAAATGGGCAGAGGGGATTGCATGCTTGTTTACAAGCATATTATCATTGCTTAACAAATAATGCTCTCTGCTTATCCTTCTCAGGTCGGAAAATCATTTCTCTTTAAATTGTCATTATGAGGCGACAGCAGTGTTTCAGTGCAGTGCTTTGCTGACTGTGTAGTGTTGTCAGCCCTGGTGAGGACAACATTTCTCAGTGCAACTGCTAAAAAAACCCCCAAACATGTGGCTTAAATTTTTGACTAGTGAGCCCAAGGCTGTAAGACATTATGTTTAAGGCATATTCCAAATTAGACCAATCTTAAACTTCCACAACAAAAGTTAGATAGGCATTGGCTCCTGATTTGTGGTTCTTTAACCTCCAGGGTCTTACTTGTTTCCCCCCCTCCACTCCATTTACCACCAGTGAACTTATACACTCTTGTCTTAGAGGGCCAGGCTGGGAAGCAGACTGTCATTTGTGCTGAGTGTTGGGATAAGCTACAGTTGATTTTTGTGTCATTGTGTGTGTGCTTTTGAAGGAGGAGGGAGGCTGACAGATGGCTGCTTGTTAAACAGACTTCTTTGTTAGTTCTCCAGGTTTTGTTATTTCTCTCTGAGAAAAGACTGAAAGATGAAGTGGGAATAAAGCAAGGAGTGGATGAGGAACAACTAACTCTCTATTAATTTCTCACTTTATTTCAGAGTTGTCAAAAGATCAGAGTTGTTCCTCCTCCCTCCTTGCCCTGGCTGTAAATCTGAAATGATTTGTGTAAATAAGATGAAATCCAGCTTCAAAAATACTCATGTGGGTTCATTTTAGGGGCAGTTTAAATACTGCAGATAGGAATTCGGCTTATATATAAGAAAGCCTTTGTATTATGTTTTTGTTATTGGAAACCAGTTAGCTACACCCCGGTGTTTGTGAAATTCAAGGAAGCCTTATCGTCAGAAAATCATATACTCTGTACAGGACTCCCTGATAGAAAAATGAAACTCCGTGTCCTTTTGGGGTATCTTGAACAAAGAGTGATATTCAGATTTGGATAAATAACTTGAAGTATTATAGTATTGCTATTTGGGGACAAGAAAGAGTTTGGGATGGGAATGCGGTGCCTGATGCTGTGTAATGTGCTTGTATACCCTGACTGGTGCTGTTAAGCAGAGTAATTTCTAATCTGCGCACACAGTCTCATTCAAAACACTTAGCAGTACCTTGAACCTCACTCTCCTTGTGGTCCATGGGGATGGTTGTTAGGGGAGAGAAATCCTCTGGTTGCCTCTCCTTAGATCTCTGTTGAGAAGGAAGAGAAAAGAACTCTCCAGTCGCTTCCTATATATATATGATAGTGAAAAGAACTCCTCAACCCCCTTTCCTGGCCTATGAGAGAACCAAATGTGGTGCCTCATTTTCTCTCCCTGTAAGAATAGGGAATGATCCACTATGTTCATGTTCCTTTTCCCCCAACGGAAGTTATGGAGGGCCATTTGAATAATGAGAGAGAATAACTCAGCACCTCTTTCAACTAACAGCACAAGGGGGAGAAAAGGTGACCACAAAAGCAACCACACCAATAGGCTAAGGATCAAGAAGGTCAAAAGCCAGGCCATGTGTGGACCCAAGTGCTATACTTCCACAAGTTCAGGAAAAGAGATCTGAAAGGGGATGATTTTAAATTATTTTATTAGTTTTTGGCTATTGTGTATTCAAGCTGTAGACTAGGCTTCTTAGAGCAAACTTTGAGCAGTCACTGGAGTTACCCCTGCCTGCACCTAGTGCCTGGACTTTATGTATGCCTATGTGTACACATTATTTGCAGGTAACATTCTAATTGAGGCCCTTTTTGTGGTCTTTAGGCAGCAGCTTTCTCTCAGAGGAAACCCAGGGAGGTTGAAACTTAGAGCTACAAAGCTAAACATTGTTTATATAGGGCAGTCATATTTGGTTGTGGCATTACACCAATACAAGCAGCAATGTGCAAGTGATTTGGGGGTATCGGCTGTTAAGGTGAATGCACTGCAAGGGTCTGGAGAGAGAGACACACACGAACAGCAAGCAACAGCCCTGGAGTTGTTTCCGAATGAAGACACATTCACAGCAATTCTAGTGCCTAGTTTTCTTTACAGTTGGCAGCTATTCAATAGAAGCTAAAATTCTTTCAAACCGAAATAAAAAATGCCGTTGATGGTTCAGTTTCTGATAGGAACAAGAGGGTACAGATGCCTCCTTTTATTAAGTAGCCATAAACCCCATGTGAATCCATCTTCTGCCTATAACAGATTTTGATACACTGTCGCTATCCTCATTTGTTTTATGTTTGTAAGCACATGCCTCAGACATGTGCCTCAGGGCAGGCTCAAAAATGTGTGTTTGTGAAAAGTGCTTCCACCAAATATAAAAATTACGTTAGCTTCTCTGTTTCAATCCATTTTAAGCCAGGTGTTTCAGGACCTTCAACTGACAGCTGATCGCCATATTTGGGGTAGAGAAGGAGTTTTCCTTCAGGGCAGATGGAAGAGGCCCTCGGGGTTTTTCGCCTTCCTCTGTAGCATGGGGCATGAGTCACTTGATGGAGGATTCTCTGCACCTTCAAGTCTTTAAACCATGATTTGAGGACTTCATTAGCTCAGACATAGGTGAGAGATTTATTGCAGGAGTGGGTGGGTGAGATTCTGTGGCCTGTATTGTTCAGGAGGTCAGACTAGATGATCATAATGGTCCCTTCCGACCTTAATATCTATGAGTCTGTGAGACACAATCTATGGATTTTAAGCCAGGAAATTGACCTATCCTGATGTTGGATAGCATTTAGAGAAGGTCTCACCTTCTGATATTTTTCCATCTTTTCTTTAAATTTATTTAAAACTTTAGTCTGGTCTTTTCAGCTGGTGGGAAAAGAAATAAGAAAATATGGTGTGCGACTTGTTTTGAGTGCTGCAGTGAAGAAAGCAGTCCATGTACACTATCTCTAACATAGGCTGCTGACACTTCTGGACAAAAGATGTCCATTGTGTAGCTGCGCACAGACATTGCTGAAGTTTGATATAGCTGATGGTGTATTTTGAGCTCTATAGAGGCAGAGGGAATGGCTAATTCTGATTTAAGTGTCTAAAATCCAAGACTTCAGTAATGAAACGGAAGCAGCCAAATTCTCTCCTCAACCCGATCTCCCATAGGGCACTACTAAACAGTTCTTTATTACTTCATTTAAACAATGATAGACTGCAATAACATAATTTTCACTTTTCTCCAGTTTAAAAAAATCAGGTTGTAAATATTGCTGGTATCCAAGTAATACTGTCGCTTTGCACTTCCACTGGAGGATCTCAAAATGTTGCTCAAGCATTAATTGATAAAGCCTCACCAACCCTTGTGATGTAGGGAAGTATTAGGCACAGAGAGAGTCTCACTTACCCCCAGGTCACAAAACAAGTCTGGCATAGGAATAGATATGTTCGGTCTCCCAGGCTATACTGCCTTTTCCAGATGTCCAAAATAACATTTCCCCCCATCCGCTGAAAATTATACAGCCTTGCTAACATTGTTGTGATCTTAGTGCTGCTTTAGGATTATATATTTCTGTCCTGTCATTCTAGAAGATCAGGTGGAAGTTATAGTATTCCTTCAATCTTCTACTAAAGATAATATGAGGTTCTTTTACAGGCGTATAAAATACTTAGACATCTTGAAGGAAATACATGTCTTTAATGAATGAATGAAACTTTTTATTCCCATTCTTGTATGGAATTTTATTTCATGCACCTGTTTGACTTTCATGGTCAGGTATAGAATGAAATGGTGTATTTTGATGGACATTTTATTCCAAACTACTTGCTTTATCAGGTTGATGAAATGTTTTTAATAGTTTTGAAAGAGTATATTGTATAAATATTATCATTGTTCTTAAATTTAACACACAATTTAATTTCTGATGACTGCTATCAAGATGGGGGTTAATTTTGGAGGAGACTCGTAATGGTTTTTTCAGAATGTCAAAACCTTTAACTCATCTCCTTACTTTAAGATGTGCCATAAGTTCGGGACACAAGTCTTTATTTTTTCACTGCATAACTGTTAGAGAGTTATGAACTTGGTGTTCTGGATGAAACCCGTGCAATCTTAATTCTGCCCTTGCATGTATGCATTATGACAGTGATTCTCAGAGACTGTGGGCCATAGAGCACTCGGTGATAAGCGTGTCTTCCATGGATCACTGGTGGCCTAGAGAGGGCTGGTTGGTCACATGGTTCTGTCTCCTTCTCCTTCTCTCCATCTCCAGACCCAGGTCAGCCTAACTACCTCTAATGGGGCTGGTATCCCATAAAGACTTTGAGACAACACCTCTCACTCTCCAAGAGTGAGAGAGTTGCCACCTGAGAGACAAAGAGGAATGTGCGGGAAAGAAGGGAACTCAAGATCAGGTTAGCACAAATAGGGGGAGAGGAGAAGATGGGTACCAAGTGGCAGAAAATATTTACCACAAAACTGGCAAGTAATAATACATAACTATTTTTCTAACATTACTTTTCCTTGTAAGCAATCACTGTAGTAGTCAGATGTTATGCTATCACCGGGGAGAGAGGTGGACTGTACAATAATGAGTGGGAAGCAAGCTGCAGGACAATCTCTCTGTTATTAAGTTGTGTTCCATGCTACGAAAAGCTTGATAACTCCTGCTTAATGATGTAATTTTTAAATTATACATTACATGATCACATGCTATTTATCAATAACAGAATAATGCTATACAGTATTTTCTGCAGCCTTAGATCCGTAAGTGCAGCATTTTGTAGTACTCTGCATGCTATTCGGTGTGTGTGCCAGAAACCCAGTCCATGAAAGTCATTGGTTTAGAAGATACACATGAATTGAAATGATTCAGTCTGGAAAGCCTGCTTTATAGGGAGAGGCTAAAGAAGCTCAGTTTAGTTTATAAGTGAGAAGTTTAAGCAGTATCTTGATGACAGTCTACAAGCATCTACATGGCAAAGAGATTTCTGGTAGTAGAGGGGTCCCTAACTTAGCAGAAGAAGGTATAATGAGCTCCAGTGCTTGGAAGCTGAAGCCAGAGAAATTCAGACTAGAAATACGGCATACGTTTTTAGCAGAGTGGATAATTAACCATGGAAACAACTGACTTGGGGATGTGGTATATTCTCCATCACTTGAAGTCTTTAAATCAAGAGTGGATGTGTTTCTAAAAGACATGCTATAACTCAACCAGATGTTAAGAATTTGACGCAGAAATTATTTGTTATGCAGGAAGTCAGACAAGATGATTATAATGGTCTCTTCGGTCCTTAAAAATCAATTGGGCTTTTTTGGAGTCCTGCGTCATTTAGTGAGCCCCACACAACATATGTCAGAGTATATATGGTGTTGTGTTGCTCTGTTTTAGCTTGTCTCTTGCGATTTATTTTTCTTCAGTGTTTTCTTTCTCTATCCCGATCTCTCCCACATCCCTCTTTCCTCCCTTTCCACCAGTTGTGTGGTCCCCTTCCTTCCCGTCTCCCACAATCTCTTGATCTTTATGTACTCTCTGTCTCTCCCCCAGTGTCATCTTCATACTCTTCTCTCCCACAAGTGCTCTTCTCACTCTCTCCCCAAACCACTGTTTTTGTCCCCGCAGTTCTCTCTCTTTACCAGTACCCCCTCCCCCACCCCCTGTTTCCTTTGTCTCTTCAATGAGGAGGGAGGGGAAGCAAAGTGGTAACCAGAAAAGGAGAAAATGCCCTAATTAGTGTGTCTCTTGCATCCAGTACCAGATACATGAAGTTACCTTAACTGGGTTCAGTGTGTCCGTTCCTCCTTCTGTCCTGCAGCTGGCAATATGGGTGCTGAGGGAAAGCATCTGGCGCTATCTTTATTTCTCTTGGTAATCCTGCTTTTCTTCTTGACCCGCTGACAGGACTAGGTAGTTGAATGAATTTTGGGCTGCTCGCAGCAAACTCAGTTCTAATACAAGCTCTGCCACTGAATGGCTGTTCTCTCTTGGCCAAGGAACACAAGCATCTGCCTCAGCTGTCTCATGGAAAATGGGGAAAATAAGCCCTTTTCTTCGCTGAGGATTTGTGCTGATTATAGCTGTTGGTGGCCAGTCATTGGCATAGCTGCACCAGTGCCAACCCCTTCTGTGGAAAGGCCTACGTAAACTGGGATTTGCACAAGTGTTTTCATGCTGGGTTAAACCGCACATGTACAAATACCAGTTTATATCAGCTTTGCCTCACTAGGGGTTTGCACTGGTAGCTGCCTTTTGGCTAAGATCTCCAACATAGGCAAGGCCTACTTACCTACTTTGCCGGGGTATAGAGAGGAATGCGTACAATCATTGTTTACAATTTCAAAGAATATGCTACAGCACCATTTAAGTGTTGTTACTAATAATAATTTAAAAAAATGATAATCGTATTTACTATGAAAAAAATTGCTTAAGGAGGCTGGTGGGTCTACATTTTTATCCTTTAGCTTTTACAGCAAGAGACCGAGAGTGCTTATGTAATATTAATTCAGAATGTGTAACGAATTGGCGTTTGGAAGCATTCAATTTTCTGTATAATTGTTCTTCATTCAGTTGGCCCATTATCAGTAATTTCAGGGAATTAGAGATACTCCCTGTGAAAGTTTCTAGTGAACTCTTTGGAATTGTCGAACAATAACAAACCTGCTACTTAGACAGTAATTTTCCCTCTCACTCTCCTCTCACAAATGCGGTATTGCAGTTTGGAAAGTCTAGACAAGGAAACTGCCATGTAGTAAATCAGTGGAAATTTTCTTTCCAGCTGTATGCTGCTGAGTTTATTTTGATCCAAGAGCCTCTTCATCTCTTTCGTTTGTGCAAATTCCTTTTGTACCGCAGGGTGAATTTTCTTGCAATCTTTTTTTGTTTTGTTTTGTGCTAGCATGATTGCAAAAGATGGTCTTCTTTTAAAGATGCTTAATGCTGTAGTTTACTAGGGAAGTGCATGCTTAGTCTGTAGATGAGTCCCATATGAGCTTCCAGTTCTAAATCTCTAATGAATAAATCTCAAATCTCTCCTCTGCTGCAGAGTGAGGAGAGGGGGCAAAATGCAAGAGCTCACAGGATTGTGGTGAGAGGAAGCCATACACATAGAAAAGGCAGCTGCTTGGTAGCATTCTGTGCCCACAGTACACCCTACATCCCTTCTCTTGCCACAACTCAGGAGTGTGCTGCTGCACATCAGAAAGGGTACCCTCACAGGAGGAGGAAGACTTGAGCAACTGCTTATCAGAAGCTCTTCTTTGAGTGATGGTCCCTATTGTATTCCACTAAGGGTTATGCATGCGAGCCATGCATCCGGAGTTGAAGAATTTGAAAGTAGTGTCCATTGGTCCGCTCATGTGCCCCTGACTCTTCTCGTGTTTCCATGTGAGGCGATAAAAGGCCGGGTGGACCAACTGCATCTTCGGCTCCTTCTTACCACTGCATGGTCTCGGTCTGACCTCTGATGCACTTGTAGAAAAGATAGTTATACTTAGTTTTTAAACAGTTTTTGCAGCAGTTTACAAGATTTATTTCTTTTCTAGTTTTTACCAGTTTTTATTAGTTACTAGTTTCAGTTATTTTAGATAGACTTGGGGGGGTTTACCCCTCTTCCCCTCCCCCCTGTACCTAAGTGTGGGTACTGGATTATGCCCACAGCTCCGGGCTCCAAACTCTGTGCCTCTCTCTGTGGGGTAACGGGGGGTGATCCTAAAAAGTTTGGGGATGGTTGATTTATTGCAATAGCAGAGTGACTCAAGGGACAAGTCATTTCCCTCTAGAGAATTTCCCAGTGGATTTATGGTTATGTTAAACTTTGACACCAACTATCAGGCTTACCTCCCCCTTCAGGGGTGTGGGCTCACTCCATGAAAGCTCTGGCTTTGACCACAAGCTCCCTTCAGGACGTTCTGCTTGTAGATATATGTAGAGAGGTCCCATGGAGTTTGGCGCCCACCTTTGCAGCACACTTGATGGTGGATGCCTCCTTCGGCATGGCAGTTCTCTGCTCAACCATTCCATCCTCATCCTCCCACCCTCCCCCAGCTTAGGTACTGCTTGTCAGTCACCCTCAGTGGAATAAAATGCGGGCCATCACTTGAAGAAGAGGAGGAGGTTACTTACCTGTAACTGGAGGTTCTTTGAGATGTGTGGTCCCTATCTATCTTTCATTGAGGCTTACACATGCGCGCCATGTATTCGGAGTTAGAGAACTGGAAAGTAGTGTCCATTAGTCCGTGGATATGCCCTAGCTCACCTCGTGCTTCCGTCTGAGGCAATAAAGACCAACAGCATCTTTAGTTCCTTCTCTGCAAATACCAGGAAGTGGAATACAGATGGGGAACACACATCTTGAAGAACCTACAGTTACAGTAAGTAGCCTCCTCTTATTGCTATATGGAGCAACAGCAAGTCCCTCGCAGGTCTTTTACAGTCTGGTTGCAGGAGTAGTCTGTTGGGGAAGTCTATCCAGTGACAGTGCAAGGGAATGGGGATCCTGTGGGGACTGCAGAAGTGGAGGGGATTTCTGTGCCATAGCACAGATCCACAGAGTGACTTACGTTTGTTGTGGATATTAACACAGGTGTTGCTAGTCATGGGTGAAATCCTTTTGAGTTGCTGGTTCCCTTTCTACAGAGAAAAGATTGAGGAACAGCAGATTAGACAAGCCCAGAGAGATCTTAAGGTTTTTTCTCTTCAAAACATAGGAAATTGCCATTCTGGATCAGACCTGTTGTCAATCTAGTCCAATATCCTGTGTGACAGTGATCAGTATCAGATGCTTGAGGAAGGTGCAAGCAACGTCATTTTAGGCAGAGGATCATTTTAGTCATGGAGGGAACATCTAGGTCACTTAAATATGTTGGTTATATTTTAAATCTGTCCCAAGCTAGAGTTATGACATCCGTTATTACTAATCACCATAAACTGGAAATAGGACATGTAAGTAATGTGTCTTATAGTCACAAGAACTAGGAAATCAGTAGTTTACAGAGAAGGTAACAAGTCAGACTGGACTTTGACATACAATGCTTAGGGTTTGTAGCGTCTGAGATTGTTGTTGATGGTAATTATAGCATATTTTTCTCAACTTAGGTGGAGAATCTCTGTTATGTGAATACATATTCCTGTTACTGGTTTTCTTACGGTTATGTAGCGACAGAGTTAAAAAAAAAAAAAGTGTAATTATGGACTGACAGTGGCTACACTCCAGAGTTAAGGTTTAGATTCACTTTCCACTATAAGCTTAAGCTTGGCTCCCTTTCTAAAATTCTTAAAATGGTTCATATTTTGCATGTGTGGTGTGTGACTAACAGATAACTTTTCCCTGCCCCCAAATTTGAACTGTGGGTCTCAGAAAAAAGTAGGTATTAATCATGTTTGAAAATTCTTCAAACCCTTTAAAAAAATTTTTTTTTTGCACACTATATATTATCTTTAAAAGCGTTTGGTCTACATTATGGCTTAATTTCTTTCTAAATAACTTTACACATTTCTGAGAGAAGCACACTTTGATTCTTGTTAAAGTTATTCAACTTCAAATTAGTTTTAATGAATGCTTTTCAGAGTTTATTTCAATAATGATGTTGATTTGTATGTGGACTGAAAATCCAGACTTCCACCTAAAATTAATATTTGTGGCAAAGATTGAAGAAACTGCCATAAGAAATTACAGTAGTATATCTTGTTGCTAATTGTATAGGATCCCAAAGCACACGTATGTGAATTTAACAAAATGAAAATCAGTCTATACAAAAGGGCTTACTTCACCTACCAGTAAAATTTGGTCATTTCTTGGGTGAAATGAAGCAGCTGTTGAACTGTACAGGGTAAAACTTCATAGTCATTTTTCATAAGAGTTGAAGGGTTCTCTGGTTTTCTTTCACTTTTTCTTTTTAAATCTTTTCTCTTTTTATCTCTTCTTCTAGGTATTTCCTATTTTAAAGTATAGGGAATGCTTCCATGGATCAGTAACATCTATTTCTCCTGGTGCGACTTTTTGAATGTACCCACTAATCTAATTGATAATATAATGCTTTCCTAATCCTTACGCAGAGGTCACATTGTGTCTTACCAAACAAGATGAAATGCTATTTGTATATTGTGTATGCTCCCATTTTTACATGCAAGTCCATTTGTGGTTATTTAGCATAAACTTTAAAAGGGACCTAGCACATGGTAAGCAAGAGCTAAATGGAATTTAAATATCTTAGTTCTGATAACGGGAGCCATTCCTCATTATGTTTGGTTATGTGGCTGAAATATTCTTTTTCAGAACTGCACAAAGTTCATTTGAAAATAGACAGATTCTTAGTTTCTTTATTATGTGAATAGTTTTTAACGAAATTCTTCAGAAACTTAGAGTGTTTCCTGGTAGATACAATTAGAATTTATTTTTGTCTTGATGATCAGTGTGGCGCAATAGACATTCTGCTGCGACTGCTCTCTGTATATTTTCTCTCACCCACACAGTCATCCTTAAATCATCCCCCAGATTCACCCATGTTTGCTCTGGGAATGTCCACATACAATATACAAACCTCATATGGATACATAGATTGAAAAATCAATATGCGTGGAAGGCGATAACAGCAGATAGCTTTCTACATTCTAATGTAAGATAAGAATGATGGTGTGCTCGTAAACCCATTGCACTCCCAGGTGAGTTAAAGTAAAAACTCCTCCAGCACAGGAGATGTCTGTCTTCTCATACAGTTCTTCCTCTTCAGTGGCTACGTAAGGCTTCATTCTTCTTTTCAGCAATCAAAATATTTCAGCATCGTTTCACAAAGCCCATAGATTAGATACCGTGGAGATGTTAAGAAAATTGCTGTCACAGGATGATTCTTTTATTTTTGTAGTAGCATTAAGTAAATAATAAAACGGTCCACATGCAGTATTGTATATCGCCAAGCTGGGCTGTAGCAGAGACTTTGGGAGGGATGTTGCTGGTGTGTCTCAGTATTATTCCATGGCTGCCTGCTGTGGGGTTCTTATACCATTCTCTGGAGCACCTGGTACTAGACATTCTGAAACAGGATTCCGAACTAGGATCTCATCCAATATGGCAATTCCTGTGTTCCTAAGTCCCTCCTCTGGCTCCAGCTATGGACTGGTTGGATGGATAGAGGCTGCTGTTGGCTCACTCCCCTACACTGTTTTATTCCTTACAAATATCGAAATGCAACAACTCCAATTGTCCCTGGGTGTTATGCACTTGCACTTTGAGTCACTTTAGCTTCCTCTCTTTACACAGTTTTAAAACGTGCTCTTGGAACCTCTGAATGGAAGAGGAGCAAAAAATATGCAAAGGCCATTTTTCTCCCTTAAAATTTGTCAAGAAACCGGGGCAGGCTGCTAAACACAATCTCCCAATACTCTTTAAAGAACGTGGTGGCTTCCTTTGAGTGACATTACAAAATGGACAAGGGGGTATCCTTCTCCTCTTCCTCCAAGCAAATATTTAACAGTGAAAATGCACTAAAGCATAACACAAAGGGTTGGGGGCACTGGAGAAGGCCTGGAGAACACTTATTGAGCCCTGACAAATTCTAGCAGCTCAAGAAACAAACAGGATCTTCATCTCCAGCTTAGAACTGGTCACATGCTATAAACAATTTTAAAATAATGAGATTTCTAGACATGGTTCTTGGGGATCCCATGTGTTTTTGCAGAATTTAACTTGTAACCTTAAGGGGTTGTTGGGAAGAAGTCAAGGGGCTGTAGGAGTGGGTGGAGTTTCTAGCTTCCTACCCACATGATCATGAGAGGTGGTTCTGATGCTAGTGAATCGGCATAGACTGTGACCTGCTGGCCACTCTCTGCCTCTAAAACTACTATCTGACCTGCCTCCCAAGAAAGGCTTGGATAGGAAATGCAGAGTTCCTCTGCATAGTGCCTCACAATCTGTCTTCCCCTCCTGCGGAGCACAGCAGTTTTATTGCATTGCAGGCTTCCCCAGGCGATGAGGAGTGGCAACATTTCATCCTAATTGCTTAAACATGAAAATACATTGTCTGCGTATGGAGACTCAGTTTGCTATTTGTACTTCAGTGATGGAAATGTATGGCCTCACCTCTAGTTCTGCTCACTTTTTTTTTTTTTTAAATGCCCTCTCTTCCTTTTGGAGTGCAGAACATATGTATGTAAGTACCTTCTGCTAAAAATGATGTTTAACTGGATGTGTCAGTGTTTGGCATGACATCTTTGTTTTTTCTAATGCCATTTTGCCTCCTCTAACTCCACACGTCCTGGTTGTCAGTGGCAGATATGAGGCTGCGAAACCCTAGCTTGGTTTACTGGTGACATGTGAAATGAGAATGTGCTTCATAAATGTAGGCAACTTGTTTCTAATAATTCTAGTAGATATTTCTGCCATGGAAATAAGAGCAAATGCCATTACATTTATAGAAATGGGGTAAAAGTTGGACATTTTAAATATCCATTCAGCAGTACCTTTCCAATATATCTTGTTCCTAAGGTTAGCTGTCAAAGTTCTGTAATAGAGAAAATTCAAACGGAAAAGTGGAACTGCTTCCCCCAGCCTCCTTCCACAAACACACACACACATAGTTTCGTGCAGAGAGAGGTGTAGGTCTGTTACCAGGAGAAAAAAATCTTTTAAATGGCTAACATCAAGTTTCATTACATAGTTGTCATAAGCCATATGCTCAATTTCCAAACGCTTCTGAGCTATGTGGTCTATTGTCAATATGTAGATTATTTATAATGCGCTTATAGGTCACAGATCCAAATCCAGTCCAAGTCAATAAAGAGCAGAAGTTGTTGCCCTCTAGTGGCTGTTCTGTATACTGGGTGAAGTGACTTGGTAGGCAGTGGAAGGGCTTGCTGCTGTTAACATCAGAAAAAAACCTCCACCATAATGAATGGTGGTAAAGGGACATCATTGGTGGTGGTTTCAGAAGAAAGGCTGGAATGAATGTGAAGATTGAACTAACCTGGGGTCCCTGGTCATGTTCCTTCATGTTGAAGTTTGAGGCAGATTGGTGTGGCTGGGGAGGAGGAGCTTGCATGTTACCATGTGGAGAGAGGATTTCATTCTACAGGAATGTCAGTTGGACACTTTCATCAGTCCTCAGTTCACACACATGCACTTTAGAGATGAATAATTTATTTAACAGTTGGCAGCGAGCTACTTCCATCCTCATTGGTTCAGCTACAACTGAAGGAGACAAGGACCCTATTTATGTAGTCCATCTTCTCACAAATGAACTAGTGAAGATAAAAATAGCTATCCCGTTGCTGCCATATTATTTACCATATACTGTTTACACTATGGAATTTTCAGTGTTGGTCCCTCTGTGACATTTTTAACAATTCAGACATATTTTGTTTTAAACCCCAGTAGAACTGCTGCAGGTTTTTTGTTCCTCTGCCCTGTCTGCGACTGTGCTGGTTACCTAGGAAACAGCTGTTGGGTGGAATTTGATGTGCTTGGTTTTCAGAGTTATGTTTAAAGTTTCAGGGAGTAGAATGGTGCATGTAGGCTCAGAAAATGTAAATTCATAGCAATATCATTATTTGGATTTTTGGTAGCTTATACTTCAGAAAATTTTGTTAAGAAATAAATAATAAGCACTTGCATTGGATTTCTGAAGGGGAGAGAGAAATTCCTGCACCAGCTAAATGAAGGATTTGTATAGCACAGGGACATTAATTACTCATATAGTTGCTGGGTAATAGACAGAGTTAACATATGTAACCCTAGGGTACTCACGCATGTTCGAAGTATAAACTTATTGTTTGGTTACTGCTCTATGGGAATTGCTTGTGTAGAATGGGAGTTAATTTCTTTCTGCTCAAGGGTGAATTAGCAGAGGCAAACAGTTTTCTATAGCTGTAACCAGGGAATATGTACAAAATCAGGTTTATTGGAGGGTAGGGGAGATGAAGGTTGAGCACTTTGCATAGTAAAATGGTAGATATTCCTAGAAAATATTTTTTACCATTACAGTCTTTCCTAATGGTTTTTAAATTGCTGCTTTATGCACATGCATGAGGCTGTCTGAGGGAGGGTTGGGGTGTGTGTGTAACTAATTTAATTGTATTTCTGTCTCTGTACCAAATGTTTACAGGCTTCTTCCTGTAAATGTGAATCCCTGGGTCTACCAGAAATGCTCAGACACAATCTCAAACGTGCAACTGTCACTTTGCTCCTGCCGTGGTTACTGGTAGGAGTAGTGGCCCATCCAGTACTGTTGCAGATGGTAATTTCTCTCTTGCTTACTGACAGTTCACTAAATAAAACCCAAAGTTATGTTAGAAGCAAACATCATCATTATGTCTCATAGGCATTTACAGACTTCGCACTTACCCTCCATGAAATGGAATCCAAGATGGAGGATATATAGTAAATTGGTTCTGGTCTCCGAACACCTTGTATGAACCGGCCAATGGATTTTAAGTGAAGATGATGCAAGACATTTTTTAAAATTTTTGGGGATAACTTAAATACTTAAAAATAAATGTAGATCAGATAAATCAGACTTTTATTTACCTTGCCTGATCTTTGGTCCGTGAGACTCTACCAGCTGCAAGGATGGCAATGCAAACCATATTACAAGCAAATGTTTGAAGAATCAATGTAGAGGAATGATATTTTGCAAAAATCCATCATTGCTTTGGAGAAGTGAGAAGAACTTTCTTACAGTTTTATAGCAGTAGAGTTGCTGAAGCAGAGTCACTTATGTATTAGAAGAAACTTCCCAGGAGGTGCATGCAAAAACTACTGAAACTCTCACAAAGATACTAGTGAAATGTAATACTCAGACAAAGGACTAGAATTACTAAAAAGAATGAGGAGTACTTGTGGCACCTTAGAGACAAACAAATTTATTTGGGCATAAGCTTTCATGGGCTAAAACCCACTTCATCAGCTGTATGCAGTGGAAAATACAGTAGGAATATATCTATGTATAGAGAGAGATATAAATATATACAGAGAACATAAAAAATGGGTGTTGCCTTACTAACTCTAACGAGACTAATAAATTAAGGTGGGCTATTATCAGCAGGAGGAAAAAAAACTTTTGTAGTGATAATCAGGGTGTCCCATTTCAGACAGTTGACAAGAAGGTGTGAGTAACAGTAGGGGAAAAATTAGCATGGGGAAATAGTTTTTAGTTTGTGTAATGACTCATCCACTCCCACTCTTTATTCAGGCCTAATTTAATGGTGTCCAGTTTGCAAATTAATTCCAGTTCTGCAGTTTCTCGTTGGAGTCTGTTTTTGCAGTTTTTTTGTTGAAGAATTGCAACTTTTAGGTCTGAAATTGAGTGTCGAGGGAGGTTGAAGTGTTGTCCGACTGGTTTTTGAATATTATAATTCTTGATGTCTGATTTGTGTCCATCTATTCTTTTATATAGAGACTGTTTGGTTTGGCCAATGTGCATGGCAGAGGGGCATTGCATAGGATTACTAAAAACTTCAAATAAAGGCAAGAAACATAAGACTTTTGGGTGTGCTGGATGTGGTTGATTTGTGCAAAATCTTTTCCTTTTGCCAGGCAAAGATGTTTCTATTTGTTAGTTTTAAAAAGTTAACTGATTTCCCTGAATTATGAGAGAGGGAGGACGGTAATAGCACTATAATGGCAAAACTTGCTGATTAGGAGAGAGAATTTTGAAAGAAAGCCAGGGTCAGGAGAGAGACACAGTATGAAGGTGCAAAGATCTTTATCTTCCTAGCTCTCAATACACATACTTAAAATAGGAGGAGGGAATTAGTGTGTACTGAAGAGGACTTTCAAGATGAACAGTTTAATGTGTCCTTACGGTTCAAATAGGACCATGGCAATAGATATTATTTTTCTGATCATTAAATCTGTGAAGAGATTGTTGGAATGAATACCTTTTGAAATTTAAATTCAAAACAGGCTCTGGCAGAGGAAGTAATTTGAAAAACGACACAATTACTAAAGGTTTGTTCTGTTTCTTTCTCTTTAAAAGCTAAGCTTATTAGGTGATGTTGGTTGCTGCGTGGTTGTCACCTTGCTCTATTCTCCTGGCATGTCCAATGGTTCTTTAAAATTTTATTTTCACACTGTTAATTATGAGGATGCATGTCCTGTATTTGTAGCAAATGTGCAAGCAGACAAATATATTGAAATTTTTGCTAAGTAAAAGGTACTCTTAAAGTTTCATTCAGGATAGGTAGAGACATACATCGTTTTTAATACTTAATACTCCCCAATTCCCATTCACTAGGCAAATAGGGATATAAATGTGAATGTGCATTTTTGGTTCTAATAACACTTTTGCATAATGTTTATTTTATGATCATGCATATAGAAGTAGTTCAAGTTGTCTGTAATCTACTTAATTGTCATTTGTTTTTTTATGTTAGCATTTGGAAATGCTTGTGAATGTGTAATATTAAAACCTAATTATTATGAAGGTTAAAAAAGGGAATATTTGAGAAAGTGAAAATATATATAATGTTTTTAATAAGAAAGTTCAGGTAAGGTGCATACTGAGATCTGAAGACATTTAGCTAATGAAATTACTTAAACCACTCGCATCCTCTTTTGAAAAGGCATGAAGTATGTGGTGCTGCAAATATCAGAACATAGCAGGAAAAGGTAATGGTGGCACTATCCTTTATATAAAGAAAGGAAGACAGTGTTGGCAATAAATTAAGTAATATGAATGTAGACCCTAGTAAAATAGTAGGATATATATTTGAGTGAAAATATAGTAGGATATATATTTGAGTGAACACTCAAGTATAGCTTCTCATGCTCTCTCCTAGTTCCTAGAAGATAAAGCCATGATAATTAAATAGCGTGGAAATATGAAGAACAAATGATTCCAGACCAAATTAATCAACTTCTTTAAAAACTATAAAATTTGTGGATGAAAAAAATGCAGTTAGTGTAATATTTAGAGCTCAGTAAGGCATTTAGAGCATTTGATAGAAATTTCAGGATAGGTTAGATAGTTTTCATATAGATAGAAAACCAAAGCAAGGCTCTTAAAGAATAATGACAAATGCTGGTGTATCAGTCTGGGAGATTGTTGTCCAATAGGATACCATAAGAACTGCTGTTAGGACTGGTTTTATTTAACATCTTATTAATGATTAAAGGAAGAGAGGAGGGACTATGTAACTTGGCTAAGTTACAACCAGTGTGAGAAATTTATGATACCTGCGACACAGAGGAGGGAAAAATATTGTTTAGTTGTCCAAGGGGAGATAGTAGTGGGATGAAATTGTATAAAGGAGAAAAACAGGCTGAATAGGAGAATTAATTTTCTAACAGATCAGCCTAATAGACTGTGGAACAGTCGCCCAGTGGAAGTGCTAGACATCCCATTACGTAATTTTAAAAACTAGATAGACATAAAAGAATTGGAAAACACGTAAAGAAAAATCCTCCACTGGGCCTGTAGGAGATGAACTAGAATAGTTGACCTTGTAAACTGTTTCTATCTCTATTGTGTTGTGTTGCTGGAAATTTTGTCCTAATTTTGGAAAGAACTGAATTTTACAGAGAAATTATTTCTAAGTGCTATGGGTTAAGTGTAAGTATTTTTTGTGACTGCAAGTCTAGTTGGTGATACTTTTCAATAGATGGAATGTATGTTTCTACTTTACATGAAAAAAGAATATGAAAAAATAAGGAAATATCTTTGGTCAATTACATAACCTCCTTAAATTGTGTGTTTAATACTCCTGATCAACAGGCTAGTAGTATGTTTCAAATGATGCTAAGGACATCGCAAACCAGTTATGTCATGCTCAAACAGGTTAACTGAAAAGACGCTCATTAGTTCATTCACATGATCAGGCAGAAGGCAACTTCTTTCAGAACACAAAATTCTATTCAATGATGAAAAAGAACGCTCAACTGTAGCTGTTGTGAGTGGGAGTAGCAAGAGACGAATTCCAACTTCTTTCATCCCAGGAACATAGGATAAAGATTGGGCCGAGCCACTAGTGATGATAAAAAAGAAGTTGAAATCAAATCTTCATTCATTCATTGTATGATATTCCACTCTGTGTTCAAATTCTCTGTTCTGTCCTGAGCACATGGCAGCCCATTGCTGGTAGTGCCTCACTCTACTCAACTGTCAGTGTTTTATAGGACAGGGATCTGTGAAAGGTATGAAGAGGTTGAGTAGAATCTAGAAGTCGCTGTTGTAGATTTTTAATAATCAAGTCTGTGTACTTTTTCAGTTGTCTTAACAAACTCTTCTTGTCCTCTTCACTAAAGGATTCAATATAAGCCCTCATTAGTCAACTTCTGGACTGAAGTCTTTGCTTCTTCCAGTACTTTTTCAATGGATAGCTCTCTGATCCAAATGCAGCTTCTATTGCTGGACAAAAATCTATTACTATTGTAGCAGATGCCTGGATGGCATTGTTTAATGACCCAAGTGGTTTCAACAGTAGACTTACAAGAGAGAAAATGGCAATAGTCTTCTCTGAACGTAGTAGCAAAAGTAATCCACCAGCCTCATTGCTTAGATCCATCCCATCTTGGTGGATACTTTCCAAAGCCAGTAATAACGGCTGGAGTAATTTTAAGACAACAGCCAAGGATCGCTCATGAGAAAGCCAGAGGGTTTTCCCAGGTTGGACTAATTTGAACTTCAGTCCCGATGTATCTTCTATATTTTCCAAGATATTCAGTCTTTTTGGTCTCTTGCTGAAAAAAGAATATAATGAAGACATTAAATTTATAGCTTGAAGAGTCTGCAGCTCATACTAGCTCTAGTTGGAGTAGATGGCCTCTGCAGTGCGTATAGAAGAGATTAGGGCTACACTTTTCTCTGAGCAAAGCTTGTACTCCACCATGTCTTCCAAAGAAGTCTGCAGCTCCATCAGATGCACAAGCAGCCATCTGTTTGGGGTCCAATTGACAAGCATTTAACTCTTCTAAAATATGGGTTGTTACAGATGCAGCTGATGTGTCTTCTATAACTTGAACATCTAGAAACGCATCTACTGGCCTACCACTGACATCAAGATAACGTACACAATGACTTAATACTTGATGTCCATTTGCATCGGTGCATTCATCAGCCATGTGTGCTAATTTTTTGAATGTGGTGAGAGAGTTCTTCACTTTTTCAACTGTTGAGTTTTCACTGTTGCCACCACATGCTTCTAGCCAGTCAGTTGAGTTTCTTGCAGAAAGATAGTGAGCATTTGCTGGTCTTGTTCGGAACCAGTGTTCAACTTCAGGATGAACAAGTGACAATGCACTTAACATTGGCCTCCAGTTTGTAGTGTGTGGTATCTCTTTCTTAAATAGAAAGTATGATGCCACAGCCATGTTTATTCGCATGAACTGTGTTGTGTCTCCAGCATTCTAAACAGCCTCATTAACACTCACTGGTGGTGTCCTTGCTCAGTGGAGACTCAGAGCTCAGAGGTGCTTTCACATGAGTTCACCTCCCAGGTGGGGGGCAAGAAGGCACCTTGCTCGTTCCTCCAGCTGCTCACTGTGCGCTCTGGCCACTGTTGTTCATTGCGCCACGTTCACTCCATCGCTCTGTTGCCAATGGTCCTGCGCTGCCACCTTCTGCTGCCACCTGCCACTGTGTCCTCTGCGAGTTGGTCTCTTGAGGTTCCACCCAGCTCTCAGTGATTTCAGCTCTCAGTGGGGGAATCTCACTGCTAATGCAGACTGGGCCGTCTCTTCCACAGAAACGCTGTCCACAGTAGGTCTAAGCACTTAGACCTGATTATCAGTGATTTCAGCTGTAGTGGTCACTTAACAGAACAAAAGACTATCTATGGAGCCTAATCAGCTCTGACTTTAAACAGTGGAGAGGGGCAGGTCAAATAATACTTGTGACTCAGGCAGACCATCAAGCAAAACACCTGTCCCTACCCTCTTTCTTGATGCCCTCAATCAGCACAGGCTAAGTACAGTTCTACTGCCCTTTACTCAGAAAATATGAATAACAACATTTCATCCCCCCCTCCCCCCGCATTCAAGTGATTTGTACCCCAGCCAAAATCTATCACTTGGGCAACACAGCTCTGTTTGCTGGATACCTAGGTAAATTAGGTGTGAAGGTAAATACAATCTGGTCCTGAAGCCTTTCCCCCCAGCTCATCACTAGCTGTCAGGGAGAGCTCATTTAGATTTTGCTTACAAATCATAATTTGAAATTATTAGGTTGGCCAGCATCACCGAAATGAATGCACTGACGTGATCATAAAAACAACAGCTGTATAAAGAAGCTAGTCTATGTTCATACTTTTCAGCTCTATTATACTTTTTCAGATACACGTATTTTATCATACACTTTATATGCGTTTAAAGTGTTTATTAATGTTTTAATTTCAATTCAAATTTCCAAACTATCACTAAATTGGCAACACTGCATGTAACTAGTTCACAAAACTGGGGGTGAGGGTGTTGGGGAAATTTGGGGGGGGGTGTAGGGAAATCCCTGGGTGAAACAGAAATCTGTAGCCTGGATTTAAAGTGGTACAGGGTTTGAGCTCAGCATATAAAATACCTATTTTCTGGATCTCTGTATGGTTCTTACTCTGTAGGGCATTATCTTCCCCCCCTCCCAAACCCAGTTGAGTCCGGCAAGAACGTGCTAATCATCACTAGGGATTTAAATACTGTTTAAAAAGTTAACCCTTTAAACAATTTAAAATATTTCATTTAAACTGTTAACTGATTAAAGGGACGCGCCCCCCAACACCCCCCCCCCCCTCCGGCGTGGCTGGGGCTGATCCAGCCCGCCAGCGTGGCTGAGGCTGGAGCCTCTCCGGCTGTGGTCCCTGAGAGAAGACTCCTCAGAGTCCAAAGTAAAATCTTTGGCTCTGCCCAGAGCACATCACTAGTACTCAGCCTGTGTGCCAGCAGATGTTGGTACCAGCCCCCCTGCCAACACCTGGCCAGTGGGCAATGCAGTGGCCATACTGGAATTCCTGGGAGTTTCACCTGGTGTTGTGTCTCCTCCTCCTTGGACAAGGCTGTCATGGGACCTAGTAGTCGTCTTGTGCAGGATGACTTCAGAGCCCATCAGGACCTTCTGAAGTGGGTTGTGGCGAACTTAGGTCTGGAGATTGAGGAGCTCAAAGCATCAGCAAACGTCTCCTCCCCACTGCTTCTTGCCCTTTCTTTAGGTCAAACAAAGTTAAATGCTGCAGTATAATGCAAGTGGATTACACTTCAGTTTCAACAGAATGCTCAGAATAGTGACCAGATCTGGTCTCTGCTTTTCTTTTCCATGGGTCCTAAATTCCATTCACTAAAATGGTCACAACTGTTAGCTGTTAGTACCCACTATTTAATGTCTGGTGTAATTTTTAAGGACCAGGTGATATGTGTCTAACTGCATGCAACAACTTGGTCATGAAGATTTTGTTCTGTTCTAAAGAATTATCTTCTGATTGTCAGTCCAATTACAAAATATTTGGTCAAACTTTGTGCATCTTGTATTATTTTGTTAATCACTGCTATTTTCAGTTTCCAGAAAGCCTGCAGCTGGTGTGGTTATACAATTCGACCTGTCTACTCCCTCTCCAGCAATCAGCCGGATAATGGGGACTGAGTTTACTTTAAAATAAATTTGTCCAGTGGAGTTGCTATTCTTGCTCCTGGAACATAGTGATATTTTTAATAATTTTTCTTCTTTAATTAGATACCTAGCTTCTGATTGTACTTCTCTGTTAATCCGCCAGAAGAGTGTTCATAAGCATTAGCCCTTATTAGGTTCCAATAGTTTGTAGATCAGTTCTCAATGAGTTGATTTTCCCACTGTTTTTTCTTCTTCTGAGAGTAAAGACCTTAAAAAACTTATCTTGAGGTCCAGTTTATAACTGGCTTTAAATTCTTCAAAAATTAACATCTTCCTATTTCCATAGGATTGAAAAATAAATAATAGCCTAGTTTTCTCTGCTGAAAAACTTCTAACGCTGTAGAGATTAAGGAAGTGCATGAAACTCAGTGCATCTAACTTGGAAGAATAGAGAGCTGAATTGTCCATGCTGGGATTTGAAACTTCAGTTCCAGGAAGTTTCGACACTTAAAACTTGAGACTAATGTAAACCTTTTAAAAAATAAAATAGATTTCGGTTAAGGTTAATTGTCTGAAGTCTTTACTTGTGGGAGTTGAAACTGTCTTTACTTGTGGCTCTACCCGTTATTATGAATAGCTCTGCTTTTAACTCTTGATTAGTTTAGATATCTGCTTATGTGCACCCACCAGTTATGGTGGCAAAACACAGTCCATTTGACTAAGACATGGTCATACTTAACCAAATATAGTCTCCAACTGTTGATCAAGTTACTGCAATATTTGTCCACATGGTCATTTACCTGTTGTTCAGTAGTTTCCTTTGAATCTCATCTGTCATGTCCTAGATACTTGGCTGTGGGTGAAGAGCACAAAGCACAAGTTGGGGCCAGGGAAATGGTGTAAAAATAGCCAGATGTTCTCATTCTGAACTACCCTGTCTCAAGCTCACTGTATGCAGGGCCTCATCAGCTGTGAATGACTCTGTAGGGCTGAAACATCGGACCGAAACCTCACAAGACAGAGGTCTCCTAACTTCTGTGCTTTCCCCCACCCCCCAGCTGTCCCATCTATGCTGTCAGCAGGGATGAAGTGGTATGGAACTCTGTTCATCAGCTCTACAGCACCGGAAGATCCTTCTTTTGCACTAACATAATTCTCCCAGGACTAGATACTCTGGGCTCACAGACAGAATCTGCCAGATCCTTAAACACATTAGCACCCAGCTGCCACACCTCAATAACATACTCCTTACAGCTCAGGATCAGGAAAGATGGAAATCTTTTTATAATAAAAATGGAATTGCTGGCAGGAAGGAGGGGTTGTACTTCTGTGTCCCTAATATAGAAAGAGTAGAATGTATAGGGCGAAGGTTTCTAATTTATAGCTTTTTTTTTTTTTTTTTAAACGACTTCCCAGTCAGTAATAATTCCCAGCCTCTGAATTGAGGCCTTCTCTCCCTCAGGGTGGTTCCAGCTTACCAGATAATAGTTTTCTAACTTAACCATAAAGTGATGGCATTGAAAATGTAGTCTAAGTACATAAGCTCCTTAAATGTGACAGAAGCACTGATTCAGTGACACCTTTCCATGATTTTTTTTATATTTGATTTCCCCGCCCTCCCCACCCAGTTCTTTGACTTTTAAAACTTTCTGTAATTCATTATTAGACGTACCGTTTCTAGTGGTTATTTAAAAGGCACCTTAGCTACAGAAGCGAATCAATATTTACAGTGCATTAGTGCCACAGAGAATTTGAAGCCTTGTGATTAGAGTTCATTGCTGTTTTATCCAATCTTCAAAGAAACCACAGACATCAAATGCTATCAGCTGTCATCCTGGAATCAGTGACATTGCATTGGTCCCATGCGCACTTCATCTGGTGGTTTAATTATTGAAGCTCATTTTTTAAATTTTTTTCTTTTAATATTTCAGAGTATATATCCTTTTGAAATCTATAAAATAGGTAAACCAGAAAATTATAACCAACACTACTTTAATAGAAAATCCAGTCAATATATTCTTTTTTTATGACCATCACAATTGGGTAGGAGGAGTTTTTGAAATTGCAATATCAGCAAAGTGTAGATGGAGATGATACTTATAACTTGCAGTAATTATGGGGTGGTGGAGATTAATCTGTTGGAATAGCTGTGGTGAAAAGTTATGCTTTAGCAAGGGGTGTGCGATAGAGCTACACTGGCTTGCCACCTGTGTTCCAAGAATGCAAAAAGTGTAATGTTAAAACTTACATATGTGTAACCTGGAAATACCTGTAATATGTGCTTAAGCAATTATGTTTCATAATTCATTGTTTGGCAGAGTCTGGATATTAACACCTATCACTTTTATGTTTAAACATGGAATCAATCTGGGAAAGACCTCATGCTCGCTGTGTACATGTCAGCGGTAGTTACTTAGCAAGTAATATCTTCTCGTTAGCAAACAAGACTCTTTCCTCTCTCCTCCCCTCTCCCCAGCCCTTTAGGAAAGTGTCTAAGAAATGACTGAAAATGCCTCCTTCAGCAAGCTTGTCACTAAGTGTATTATATACTGTCCTCGTTACATTCATTTTTTTCTGATGCACATTAATATTTGGGATTCCTTGTTTGTGGAAAAGCTACCACTATTTAGCAAGGTGTAAGTGATTGTTTTGCTGCAGAGAGGCAATAAAGTGTTAATTGCCATCTCTTTCAGAAAAGTAGTCTTGAGTAGAATTTCATGTTCTTTCCATGCTTAAATTCAGCTTAATTTACTCTGCTTATAACAGTTCATTGAAAAATCATCATATAAAGTAATTTGTAGGGAGAAAATGAAAAAAGAGGGACGGCATGCCAGCAAGTATCTATTGGATTTCTAATCTCAAATATTTCTTATAGCAAGTGAACAAAGTGGTTACATGGCTGTAAGTTATCGGTGCATGTAGTAGGATTAACCCTGGAGAAATATATTCTGGTGACTGCTGTTTGGAACTGAAATATAGATTGGCATTTTTCTTAAGTGGCACAACTCTTACCACAGAACCACTTGCCTGACCAGGCTAATCTAATAAATGAGAGATGATGTTCAGAGCTAAGACAAGAGCTCAGATACCTTTGTTAATGTGGTCACTTCATTACACTTTGTGGTGGTGGTTCCTGTGACTACAGCTGTGTCATCTTTGTTATACGGATCTCTTGGGATTCCACAGTGTTTCTTTTATTATGCTTACCATCTAGAGGAAATCTGATGCTTAAGTCATTGGTAAGCCGCTGGAAGTAAAGTTTTTAAAGCCATTGCAAGTTGAAAACAAAAACACACTGTATTTGAGATGGTGTGCTGAAGGAGTAGATGCATATTTAATATTCAGAAATCAGTTAAAACAAGTAAGGTAACTTCAGTGTGTATATGCTGTTCTGTACGATTTAATTGATCCTTCTTGAAATAAGCCTCTAATTACTTCACTTCTGTTTTGATTTTATTGAATACTGTACATCATTAGCAGAAAACATTTATATCTGTGCTGAAGTAAAACTATTGTGAAAATCTTGGAGTGTAAGAAAATTGTAAGGTTTTGAAAGAGGAAACAAACCAATCTAATGGTAGTGAAAAAATATTTATTGATTTTTCTTTTTTGCTATGTTCCACAGTAGTGCTCATTACAAAATATGATAATTGCTGTTGGGTACAACTCACAGTGAATGCTTTTTAAAGACAGGAAATCATGTTGCTAAACAAATATTCTTGCACTATAAATTCTGGAGGGCAGGAATTGTCTCTGTCTGTGTAACACTATAACACCACCCAAAACAGAATTTCAGTGCTGATCAGGGCCTCTGTGTGCTAGCGTATAAAATGACATTGCAGAGCCTGGAAAATCCACTTGTTGAATTCCTGCTATTGGATTTTTTTCTGCTGAATGTGTGTGGGACACATGCCGTCAACCTCTGTAGAATCTAATCTTTCCTGTCAAAGGAAAAGCTGGTTATGGTTCTAGCCCTACAGTTCTGAAGATCACTTTCTGAATACGGACCAGATGTAAGTCAGTGTAGTGCTTCAGGCTGCTCCACTGATTCTGCTGCTGTGAGTGCTCAGTGTTCTCATGGTTTTTTTTTTTGCCAGTTATTATTTCTCTTACTCAGAACCCTGCAAACAGAAAGAAACTGACAAAAATCATTAGCGAGACAAGGTGGGTGCAGTAGTATCTATTACTGGACCAACGTCTGTTGGTGAGAGAGACAAGCTTTTGAGCTACATGGAGCTCTTCCTCAGGTCTGGGAACTCTAGAGTGTCACAGCAAAATACAAGGATGAACATTCAAGGTGAAGTGGCCCATTAACACCCCTGTAGTCATAGGACAAAAAGGGGGGTTAATAGGTTATAGATTGTTAGTTGGTGTTATAGATAAGCCATAAATGTAGCGTCTTTGATTTTTAGTGTCTAGCAAAGTTATGAATTTAAGCTCCCAGACTTGTCTTATGAAAGTGTTGTACAGGTTTCTTTTAAGGATGAGGACTGAGAGATCAGATATAGAGTGAGCTTTTGGTGAAAAGTTTCAGAGTAGCAGCCGTGTTAGTCTGTATCTACAAAAAGAAAAGGAGTACTTGTGGCACCTCAGAGACTAACAAATTTATTTGAGCATAAGCTTTCGTGAGCTACAGCTCACTTCATCCAATGAAGCTCACGAAAGCTTATGCTCAAATAAATTTGTTAGTCTCCAAGGTGCCACAAGTACTCCTTTTTTTGGTGAAAAGTGTTTCACCCACAGGGTGTTAATGGTCCACTGCACCTTGAATGATCCCTTAGACTGTGTGCTAACTACTTATGTTAAACTGTTTCAGAGGAACAGCCCTGTTAGTCTGTATTCGCAAAAAGAAAAGGAGTACTTGTGGCACCTTAGAGACGAACCAATTTATTTGAGCATGAGCTTTCGTGAGCTACAGCTCACTTCATCAGATGTATACCGTGGAAACTGCAGCAGACTTTATATACACACAGAGAATATGAAACAATACCTCCTCCCACCCCACTGTCCTGCTGGTAATAGCTTATCTAAAGTGATCAACAGGTGGGCCATTTCCAGCACAAATCCAGGTTTTCTCACCCTCCACCCCCCCACACAAATTCACTCTCCTGCTGGTGCTAGCCCATCCAAAGTGACAACTCTTTACATAATCAAGTAGGGCTATTTCCTGCATAGATCCAAAAGAAAAGGAGTACTTGTGGCACCTTAGAGACTAACCAATTTATTTGAGCATGAGCTTTCGTGAGCTACAGCTCACTTCATCAGATGTATACCGTGGAAACTGCAGCAGACTTTATATACACACAGAGAATATGAAACAATACCTCCTCCCACCCCACTGTCCTGCTGGTAATAGCTTATCTAAAGTGATCTATGCAGGAAATAGCCCTACTTGATTATGTAAAGAGTTGTCACTTTGGATGGGCTAGCACCAGCAGGAGAGTGAATTTGTGTGGGGGGGTGGAGGGTGAGAAAACCTGGATTTGTGCTGGAAATGGCCCACCTGTTGATCACTTTAGATAAGCTATTACCAGCAGGACAGTGGGGTGGGAGGAGGTATTGTTTCATATTCTCTGTGTGTATATAAAGTCTGCTGCAGTTTCCACGGTATACATCTGATGAAGTGAGCTGTAGCTCACGAAAGCTCATGCTCAAATAAATTGGCTCGTCTCTAAGGTGCCACAAGTACTCCTTTTCTTTTTATGTTAAACTGTGTATTCCAGCTTGTATTTCGCTGTGACACTCTGAGACCATGTGAAAAAAACACCCCGACCAACATAAGTTCTGTTGGCATAAGCTCTCGTGTGCACAGTGCTATGTCGGCGGGAGACGCTCTTCTGCCGACGTGGTTACTGCCACTCGTGGAAGGTGGTTTTATAATGTTGACGGGAGAGCTCTCTCCCATCAGCATAACGCAGCTACACGGGCGCTTTTACAGTGGCACAGCTGTATCAATACAGCTGTGCCGCTGTGAGCTTGTAAGTGTAGTTATAGCCTGAGTACCTTTCCCAGACCTGAGGAGGAGCTCTGTGTAGCTCAAAAGCTTGTCTCTTTGAGGGCAGGTCCACAACAACACTACAGATGACAAAAATCATGTCCATCTCACTCCATTGTTAAATGGGAAAGCATTGAATGGCACCAGAGGCAGGCAATGGGGGCTGTTTGGGGAGGAGGGAAAAAAGGAGGGTTGGTAGATAGGGTTACCCGATCATATATCATATGATCATAGAATCATATTGTTTCTTGACTTTAGCAAAGCTTTTGACACGGTCTCCCACAGTATTCTTGTCAGCAAGTTAAGGAAGTATGGGCTGGATGAATGCACTATAAGGTGGGTGGAAAGCTGGCTAGATTGTCGGGCTCAACGGGTAGTGATCAATGGCTCCATGTCTAGTTGGCAGCCGGTATCAAGTGGAGTGCCCCAAGGGTCGGTCCTGGGGCCGGTTTTGTTCAATATCTTCATAAATGATCTGGAGGATGGTGTGGATTGCACTCTCAGCAAATTTGCGGATGATACTAAACTGGGAGGAGTGGTAGATACGCTGGAGGGGAGGGATAGGATACAGAGGGACCTAGACAAATTGGAGGATTGGGCCAAAATAAATCTGATGAGGTTCAATAACGATAAGTGCAGGGTCCTGCACTTAGGATGGAAGAACCCAATGCACCGCTACAGACTAGGGACCGAATGGCTAGGCAGCAGTTCTGCGGAAAAGGACCTAGGGGTGACAGTGGAAGAGAAGCTGGATATGAGTCAGCAGTGTGCCCTTGTTGCCAAGAAGGCCAATGGCATTTTGGGATGTATAAGTAGGGGCATAGCGAGCAGATCGAGGGACGTGATCGTTCCCCTCTATTCGACATTGGTGAGGCCTCATCTGGAGTACTGTGTCCAGTTTTGGGCCCCACACTACAAGAAGGATGTGCATAAATTGGAGAGAGTCCAGCGAAGGGCAACAAAAATGATTAGGGGTCTGGAACACATGACTTATGAGGAGAGGCTGAGGGAGCTGGGATTGTTTAGCCTGCAGAAGAGAAGAATGAGGGGGGATTTGATAGCTGCTTTCAACTACCTGAAAGGGGGTTCCAAAGAGGATGGATCTAGACTATTCTCATTGGTAGCAGATGACAGAACAAGGAGTAATGGGCTCAAGTTGCAGTGGGGGAGGTTTAGATTGGATATTAGGAAAAACTTTTTCACTAAGAAGGTGGTGAAACACTGGAATTTCCTTCCTTAAGTGGTAGAATCTCCTTCCTTAGAGGTTTTTAAGGTCAGGCTTGACAAAGCCCTGTCTGGGATGATTTAACTGGGAATTGGTCCTGCTTCGAGCAGGGGGTTGGACTAGATGACCTTCAGGGGTCCCTTCCAACCCTGATATTCTATGATTCTATGCTGAAGACTCCTTGTAGTATAATAAGTGGACCTGGAAAAAATTAAATCATTTTTCAGGAGGGACCTAGTATGAGAGATCACCAAGGGTTCAGGAATGCAAGCCAACTGCCTAGCATATATAATAAAGATTTCTTTCCTACAGTTCTTCCTACCTGCTGCATTCAATTATTGCTAATGAAATAGTTCCCTCATCCCGCCTGCCAACCGCTGCAGCTGGAAGGCTGGGGAGTAGGGTACGGTAACAGATATATACCTGTTGCAGCAGCCAGGAGATTGGGCACGGGATAGAGTAACGAGGACACTTAACCCAAGAGGCTTTGAAGGGAGAGGAGAAGTGTGTGTGTGTGCGTGCGTGTGCTCCTTTTCAGTGGAGAGAGGGGGGCTGCGGGACTTCAAACGTATTGGGTATTTATTAGCTGGTGACTGATTTGAAAGGTGGCGCTCCCAAGAGTCAGCACCTTGTAGAAACCCCAGCTCCCATCCCTTTTCCTAGCAGATAAGAGGAGGGGACTGGCTTCTCAACAGGGCTTTTCTCTCAGACAAGGCAGCCCTTCCCGCATTTTGTAGTGGCTTCTGGCTAATTGGCTTCATCTCCTGGGTAGTTGGTTTCTATTACATTTTTTAAATAGCTGCAGGTAGTTTCTTTGAGGCCTCAGGTTGGTCAATTGATTAAAAAAAAACCTTCTGAAGTAAAAGGTGCTTAAGATATTGCGATCGTGCTTATAAAACCAAAAAGTAGCTTCAAATATTTCACTCTTTGGACCCACTCTGTCCTTGTCTTCTCTTCAGAGACTGCTAAGCAGGGAGTAATTGGTCGTGGTTTTCAAGAAATAGACCCATGTCCACTAGGCAGTTGCCTGAGGTCAGAAACTAGCCAGTCTGTGCAAACTTCTTTTGGTCACAACCAGTTATCTGAGTTTTAAAATATATTTTTTTGTATGTGGAAGAATATTCAGTTTACTTGTTGTTTATGTAGTTTATTTTATTCCTTCAGATATGCCTCTTCATGTACGGCGTAGCAGTGACCCCGCATTGATTGGCCTTTCGACCTCTGTAAGCGATACTAATTTTTCTTCAGAAGAACCTTCCCGAAAAAACCCCACAAGATGGTCCACAACAGCAGGCTTCCTTAAGCAGAACACCCCTGGGATGCCCAGTAGTCATGACAGAAAGGTACGTTTTTGTTTATCTGTGTGTAAGGTTGTGTCTGATATATGAGCAGTATGTCTTCGTTCCAGGGACACAATTTTATTACTTTCCCTTAGTTTCAACCTTTATATCCTCTTCATCCAGTGGACGTGAAATGCCACCAGAATAACCCTTTTCATGGTAGGATGTGCTGTGTTCTTAAGGATATTGTCACTTATATTCACTAATGGCTTGATGTTTGCTATAATTTTCTTTGGAGCTTTGAGTGCTCAGCGCTTCTGTAAAGCAGGGCCTAAATGCTATCAAGCAGTTTTCCTTGATTCTGAATGAGCCACCTCTGCAATGTGCCTGATTTTCACCAATCTCCTCTTATATCCTGATGTTGCCCTCCGGAATCTCTGTAGGATAACACAGAGCACGATAGGCATGCCAACCAGCTGTTTCATTTTATCTTTCTATTGTAGCAAATAAACAGTTCGAGTGTTCAATTTCAGAATGACTACTGGAGTAATACAAAGAAGAAATTGCAACTGTTGTATTCACTGGATAACTTAATTAAAGTGGAAACAGTCAGGTTCACAGTATTTTTTTTTCTCCTTCATTTAGAATTCACTGTCTCTACGTGAGCTATACTGGTAACTAAAGAAACCACAATGAATCTTGTTTCTGCACGCAAGTTATTTTTTTTAAACCAAAAAGATTAGTTATTTTTTGTTTTGTACAGTCTGTTATCTTTTCTCTCCCCTAACTGTGACAGTGAAGAAGATGTTCATGTTGTCTAACTTTAAATTTCTAATAGAAATTAATTACCCAGATAAGAAGTTACATTTTTGGTTACTATTGTGACTATACTGCACAAATTGAAAAGGATAGAACATCTGAAATCTGATATTTTAAATGTTTTTTCTTTCTCAAATAGGTGGTTTGGTTAATCACAGCACTAGATTTCAAATGCTACATTACTAGATTAAATCTTATATAAAACAGCAGAAATGCAGCAGAGTCGGGGCTATGTCCTCTGACAAAGACATATGTTTTTTGCAAAAGTACTCTCCTTTCTCTTGTGGTATTCTTCCATCTATTTAAAAATAAAAATCCTGTCTATAAAAAGGATCTACAGTGAAGTATCATGCAGTGAGTATAAATGTCTAGAGCCAAATTTTTAAAGGCGCCTCAGTCTGGTTCTGCAATTGACTGTGTGTGCAAATTATAGCATGTAGATGTCTACTTGATCTGCAAGTCAAATCTGATAGTTAAATGTCTAATTTTTGTCACTTGCACCTGTGCTTGATTGTGAACACAACATTAGAAACCATTTTGAAAAATTTGGTTTTTGATGTTTTAATAAAAAGAACAAAATGGGTTAGAGAATTATCTGTGCAAAATGCTAACATTTTCCATTGATTTATCTGAAATGATAATGAGATTATACTTCATTACTCAAGAAACATGGATATTGAAAAGAGGGCCATATATAGCATGAAGAGGAGCCTCCCTGAGTGTCTCAAGCTAGCATTTGGAGGGATTTAAAGAGCAACCAAGCTTCCACTTCAGGCTCCGTGCATCATTAGCTGTTCAGCATGTACTTACTCTTGATTTTCATGAAAATATTTGAAGTGCACTGAAGCGTAGCGTCACTGGAAATAAACATGGTGACCAAGGTGGAAAGGAATTCAGTTGATCTAATGTAGTGATGGGAAGCTGGACACACAAGAGCATTAAATCAAGAAGATGGGAGAGAATTAGTGTAGGTTAGTACAGCAGATATTGATAATGTATCTTTTAAAATGCTTTTTCTTACATAGCATCTGCATTAATCTTCCGAGTGAAGCAGATCACTCGGAGTATTAGTTTCTGGCAGTAAGATGTTGCAAACAATTGAAAGTAAACAATACAGTCAGCTGCTCATGTAAACATTTTGTGCATTAACCTCATTCTGAGTGCAATTACATTAAAGCTGTTCTGTTCATTCCCTCTGGGGCACCTGGCATTAGCCACTGTCAGAACACAGGATACTGGGCTAGATGGACCTGGGCTAGATGGATCTTTGGTCTGACCCAGTATGGCTGTTCTTATGTAAATAGATTTTTATTTTAGTGTATTCATAAATATCTCTTATTGCCAGTCCAAAAATGTTAGTCCACGTTTTGCAGAGAATCCCAGTTATGGCTCTTAAGAATTTCTGATAAGTATTTTTCTGAATCTCCTGTCCATTACCAATTTTATAAAATTGTCGCTACAAACGTTTATTTCATTTGTGTCAATATAAAATGTACAAAAGTATCAGTTTTGACGTCCTTGTCATCAGATAGCTCTGGAAGACTGATACTGAGCTCTTGCAACATGTAAAACTTCTTGCCTAAGAGATTTTCATACATACTTAGTCTGGCCAACAGGAACCTGCCACTTTTTAATATTAAGGTTTCTTCTCTATCCATTCAGATAATGACTGGAGATGGAACTGTCTTGTTCCAAACTGTTTCATTGCATATGTACGGCAAGTACAATTCAAGAAAAGTAGTCAGAACGCTCTTAGTTTTCTGCTTTGTGTATGGGATTAGAGGTAACACCCATCTATCCTGTATGGGCAGCTGGCACTGGATGGTGTTTTCATTGCAGTTCCACCTTCTGGCTGTCTTACAACTGCTGTGACATACTTTCTTACTATTCCTGTGCTGCAGCTTGCTGCTCTGCTCCCTACAGTGTCTGTGCTTCTGCTGTAGAGTTGCGAGGAAAGCAAGGAGAAGATGACAGCTCCCATCCACTGATCCTAAACAGTGGTGTTAGCTACTTCGGTTATACTTCTAAGTATATGAGTGGGTAAGAGGTGAAATGTCTGATAGGCGGAGACTCCATAGAGTTGGGAGGAAAGACTACTTCCAGGGCAGCAGGGAACATCATATGTCAGGTGGAAAGGTTTATTTCTCATGGGCATAGGGAGGACTCCAGGGTAGGGTTTGCATCCTCCTGGATAGGCAGGATTTGGAACACCAAGACAGCAGTAAGGCTCCCAAGGTGAATGGAAGAGGGGAGAAGGCAGTGGGGTTGCTACTGTCCCAACAAGACTACAGGGAGTCAGGATGTGGGAAGACAGCCTTCAGGCAGTAGGAAGTAAAGGGTGGTAGGTTTCTTGGGAAGAGGGAAAGGGGAAAAGAATGAGATGTTCCACAAGGACTGTGGGGAAAAAGCAGGTTTACAGCTGCTTTTAGGCACCCCCAAAGGCCTGGCTTGGAGGTAGCAGGTAGCCAGGCTCTTTCTTGTACCCGGGAAACAATTATAGGCAGTGAGTCATGGGGGGTGGGGGTGGGGTGGGGTGGGGTGGTGTGGTATCCAGGTCCCTGACAGGAGACCTTTATAGGTTTGAATGAGCTTTGAACTTTAGGATGCTTTGGAAGCAAACCTAGACTGAACCTTTTGGATTCTTCCCTCTCTGTATTCTGTGTGCTATAGCGATGTTCCATTGCCATGAAGAAACATCACCATGTAATATTGCGATGTCACAATAAACTGTAGTGGGGTGGAAAAGGAGAGTTTTGGTGGATTTCTGTTCTTTGTCTTGGCAATAGGGGAAAGCCACCTGAAATCTAGATTAGTTTTAAAGTGTTCCCAGTTGAGAGGCTCTTTAGATACACTGCCTGGTGAACCCCAGGGTTTCTATTTATTTGAAGATTTATTTCTGGAGATAGATTGTAATGCTGGCAACTACACTCAGATGAGTAATCCCCACCTCCGTGAGTAATCTTATTGAAGTAATTAGAGCGACTCTTCTGAATAAGTGTTTACAGGATAGGGTCCATATTTGTCAATACCTGCACACACTAACTTTCTCTGTATCCTTTTCACCAACTTATTTTGATTAATTTTGGAATATTTTTTCTTATATTTGGTACATCTACATTCCCAGTAATTAAAGGCTCAAGTTAGTTCTTTAGGTCTTACTCCCTCAAGTTATTAAATTAAAAGAAAGTTGTTAATAAAAATACTTCCCAGATTTTCCCATGTCATTGGTTTGAAAACTGTAATTTTGACTTGTTTCTTTAGTCCTCCTGACAAAAATAAAATAATAATCTTATGCGCATTTGCTGCCACAGTAAAATACCGTATGAAAGTTTGATTTGTGAATAATTGTTACACATTGAATCACAAACTTAAAAAATAATAAACCACTATCCTAGCCCCATGGCACAAGCCACGAGTTGTGTAGCTTTAGTAATATGTGAGCTGAGATCATGCAAAACACTATCAAGAGGTTTTTTTCCCCCCCTCAGATGCTGTATCTTGGCTGCCTGTGCCAAACACATTACCATACTATATGAACACTGAGTGTAGTATCTTATGTCTAATGCTGATTACAAGGTAATTCAGCCCTTTTCTTCTTAGTGTGCTCAGCAGGTACATTTTTGTTTGCGCCTCTATGACAGTGAGGAATGGGGTGGCATTACTAAATATCAAACCTGCTTTGATTCTTTGTCACTTAAATGCTCAAGGTTTGTCTGGTAACCTCATCTGCTTCACACAAAAGTATGGCATGGACATTTGGTTTCTAAAGACATTACCCTAATGTGATTTTTCTGGAGTAGAATTATATATCGTTGCATTAAGGATCAACGCTGCTGCCATAACCCGAAAAAGTGAAAATGTATGCTTAGAAGAAATAGAGATCAAGAGGGAGCAGTGAAAGGGAAAAATGAAAATGCATTGACTTGCTTGCGTTTTCTCTTTCTCACATTCGTCTACCCAAAGCAAAGCAAACTGCATGTAGCATGCTCTGCAGGGGTGGATCAGTAACAGCAAACACACAGCTGAGTTTACTTGGTGTGCAAGTTTTTTTCTATCTGTATTTGCCATTTAGTCAGCAGCCAGTTTTTTTTAGTGTGGTCACCTTCATGGGCCTCACCGAAGGAAAGAATGGCCTATCTATATGAATAAATTAAGCAATCTTTGCTGTCTTTTTGGTTAGGAATCTCATTTGTAAACTGGGAAGGGAGGTAGTTAATGTGGGAAGCAGTTTGGGTACGGGAGGGGTTCGAGCTCTGGCTGGGGGTGTGGGTTCTGGGCTGGGGCTGGGGATGAGGGGTTTGGGGTATGGGAGGGGGCTCTGAGTTGTCAGGGGGTTGGGGTGCAGGGGGGTTAGGACTCAGTCTGGGAGTGCAGGCTCTGGGGTGGGGCTGGGGATGAGGGGTTTGGGGTGCAGGAGGGGATTCTGGGTTGTGGGGGGCTTAGGGCTGGGCAGGGGTTGGAGCGTGGGCTTACCTTCGGTGGCTCCCAGTCAATGGTGTAGCGGGGGGCTAAGGCCGACTTCCTGTCTTTCTGGGCGCCACAGACTGTGCTGCGCCCTGGAAGCAGCAAGCAGGTCCGTCTCCTAGGCGAAGGTGCGTCAGGTGACTTTGTGTGCTGCTCTCACCCGCAGGCCCTTGCAGTTCCCATTGGCTGCGGTTCATGGCCAGTGGGAGTGCAGAGTCTGTTTTCAGGGTGGGGGCAGCATGCGGAGCCCTGTGGCCTCCTCCCCCCATCTAGAAGCCGGACCTGCTGGCTGCTTCCAGGTCGCAGCATGGTGCCAGAACAGGTAGGGACTAGCCTTCCTTAGCTCTGCAGCACTGCTGGGTGGACTTTTAGTGGCCCGGTTGGTGGTGTTGACCGGAGCCATCAGGGTCTCTTTTTGACCGGGTGTTCCAGTCAAAAACTGAACACCTGGTCACCCTACCCTATGGGTGCTCCACTGTAGGTGTGTCTGTGTCCCTGCGCTCCTGATTGGAGAATTTTAGTAGCAGTCTGTTCCGCCCACACATGCATTGTTCCTTGCTTGCCAGGAGGCTAGCCAGCTGGTGCGGCCAATCCCTCCTCAGTTCCTCTGAGCCGCTCCTGCTTAGCGATGGAGCTAGAGCTGTCTGTTCACGGATTGTTAACTCCCTTTAGATTTGTCAATTTTAGCTTCTCTTGAAGCATTTTTCTTTGTTACCTTGTTTGTTTTTTGATGGCTATGCCAAAAAAATAAATAATAGGGTTTGCTTTTTGCCAAACTTTTGCTTTTTTTTTTTGCTTTTTGCCCGATGCAGGGGGACCCCCCAGGGCAGGGATATGCCCAGCTTCCCAGGCTTCATAAAGTTCCTCAGTTGCAGGGAATCTGTCCCAGTGACTGATGGACACTCACAGTGCATTCGCTGCCAGGGAGAAAAGTACAATCCACAAAAGTGTGGTTGGTGCCAGCAACTGAAACCCAGGTCCAGGTAAGACACAGCGTTAAAACTCAAACTCCTGCTCATGGAGTCAGCCTCCAACCCCAGGAGTCCTGGCAGGAACTCTCCCTGCAACCTTCTGCTTCAAAGGAAGGTGAGCCCAGGGTGACGAGCCACTCACACAAGATCTCTAAGAAATGGTCTGTGAGCCCCCATAGCATGTCCTGATGGAGCTGAAAACTTTCTCTGGCTCTGTCAGTATCATTAGTACTGTTGGCACCATAGCTGCCTAAAACTGGGACCCAGAGCATGAATGGTACTGAACCGACAGAGCATGTTGGCCTTCCCAAACACCTGTTAGGCGTGGGCAAAGTAGTACCAGTACCAAGGGGGCATGAAAGGCATAGAAGATCAACCCAGGGGAAGGCTCTGTCAGTACGGACATTGGCATCTGCACTGACCCTGGTGTACGTGACACTGACATACCGTATGGCCAAGTCCGCATCTCTGACTCCATTGTGCATTCCTCTTGGCACCAATAACCATTGCCAGAACCAACACCATCTGCACCATTGGATTGAAGGTGCATGATGGATCTTTTGGTATCCAATACACCGGATTCACCCCCTCCTCAGTTCCCTGGTGTTGAGGTTCCCTGGTACAGAGTTCAGTATTTACTGGGTTCCCTGGTACTGAGTTCAGCCAGAGCACTGGACTCGCCAGTGTCTCCAGCTGTGCACTGCCTTTTTCATTGTACTACAAGAAACTTTATTGAACAACTTCCTGATTCTCATAAGGAGCAATCCAAGGCCATAGTCATTGGTGGCTAAAACATTGCTCCAGTCTGCAGTAGATGCTGCTGAGATGATGGCATGCTCGATTTCAACGGCCATTGTTATTAGATGGGCTTTTTGGCTGCATTTGTCTGGCTTCTGTAAAGAAGTTCAAAGCATGGTGAAGGACCTTCCTTTTGAAGGGACAAAGTTATTTGCTGAGAAGACAGACACATCTCTTCACATGTTGAAGGATTCTCAGGCCACTCTTCAATCCCTAGGGATCTATAAACCAGCCTACAGAAGAAAGTTCAAGCCCCGATCATTGCAATATACACACAGAAACAGGATAGATGAATTATTATTGATGCCCACCAATTGGGGTCAAGCAATCCTTGAGCTAGTGGAAAGAGTCAGTAAATGCATGTGTGGGAGTCCCATTTGTTCAGCTTCCCCCAGTGTTGCTCCTGATTACCGATGCATCCCTCATAGAATGGGGTGCACATCTCAGTGGTCTCACGGTGCAGGGCCAATGGTTGTCATCTGAGATACACCTCCACATCAACCCGGTCAAACTCAGAGCAGTCAGAAACGCTTGTGTTCACTTCCCCCCCCACTGATCAGATCCACACACAGTGGTCATGAGAGACAATGTGGCCTGCATGTATTATGTAAACCATCAGGGAGGTGCCAGATCCCGCTCCTTGTGCATGGAAGCATTGAAGTTATTGAACCTAGTGCATTTCCCACAAGGCTTTAATATCTGCAGCCTGTCTGCCAGGAATACACAACATGACAGCAGATTATCTCAGTCACATGTTCTCATTCAGCCCCGAATGGGAAGTAGGTTTGATGGTCCTAAACAATGTATTCCAGTAATGGGGGAGACAGACAGACAGATCTGTTTGCTACTTACCAGAACAAGAAATGGCCTGTGTACTGCGTTAGAGCTGGCATCTGCCAACCCTCCCTGGGGTATGCTTTCTTACTCTCAAGGGACAAGGGTTTTCTATGCCTTTCATAGAATCATAGAATATCAGGTTTGGAAGGGACCTCAGGAGGTCATCTAGTCCAACCCCCTGCTCAAAGCAGGACCAATCCCCAATTAAATCATCCCAGCCAGGGCTTTGTCAAGCCTGACCTTAAAAACTTCTAAGGAAGGAAATTCTACCACCTCCCTAGGTAACGCATTCCAGTGTTTCACCACCCTCCTAGTGAAAAAGTTTTTCCTAATATCCAACCTAACCCCCCCCCCACTGCAACTTGAGACCATTACTCCTTGTCCTGTCCTCTTCTACCAATGAGAATAGTCTAGATCCATCCTCTTTGGAACCCCCTTTCAGGTAGTTGAAAGCAGCTATCAAATCCCCCCTCATTCTTCTCTTCTGCAGGCTAAACAATCCCAGCTCCCTCAGCCTCTCCTCATAAGTCATGTGTTCCAGACCCCTAATCATTTTTGTTGCCCTTCGCTGGACTCTCTCCAATTTATGCACATCCTTCTTGTAGTGTGGGGCCCAAAACTGGACACAGTACTCCAGATGAGGCCTCACCAATGTCGAATAGAGGGGAACGATCACGTCCCTCGATCTGCTCGCTATGCCCCTACTTATACGTCCCAAAATGCCATTGGCCTTCTTGGCAACAAGGGCACACTGCTGACTCATATCCAGCTTCTCTTCCACTGTCACCCCTAGGTCCTTTTCCGCAGAACTGCTGCCTAGCCATTCGGTCCCTAGTCTGTAGCGGTGCATTGGGTTCTTCCATCCTAAGTGCAGGACCCTGCACTTATCGTTATTGAACCTCATCAGATTTATTTTGGCCCAATCCTCCAATTTGTCTAGGTCCCTCTGTATCCTATCCCTGCCCCAGCATATCTACCACTCCTCCCAGTTTAGTATCATCTGCAAATTTGCTGAGAGTGCAATCCACACCATCCTCCAGATCATTTATGAAGATATTGAACAAAACCGGCCCCAGGACCGACCCCTGGGGCACTCCACTTGACACCGGCTGCCAACTAGACATGGAGCCATTGATCACTACCCGTTGAGCCCGACAATCTAGCCAACTTTCTACCCACCTTATAGTGCATTCATCCAGCCCATACTTCCTTAACTTGCTGACAAGAATACTGTGGGAGACCGTGTCAAAAGCTTTGCTAAAGTCAAGATACAATACATCCACTGCTTTCCCTTCATCCACAGAACCAGTAATCTCATCATAGAAGGCAATTAGATTAGTCAGGCATGACCTTCCCTTGGTGAATCCATGCTGACTGTTCCTGATCACTTTCTTCTCATGTAAGTGCTTCAGGATTGATTCTTTGAGGACCTGCTCCATGATTTTTCCGGGGACTGCGGTGAGGCTGACTGGCCTGTAGTTCCCAGGATCCTCCTTCTTCCCTTTTTTAAAGATTGGCACTACATTAGCCTTTTTCCAGTCATCCGGGACTTCCCCCGTTCGCCACGAGTTTTCAAAGATAATGGCCAATGGCTCTGCAATCACAGCCGCCAATTCCTTCAGCACTCTGGGATGCAACTCATCCGGCCCCATGGACTTGTGCACATCCAGCTTTTCTAAATAGTCCCTAACCACCTCTTTCTCCACAGAGGGCTGGCCATCTACTCCCCATGCTGTGATGCCTAGCGCAGCAGTCTGGGAGCTGACCTTGTTAGTGAAGACAGAGGCAAAAAAAGCATTGAGTACATTAGCTTTTTCCACATCCTCTGTCACTAGGTTGCCTCCCTCATTCAGTAAGGGGCCCATACTTTCCTTGGCTTTCTTCTTGTTGCCAACATACCTGAAGAAACCCTTCTTGTTACTCTTGACGTCTCTTGCTAGCAGCAGCTCCAGGTGCGATTTGGCCCTCCTGATTTCATTCCTACATGCCCGAGCAATATTTTTATACTCTTCCCTGGTCATATGTCCAACCTTCCACTTCTTGTAAGCTTCTTTTTTATGTTTAAGATCTGCTAGGCTTTCACCGTTAAGCCAAGCTGGTCGCCTGCCATATTTACTATTCTTTCGACTCATCGGGATGGTTTGTCCCTGTAACCTCAACAGGGATTCCTTGAAATACAGCCAGCTTTCCCCCATTACTTCTACTTCTGGCAGGACCCCAGCCCGAGCAGGACCCCAGGTTCTGCCGCTCCACACCGGCCCGCCAGAGGGACCTTGGTTAATGGTTAACTGGTTAAACGATATTTTAATCATTTAAGTGGTTAACTTTTAAAATCGATATTTACATCCCTAGTTCCTTATTTCCCTTACATCAGTAAGAGGGATAGGGGGGATAGCGGCCCTGATAGTGTATTCCCCCTTCCTTTGTTCTTCCGTCTGAAGGTCACTTTTTGGCAACATCTGAAGTTCACTCCTAAGGTGATTTCTGCTTTACATATAAACCAGGTTATGGAACTTCCTCCTCTTCCCTCACCTTTTCCAAGGGTATCCCTATATCGGAAATCTGTAGAGCAGCTACCTGGGCATCTGCACACATCTTTGCAGAACACTATGCCATCCTGGGAGACTTAGCTGCAAATGCCAAATTTGGTGCCACTGTGCTGTCATCCATAACAGACTCGCCTCTGAAACCCCAGCCTCTAGTAGTGGGCACTGCTCGGGAGTAGGGTGACCAGATATTCTGATTTTTGGGTCTTTTTCTTATATAGGCTCCTATTACCCTCCTCACCTATCCCGATTTTTCACATTTGTTATCTGGTCACCCTACTCGGGAGTCACCTGCAGTGGAGCACACATCGGAACACTACTTGAAGAAAAAGTAGTAGTTATTCACCTCGTGCAGTAATGATGGTTCTTTGAGATGTGTGTCCCGATGGTGCTCCATGACCCACCCTCCTCTGCTTTGCTTCAGAGTTCTAGTAATTGTCTTGCATTGGAGAAGGAACTGAGGAAGCAGTGTTTGCACATGTTGGTTAGACTTGTGGTAGGCGAGGAGCAGCGCATGCGCGGGCCGGACGGACCACGACCAGAACTCTCCAATGAGCAGCGCAGGGACGCAGACACACCTACAGTGGAGCACCCACAGGGGGACACATCTTGAAGAACCATTGTTACTGCACAAGGTGAATAACTTCTTCTCCTTCTCCTTCATGTCCATTCAACTTAGGTGTGTGTGCTTGCCACATGCACCAGTGTCGGACGTTTTTCCCTCAGCAGTATCCATAGGGGACTGGCTCCGGCGCCCCAGGAGTGGTGTGCACATGCTGCGGTATATAGGGCGCCACCAGTTCCCCCCACCCTCAGTTCTTTGCTGCCAGTGACGGTGCTGGAACTGTTGCTTCTTCAGTTAGTGCTGTAGCTGCTCATTCGTATGAACTAGTTATCTTCTGTATTGGACTGTATATAGTTTTCTATTCGTGTTTATAAATCCCTTAGCTTTAGTTAGAGACTTTGTAGGTCCCGAATGAGACTTTGCCTCAGGAAGGGGCACGCCCCGATCCCCAGGCTTGAAGGCCTGTGATCGCTGCAGGAGGCCCGTCCCGTTAGTGAGTCACATAACAGTTGTCTGCGTTGCTTGGGGAAAGGACATATTAGTGAGAAGTGCAAAATTTGCAAGCCCTTCAAGCCAAGAACTGAGAAGGAGCATGATACTCATTTAAGAGTGCTCCTTATGGAGTCGGCCTTCACCCCGGCACCGGAACAGCGCTCTGACTCGGCACCAAGTATCGTGACCTCTGTGCGCAGCGCCCCGGTGGGTGGGACCATCCACTAGCCGGCACCGGTCCCCATACGTGGCTCCGACTAAGAAGGCGGGACGAGGCAGGTCTCCAACCTCCCAGAACGGAATGGATAAGTCTGGGAGTGAGCAAGGTCCCACACTGGGAAACTCTTCACCCATGTCAGTATCTCAGGCCCAAGCTTCGGGGGAGCGATGTAGCCCAACCCAGTCCTTGCCAGCTACCCCGGATAGTGGCAGAGGCCTCCATAAGTGCCGCATGCTGTCCATGCTGGAGGCCTTGCAGGCCGATCACGGGGTAAACCCACGTTCGGACCCCTTCGGTCTCCACTCACCATCCTGCCAGTGCTCGCCCTCCTGTAGCCACTACGCATCTGACCGCAATAGGCAGACAAAGCACAGCTGTATTCGGTCCTTGGACACAGGCAGAGAGGCTCGAGGCGCAGCTCACTGGCCACCGGGTGCAGACCTTTGGAGGCACGTGCCCCCCAACAGAAGTACTAGTCCCAGCACCCGGTATCTCTGAGTCTGTGATACCACTCAAGGAACCTGTCAAGGGATTGATGGTACCATTCCTTGGACCGTCGCTGATTCCCTAGGAGGGCGTCACCATGTGCGGGCACTTCCTGGCAGCGGTCCCGCTCAGACTCCTGATCCCGCTCATCAAGTGCGAGATGTGGATTGACAGCTCCAAGCCATTGTGGATCCGTCGAGCGCCGCCGGTCCCTAAGACTCTGCTCCAGATCGGACTCCAGGCGGAGTGACTGGCACCGGTCAGGACAGAGCCACTGTTCTGCTCCGTCCTAGTCACCTGGAAGCGAACGCTCAAGATCCAGCCCTGGTTCGGAGCAAGGTTCCTTGATGGCAGGACAAGTTCTGATATTGGTGGTACCGGCTACATTGTTGGCACCAAAACTGGACCTGTGGCCTCAGGCACAGTGGCCAGCGCTGTGGTACTCATGGAACCCATGGGGGTTAAGCCAGCCCTCCCAGACTGCCTCTTTCTCCTGCCCTCCTCCAGCACACAAAACCTTGGGTGCAAGGACCCCGCAAGTCCAAGAGGGAGCAGAGGATCAAGCCTCTGGGCCACCAATAGTTGTGGAGGATCTTACGGCACTGGCATCTTCCTCATCATTGCCAGACGAGGCTGTAACAGGGCTCCCTCCCCCAGTTCCTCCTAATGATGCTAAAGCGCACCAGGAACTACTGAAGAGGGTCACTGCCAACCTGGGTCTTCAGGTGGAGGAGCTGGAGGAGCCCTCGGACTCTCTTCGATAACCTCTGCTCCATGGCACCAGCTAGGGTGGCTCCGTCCCTTCATGATGGGGTCTCTAAGATCACTAATGCCCTGTGGCAAACTCTCTCCTCCCTGCCACCCATCTCCAAGAGGGCTGAGCGCAAGTACTTTGTGCCATCCAAAGGCCACGAGTACCTATACACCCAACCTGCTCCCAACTCCCTGCAGGTAGAATCGGTTAACCACAGGGCATGACAAGGTCAACCTGGGACTACCCCTAAGAACAAAGATTCCAAGAGACTATACTTGTTTGGGCATAAGGTTTATTGGTCCTCTAGCCTCTAGTTGAGGGTGTCCAACCATCAGGCCCTCTGGGGACGCTATGATTTTAATATGTGGCAAGCCATGTCCAAGTTCAAGGGCTCCCTTCCTGAGGCTTCTAGGAGGATTTCTGGGCTATTATGGAGGAGGCCACAACTATGGCCAGTGTGATACTCCAGGATGCGGCGGACACTGCTTCCTAGCAAAGCTGAAGTTTTGCATGATCTCCCTGGCCTCTATCATCCCCTCCCTGGATCTGGTGGACTGGTATGCTGCCCTTGATCTGAAAGATGCGTACTTTCACATTGGCATCTTCGAGGGACACAGACGCATCCTCCGGTTTATAGTAAGTCCCAAGCACTGTCAGATTGCGGTCCTCCTGTTTGGCCTAGTGACAGCACCGCAGGAATTTACCAAGTGCATGTCGGTGGTGGCTGCCTTCCTCAGACATCGGGGTGTCCAGATCTACCCGTAGCTTGACGACTGGCTAGTCAAGGGCAGAGCCAGGTCCAAAGGATGTCACGATGCTGTTACCCACCTTCTGTCGCCTGGGTCTGTTGGTGAACGACAAAAAATTCACATTAGTTCCGGTATAGAGGATAGAGTTCATTGGAGCAGTGCTCAAGTCGAGGCTGCGCCAGGGTGTTCCTGTTACTGGAGAGATTCAGGTCACTGACGGACCTCATCGCAGAAGTCTCCGCGTTTCCCCTGAACCATGGTCAGGGTTTGCCTTTGCCTACTAGGTCACACGGTCGCATGTACGTATGTGGTGCTCCAGGCCAGGCTCCGGATGCAACCCCTGCAGCAATAGCTGGTGTAGGTCTACTCCCAGTCCAGGGAGCACTAGGAGAAGGTCATCACCATCCCCACAATGGCACTTACCTCGCTGCAATGGTGGACTGACCTCAGGAAAGTCCTGGAAGGAGTTCCCTTCGTCAGCACTCCTCACTCAGTCAAGTTGGTTTCAGACGCCTCGGACCTTGGCTGGGGGGTGCACCTCTGGACCCTCCAGACCCAAGGTATGTGCTCCCCAGAGGAATTGACACTACACATAAATGTCAAAGAGCTCAGGGCGGTACTCAGAGCATGCACGGTCTTCCTACCTCACCTGTCAGGCAGAGTGGTCAGAGTCCTCACGGACAACAAAGCCTTGATGTTCTATGTCAACAGGCAAGGCAGAGCAGGATCCTTGGCCCTTTGCCAAGAGGCACTCCATCTCTGGGACTTCTGCATTGACCATGGAATCCATCTAGAAGCATGTCACCTTCCGGGTGCCAGGAATATGCCAACAGATCACCTATGCAGGGACTTCTCCTCTCACTACAAGTGTGTGCTCCACCCGGAGGTAGCCGGCATGATCTTCTGGAGGTGGGAAACTCTCCAAGTGGATTTGTTCACCACCAGGCAGAACAGGAGGTGCCACAGATTTTGCTCCAGATGGGGTCTGGACAAGGGCTCCCTCTCCGACACCTTCATCCTGCCATGGGTAGGAAGCCTGATGTATGCATTCCCTCCAATTCCACTCATCAGCAAGGTCCTTGCGAAAATCAAGAGGGACAAGACACAGGTTATTATGATCACCCCGGCGTGGCCTCGCAAGCACTGGTTCGGGACGCTATCAAGCTTGTCAGCTATCCCTCCCTGGCCCCTGCCGAACTGACGGGACTTGCTGTCACAGGATCATAGCTGACTCTTGCACCCCAACCTCACGTTCTTCCACCTCACGGCGTGGATGTTGTATGGCTGAACCTGGATGAACGGGCCTGTTCGGAAGGGGTCCATAAGGTCCTTCTCGAGAGTAGAAAGCCCTCAACTAGGCAGACCTACCTGGCAAAGTGGACGAGGTTCTACCACTGACCAACCAAACGGGGCATCTCCCCTTCACATTCTTTGGTGCAGTTGATCTTGGACTACCTGCTTCATTTAAGGAACCAGGGCCTGGCGCACTCCTCTGTCAGGGTGCATCTTGCAGCCATTTCAGCCTTTCATCTGCCAATCCAGGGGCGACAGTGTTCTTGCAGGACAGGACGGTCAGATTCCTTAGAAGCCTTGAGAGAGACTTTCCTCAAGTCTGATCCCTGGCCCCTCAATGGGATCTCAACTTGGCTCTGTCCAGACTCACAGGCCCGCCCTTTGAGCCTTTGGCCTCATGCTCCCTATCTCATCTATCATGGAAGGTAGCTTTCCTACTGGCAGTTACATCGGCGAGGTGAGTCTCTGAGCTGCGAGCCCTGACCTCAGAACCACCGTACACGGTCTTCTATAAGGACAAGGCCCCATCTGGCCTTCCTTCCCAAGGTGGTGTCCACGTTCCACATGAGCCAGAACATCTTCCTTCTGGTCTTCTGCCCTAAGTCCCATGAGACTAGTGAAGAGAAGTCCCTTCACGCTTTGTGTGTAAGAAGGGCTCTGGCTTTCTACCAAGATCAGCCAAAACCTTTCCAGAAGTTGACTCAGATTTTCATCTCTACAGCTGATAGGATGAAGGGCCTCCCAGTGTTCACACAGAGGATTTCTAACTGAATCACCTCTTGCATTTGGACCTGCTACAATTTGGCGGTTGTCTCTCCGCCACTGATCGTCAGAGCCCACTGGACCAGGCATCTTCGGTGGCCTTCCTGGCACACTTCCGGATCCAGGACATCTGTCGAACCACAACATGGTTCTCAGTGCGCATGTTCATGGCCCACTACGTCATCACTCAGTAGGCCAGGGATGATGCTTGTTTCGGCAGAGCTGTGTTGCAATCTTCACGTCCGTGAACTCCTACCCACCTCCGAGGGGTACTGTTTGGGAGTCACCTAAGTTGAATGGACATGAGCAATCATTTAAAGAAGAAAAGACAGTTACCTTTTCCATACCTGGTGTTCTTCAAGATGTGTTGCTCATGTCCATTACACAACGTGCACTCCTTCCCCGCTGTTGGAGTTACCAGCAAGAAGGAACTGAGGGTGGGGGAAAACGGCGGCACACTATGTACCGCAGCACGTGCGTGCCACACGGGGGGCGCCGGAGCTGGTCCCCCTACCGGTACTGCTGAGGGAAAAACTTCTGGCACTGGTGCATGTGGCGAGCACACACACCTACATTGAATGGACATGAGCAACACATCTTGAAGAATACCAGTTGCAGAAAAGGTAACTGTCTTTTCTTGATGGGGCTGGCCAGCATAACAGAATTTGCCAAAAGGAGCAAGCCAAAGAAATGAGCTCAGGGATGGTAACTTTCTGTTTTGGGAAACAGTGAAAGATCTAGCCCTTGTTGACACCCTCCTTTGTATGTGTATAGCAAATGCTTAAATTTTCTATTAAAGTTTCCTTTTCTGTTTTTTCAAATGGAACATTTCCATATGTGAGAAGTGCTGCTTGGTATGAAAGTTAAATAAAAAGCCTTAAGTGACATAGCAGTCAGTGGTAGGACACCCAGGTTCAAAGCCATGTCTGTTGACTCAGTCCTGTGCTTAATCTGCGAGACCACAGCACTTCAGTTTGAGCCATGTAACCTCTTTAAGTCTCAATTTTTCCATCTGTAAAATAGATTTTTACTATAAAGGAGTTAAAAATAATGTATTGGACTGAAGATATTAATAGCCATAGATAGGTAGGGCAGATATCAGCCCCATTTTACGTCTAGGGTAACTGAATTGCAATGTGTGAGTGGATTGTCTAGGAGGCACTGTGGCTAGAATGATCAGGCCGCAGACTGGGAGTTTGTGACCTGAATACTAATCCTGATTCTTGGACCTCTGAGCCTCACATTCCCACCTGTAAAATGGAGGTAACGTTTAGAAGCTGAATAAAGTTTGTAATGTGCTATATAAGTACAAAAGGCCAGTCAGTGGCTCGGGTGGTAATAGAGTTCAGGTCGTTGTCAGTCTTAGCTGTGTGTTTAAACCATTAGACTACACATAGAACCCCCTTCCTTCAAAATGTAAACTGTGAATTTTTGAGCAAAAGTGACCTTTAAAATGTTCAAATTATGAAGAATATTGTTTGTGTGAAATTTCTTTGGAAATATTTTAAATTTTGGAAAATTGCTCCAATTTGAAAGAAGCTTGGTACACTTGAGAACAGGATAATTTCAACAAACAAAACTGTGTTTGTGATACGTTCATCCAGTTTTATTAAGCTTTTTTTTTTTTCTTAAAGACCGTGGGCTTTTGTCATTTGAGATGCGGAGAAAGAACATGTCTACAAATGCTAAATTAATAAAGCTGCTGAAATAAGTTATTGTTGATTTGCTGGAAAATGAAATACATATGGGCCTACAGTAGCTGGTTAAAAATTTAAAGAATCAAATATATATATTCTTTCTTTGCTTTGTGATGGGGCACTTTGCTGTCACCTTGTCAGGTGGTGGTGAAATAGCTTAGATCAAATGTACCCAAACAGAACTTAAAATCATAAGGTAAACTTGTGTGGTTTTTCTCTCATGTACTGTGTAAGATTCATGAGTTTTCTGTCAAAGCTGCTGCTGCAGTTTTAGAGCAATAAAAATTAAAATCCCAATCTCCGTGGGTGACCTCAGCATTCCTGCTTTCAAAACAAAACTAAGTACATATTTCTCACCTGTTTTTAACTTCTTGCTGTGGTGAGGGCCTGTAAAACCCTTTATGAAATCGCTGCAGCAAGTTGGGAATGAGAGACGTGAAATGAAAAATCCCTGCCTAGTGCTCAGATAGATAATGGATGGTGCTATACATTTATTCCTCAGCCATCCTGTTTGCTGAGTGCTGTGCACACAGACAGACAATATTCTGCTGAGATGAAGTCAAAAGCCAACCAAGACCAGAAGTGTCAACCCCCCCCCACCCGCTTCAATAAAATGTTTGCTTTTAAGGTTTTTATTATTTTCCCCCCTTTACCTAATCTCATCTGGGGGGAATCCCCCTTCATATTTGTTAAAGAGAATCCATCCACTCATCCCTCCATCCCCAAGAAGTTAGAGGAACATTAATAGTCAGATGTGGGGAAAAAGGATGAAGATGATGTGGATAAGGTACTGGACTCATTGGCTGAAATCTGCCTTTAGTTCCCATACTTCCCCTGTGAGGTTGGGCAAGTCACGTAATCCCTCTCTACCTCAGTTCCCAATCAGTAAACTGGGGATAATAATCATGAGCCTACGATGAGTGTATTTTCGAAGAATGTATTTGTGTCTTCTCCTTCATGGTTTAGGAAAGGCTGATGCTAAGGTACATGAAAAGTGGTCTTTCTTTTTTCTGTACACATTTGTAGATAAGGTAAGATGAATGTGTCTCCTCAACATTGAGTTTCTCTCTGTTTTGAGGGCCATGCTATAGACCTGTTCCCGTACAAAAATCAGAGTTCTGTTCTGTGTTTTGTAAAGTTTGGCCGAACATCTACCTGAAAGAGCCATCAGTCAGCTGAGCTGGTGAAATTAATGAGAGGTTGGCTGAGTGCACCAACACTACAGAGACCATGTCTCCTCAAGCTTGGCACATGTTTCACATGTCGGCTTCCCTGTTTCTGCACAAGTCTTTGAACAGCCTCCTTCTCAACATATCTACTGAGCTTGCAGAGAAAATATGGAAAGTGTGTGGTTTGGTTGAAGAGACAGAATAATGGTTACCCCTTTTCTCTCTCGTCGTCCCGTGAACAGCTGCTTAATGCCTATCAGCCACGTTTTTTTACACCCCGCTCCCCACCGATAGTGTCCCAGTTTCTCCACTTTGAAAATGTGCTCATCCTCAAAGGAGTTGTGTGCCACCTGCCCTACTCCTCAAACAGTCGCACTGATTTTGATGCCCCACAATCTTCAAGTTAGACCTCTACAGCACCGCAGTCTTGACTCATGTTGGCACCCATAAAGTTTCCTCCTGTGATTTCCTATAATGATTTGTTCTTCCCATTCTCTTTATTTGTTGTTCCTCTTTCTACCCAAAAAGATGATTCATCAATACACCTAAAGAAATAAATGCCAGCAGTCCACCACTCATGAGCAACTGTACAAAAAGAAATTAATCTGGAAGAGGGAAAAATGGTAAGGAAATAGACGGGTTTATGCTTGGAAGAAAAGAGGGATTTAAAATAAAAATAAAATGCACTTTGTAATATATAGTCTGAGTCCAACAGCCACAAACCTCTGGATAAATATAGGTACAAAATCAAATTCCTGGTGAAAACTGTAGAGTTGTGCACAACTATTTTTTCCTTAATCTGTTTGGTGAAAACCTGTTTTTTTTTGTATGCATAGCTACATACTTTTAGAAACTGTTTACAGAGGGCTTGCAGGAAGGATGAGCAATGGCCATCTCATGGTGTCAGAGTGAGCCATGCAATGGGGGGAAGTGTTGAAAATATAAAAGCCTAGGATCTGATCCTGCAACTCCGCCTCACATAAGTATTCCCACTGAAGTTCTTCTGGAACTGTCATGTGAGAGAAGAATGCAGGACTGAACCCCAAAATACCTTAAATTTGCTTATTTTGACATTATCCTACTCAGTTTAAAAGAAGTTAGAGGCTTCGGATCATTTCAGAGAAAGGGACTGCATGGATGTAGAAAATGAAAACAAACTTGTAAGGAGTTTTGTGGCTAAATGAATACGAAACTGCTTAGTGATGGAGTACATAGGTACTGCTTTTTAAATGTGTGCATCAGATGCAGATCCATTGCTTATGAAAGGTTGCTTAAATATTTGATGCATCTCTTTGGGAGAGAACAGTTTTAACTTGCTTTTTGATTTATGAAATATGCAGGCAGGAATAAGCCCCAACTTCTGAATTGTAATTGCAGTACATCAATCACCATATGCTCTTTTGTTTGTTTTGCACTATCTTTACTGAGATTTTACTGTGAAATTAATGAGTAAAGAGAGAATTGGGAAAGAGAATTTCTTCACAGCTCTGAGAGTCTGAGAAATACAATCTGTAGCATGCTTGATAATTTTTGGTTTTGCATGTGCACATGCAAAGATCATGACATTTTTGATATTCCTTTGTAAACAAGAGACATCAGCATAAGTTTGATTGACAGCCTAACAGATTTCAGTTTACTCTGAATTTAATCCATATCCTTCAACACTGAATATCTACATATAACACCAGCTGCACAGCAAAACCATTCATTCATTGCATCTGTCCTAAATAATTGGGGTGGGTGTGGGTATCAGGCCTTGCTTGTCACTCAGAGGTATCGTGGAATATACAAAATTGGAATTGCACAACTTTGGAAATTCATGACCATAAGGCGATTGAAGTTAAATATAGGAATGACTTTTAAATGTGGCTGTCTTCTCATTGCATTAGTAACTAATGATCTGCTCTTTATGCATAATAGATTAGTCCCATTCATGGAAATGTAGAGGCAGTCATTTTCAAAAGACTTCAATAACCAAAATGAGTAGTGAGTGGGTCATCCGTCTCGTCTCGTCTCGTCTCTTTCATAGGGAATGCAAAAGACCTGTCCCAAGATAGCCTTTATCAATAACTGGAAATTACCCATGTTTTAGGTTAGCAGCTTCACATGCTCTGGGAGAAGACACTAGGCTATGAAAATTCTTTAACACGGTTTCCTTCTAAAACAAAGATCAGCACAAATATTGTGTGATTAGAACTGCTGCCTTGGTAAGCATATCTTATGGCCATCATCTGTCTGGTCTTTTTTACCTTCCAAGGTCATGTTCTAAAATAATCTTAAACTAGACAGACTGTTAAACTGCATCGTACAATAATACAATAAACTGAACCTACCCAGAGGGAAAGGGAGACCGCTAAGCAATGGTGTCTGTCTCGTTTGATATACACAGATTCTTGTAACAAGTCACTCACTCACTGACTGACCCAATTAATTTCCATATTTCCACTGAACTAAAATCTTGAAATTTGGCGCACTAACTCACAGAAAACTGCTGACTAAAGAAAACATCTCAAATTTGACTTCTCTGTCAGAGATCACCCAAAAGGTCATCCATTGCTTAATGGTCTCACTACGCCACTAGATACCTATCAGGGAGTATCCATTTATTTAAAAAAAAAAAAAAATTCCCCGTGGAGTAGCCTTGTTTTGTACAGTGGCTTTGTTCTGGAGAAGTGAAGGTCGCTTCAGATCAACAGTTGTTTTCATACCTGCTCATGAATGGTTGATGTCAAGTAAAAATGGAATGAAGATATTGTACCAAACCTCAAACATTGTGAAAACTAGTAAATAGGTTATACTAATATCATAAGAACATACTACTGCTTGTCCTTGGGAAAGATGAGGTTGCATTCCGTATACAGAAATGTTCTTGTTAACATGATTTAGAATCATACAAGACCAAACATGTCTCAGTACAACACCTACTCCTGGGGGAATTCTGTGCCAAAAAATGAAAAAAATCTGCGTGCAATATTTTAAAATTCAGCATATTTTATTTGTCAAAGAAATACAATATGATCACTCTAGTTTCAATTATTTTGGTAATTTATTTCAAAATACCAGTCAGCAAGTATGTCAGTAACAATACAGGTTCTGGAATTTTATTTTTTTTTGACAAATAAATTCCATACTAGGCATATTGATACAGAACTTTGAGTAATTCATTTAAACTGCAATAAGAAACTTATTTCCAGCATTCCTCAGAAGCAGTGCACAGGCTTAGTGGATTCAGGGACAACAGAAGAACTGAGGGAGAGGGAAGGAGCCTGGAAGCAGTAGGGCTGTTGGATTTGGGTGGGAGAAGTATGGAATAGGTTGGGGGGGTGGAGAGGGGATTGTTAGGGGGTTGGGGAGCCTCCCCCAAGCACATGCTAGCTGATCCCTGCTGTGGAGCCAGAAGGTTCAGGGCATGAACAGGCTGGAAATCGCTTCCCCCGCCCACTTTAGAGCTTAGCTGAGGCGGGAGAGGCTTCCCCATGTCAGCGCTGTGTGGGGCTTTGGTACATGCAGGGCTCAGCTACTCCTGACCAGTGCCCCAGGCTGGAGGGTTTGGGGCTTTCCTATGGCACCGGCCCAGCCAGAGGCAGTGGAGGAAGAAAGGAGCCAGCCGGCCAGGCTGTTTGTGAGCTGAGTGCTCTGACTAGAGGCTGGTTTTCGGCACAGTGTTGGCACCCCACCGGGAGGGCGGGGGAATATGGAGGAGTAGTGGGGTTGGGGGTTGAAGAAGGGGCAAAGCAGAGAGAGGACAGCGAGAGGGGGAGCATGTAAAGAGTCGCTGGGTGGGCAGCAGAGGTGATATGCATTCAGCCTGCATTCACCAGCCATGTCAGCTCACAGTGCGGAGCGGGAAATGGGACCCGGGGGGGGAGAGGCAGGGACCTGCTTGCAGATAGCTGGCACACGGTGGGGGCTGCACTGATGGTTCATGGGGGGAGCGGCTGGCCGCGCGCGGGGCTTCTTCACCTGCCCCTAGCCTTGCACACCCATTTCCATTGTCGGCCACTGGACCCCCCCCTCACTTCTGGTGCGTTGGGTGGGTGGCTGGCTAGCAGGGATCCGGCCAGCAGGTCCCACCAGTGTAACACCAACAGACCCTGGTCGTCATGATCGAACCTGGGGCCTCTGAAGCTTAGTGCGTAAGTGTCTACTGCATGAGCTAAAAGCCATATTGCTCTTAGCTAAGGCTGTAGAGCAAACTCATTAATCTCTCTCTTTCTGTAAGTGGTCTCAGTGCCACTACATGGGACGCACCCAGGAGGTGTGTGGGTTACCCCAGTACTGACTGGGGGGTGGGAGAGACAGAAAATTTGGGACACCTGCAGGAGGGCTTAAATACGGGACTGTCCCTTTAAAAATGGGATGTCGGGTCACCCTACCGTGCATCCCCCTTCCTATTCAGCCCCATGTTCAGTGCTGTTACCCCACTAACTCCTGAGCCCATGCTTCAGTCTGCCCCCCGCCCGCCCCGAGCCCTGTGTACCCTGCTCTGTCCGTGCCATGCCCCCTCACCTGGCCCCACTGTGAGGAACACAGCCTCTTCTGCCTCACTGGCTGCCGACTGGCTGCCATCTCTTTTGGCACCACAGCAGTTCCTGGTGCGTGAAAGGTGTAACTGCAGCCCCTTTCCAGCAGAATCTATATTCTGCAGAAGAAAAATCGGGGAGGGGGGCATAAATTCTGCGCATGTGCAGAATTTCCCTAGGAGTAACCATAAAACGGCCCAGGAGTTACTGTGCTCTCTCTTAGATGGCCTAGTGTAATGTGGAATTAATATAATTTTTATAATCATCTATCTGTTACATCAGTGGTTCCCACACTTGTTCCGCCACTCGTGCAGGGAAAGCCCCTGGCGGGCCGGGCCGGTTTGTTTATGTGCCGCGTCCGCAGGTTCGGCCGATCGCGGCTCTCAGTGGCCGCGGTTCGCTGCTCCAGGCCAATGGGAGCTGCTGGAAGCGGCGGCCAGTATGTCTCTCGGCCCACGCCACTTCCAGCAGCTCCCATTGGCCTGGAGCAGCGAACCGCGGCCACTGAGAGCCGCGATCGGCCGAACCTGCGGACGCGGCAGGTAAACAAACCGGCCCGGCCCGCCAGGGGCTTTCCCTGCGCTAGCGACGGAACAAGTGTGGGAACCTCTGCATTAAACGTATTCGTGGAAACCTTTCTGTTTAAAATCTGGTAAGTAAGATTGGTGGCCTCAGATGACCTTCACTTGACCAAATAGGAGGCCTCATGCTCAACATGACCACTTCATAGAATAAATAAATGTGTGTTTTTTAAACCATTTTTACCTCTAATGTGGTTTGAGGACACTTGAATTATTCATAGCTGAAAATTGATGACTTCTGATGGAAAGATCAAATCTGGGATGTTTCTGTATTCCAGTGGTTCATAATGAATGGGTGTAACAAATTACAAGATTCCAGATCAGTGGTATAATGGCATTTGTTAGTGGCCAGTCACAAACATATATAAATGATAGATTATTATTCTATTAACCCATTTATTTTATATCTATATATCTATGTCTATCTATATAATTGTTATTTAAGTTGTTATATAAGAGAGTGAAGACAACGTAAAGAAATGTTCACATGGGACTAGAAGTTTATACATTTTCTGTATATTGTCCATGGATAAATTCAACAGTATGGGGCTGATTCTGCTGCTCTTATGTTGAGTTAGGGATGTAAAATGTTAACCAATTAACCGGTAAGCATTAGTCTTACCGGTTGACCTGCCTTAACCGTTAATCCCCGGGCCAGCTGGCCGACTCCAGTGGCCCTGCACCGCCCAGCTGGAGCGGCCCCAGCCGCACCAGCCGACCAGCCCTTTAACCAGTTAACTGTTTAAATGATTAAAAAATATTTCATTGAAATGATTAACTTTTTAAATGGTATTTATATCCCTATGTTGAGTAGTGTCATACTCTGCAAGTAATCCCATTGAAATCAATGAATCTGTTTGGGGAGTTAGGTGGTACTCAATGCACTTGTGGGTGGCAGACTCTATTTTTATCTATGATAAAATTAAATGTACAGTAGTTAGTATTTTAAAATGCATAATGCTCATAGTAGCGGGAAGATGATACGATTTGAGCAGAAGACTGGGAATCGATATCTGGGCTCCAGTCTTCAGTTATGTTACACTCTATGATCTTGGGCAAATAAATTAATACCTCTGTGCCTAGCTTTCCCATTGTCACAGGGGCATTGTGAAGCACAGTTCTTGAATGTGTATGATGCACTTTAAGATTCACTCATGGCAAAGGGAGTATAAAATTGCAGAACATAATTTTGTAACTAGATATATGTGTGTGGTTTTTCGTGGATTGTGCTCAGATTACACCATATCATCAGTGAATAGCATGCCAGCTTCCTGTTACCTCATCTTCACCTATGCCACAGATCACATTTTGCTGCTGTTACTTGGAATTCAAATTATGGTGTTTTGTGCCAGCAATCTAGTTGGCAAAAGTATAAGTTTTCCTAGTTTGAATTCAGTATTTCCTCCTCTCAACGCGTTCCACCCTTGTATCCCTGATCTAAAATGGCAGACATAATTTTCTTTTTATAAACTGTCAGTTTTACAGATGGATGCCTGTAGTGCTGCAGATGAGCAATATGAAGTACATTTTTCAAAGTTCCGCTTTGAGTATCTGTGTACGCTTTATTGCAGTATTGCTTAGCTCCAAATGAGAAGCATTGCTCTTCTTTAAATTCAAAGCTCCTGCATGTGCAACAAGCCATATGATGTTGCTGTAACTATTTTCTGAGCAACCAGGGTAGAGGAATAAAAGTCACCGTTCCAGAAATGTCCAACAATGCAGTAACAAGAGTGCATAACAGAAGTTTAAGCAAAATAAGTCATTGACTGAAACAAAGTCCCTTGCGGGAGGGTCAGTAGATGAGAGTGGATGGCTTGTTGCAGAAATGGTTATGGTGGGAACATCAGTAAGTGTGTGCAACTTGGGGACAAGGAATCTTTAGAGAGAATTTCATCTGAGATTATTTTGATCTATTTCATTGTTGTTATATTCCTATCCCACAGTAACAGTAAAAATTGAAAGCATGCTCCTGTCATATCAATTTTACATCAGACATATGGGAAGCAAGAAACACTTGGCAGTTCATATTTTGAGAGTGGCCCAGTAGCAACTGAAGTAACAGGCATGGAAATTTCATATTGCAGGGTTCAGGATTTCTGTTGTTGGGATAGGGTGACTTAGTAAGTTGAACAATTTTACAACTATAGGTTTAAACCACCAACTGGTTGATGCACTGACAGCTAGTAATTAAAGCATTGCTATACAGAGGTCACGCTAATGCATCATCTTATCAACAATTTCTAGAGCGTCTCTCTAATGACAAGCTCATTGTCAGTTGTAAATAGTCTGAAATTGAAAATACAGCAAAATCACTGTAGTTTTTTTTTCCAGCTCAGAAAAAATTCAGCAGGGAATCCATAGTAAAGTAAACCCCTTAAGTTGCTGGCATATGCATTTTAATTTGAAATGCAGTAAAATGCTACTGTTAAGTGTTGCTGTAATGCTGTGACCTAACAACTCTAGCATTATACTGATCAGTTCCCATTACAAATATTATAGAACCGTACATGTCGGCAGTCCCTTAAAGCTGTTTGGGGAAATTCTTCTTAAAAATTAGAACATTTAATTATAACCGATGATCCATGTCAGTAGCAGTCTCGTGAGGACTCTTAGCTGCAGCTCCAGAAGAAATGAGTTTTCTGTATGACCCTGGTGGCTACCTTGTTAAAAATCTTGTTTTTATGTGATATTGCAGTTAAAGTGACATGCACCATTTTTACATGTCTGAGGAAACTGGCGTGCTAATGCTTTTTTGTTTTGTTTTAAAATGAATGGGTGATAATTTTTAAAAAGGTTCCCTGATTATGTGTTTGCATATTTTATCTTAGTTTAGAACAATTATTTTAATTTATTTTTTCAGTGGCTCCGAATGTGCAAACTGCATCTACCGTAGTTCTGCTCCTCTCCCTAATATTTCCTGCTATTTCTTTAGCTCTGATAGTGGGAGTAGTGGTGGAAATATTGCTGTAGATAGGACACCCGTTGGCCACCAGCAGCATAAGTACTCTTCTATAACCTTGCTCAGAGCAGGACTACGTCAGACTTTAGTAAAAATGCCAATGGCCAGCCTTGTCTACACTAGTGTTCACTGTTGCAACCACCAATGAAGAACAGCCAGTGGTAGCAATGGATAGTGGGATATTTTAGAAAAAATGTCTATGGTTTGTCTATACTAAGTTGTTTTCTTAAAATGTTCCATTGTTGGTATCACATTCTCAGCTCTATTGGTAATTGCAGCCATGTGGACTAGGTACACCACAGTTCCATTTTTTACTTGCTCTGAGTAGGTTAACAACATTCTAAAAGCACCAGCAGCTACAGGAACCTGGTCTTCCTTAGCATTCTATTTTTGCTTCCACCAGTGCAGCTAAATGCTGGTATCAGCTGTGGGACTGTGTTGGGAAAAATAACCTTGTATAGAGTAACTTAACTTCTTGTGGGAGAAGCAGCTTACTTTCAAATGGTCTGGAGTATTAGTGTTTGATGCTTACTTTTAGCAGAAAAGGATGAACACACATACCCCATATGTACATATGCCTATGTCTCTCATAGAATATCAGGGTTGGAAGGGACCTCAGGAGGTCATCTAGTCCAACCCCCTGCTCAAAGCAGGACCAAACCCCAACTAAATCATCTCAGCCATGGCTTTGTCAAGCTGGGCCTTAAAAACCTCTAAGGAAGGAGATTCCACCACCTCCCTAGGTAACCCATTCCACTTGGTAACCCATTCCAGTGCTTCACCACCCTCCCAGTGAAAAAGTTTTTCCTAATATCCAACCTAAACCTCCCCCACTGCAACTTGAGACCATTACTCCTTGTTCTGTCATCTGGTACCACGGAAAACAGTCTAAATCCATCCTCTTTGGACCCCTTTTCAGGTAGTTGAAAGCAGCTATCAAATCCCCACCCCATTCTTCTCTTCTGCAGACTAAATAATCCCAGTTCCCTCAGTCTCTCCTCATAAGTCATGTGCTCCAGCCCCCTAATCATTTTTGTTGCTTTCCGCTGGACTCTTTCCAATTTTTCCACATCCTTCTTGTAGAGTGGGGCCCAAAACTGGACACAGTACTCCAGATGAGGCCTCACCAGTGCTGAATAGAGGGGAATGATCACACCTTTTTCTACAAGGCAAACATTAATGCCCAAATTTTGACAGAACACTCAGCTATTTGCTAGTGCAGTGTCAAAACACAAATATCTTGGCGCATACTCCATGCAAACCCACAGATGTTAGGTTATATCTGGTGCTGTCACATAGTGTTCCTGATTTAGTGGATTGAGACATTACTATGAAAATTTAATTGTAAGCAAAAGCGATGGTCTTGAATAACATCTAGTTAAATTCAGAGTCTAGGCTTTGGTGCTCAGCTGAAGTTGGAATACAGGCCATGATAGTGCTGTTGGGTTTTTTTTCTTTTGTTCTCACAAAGAGCTTTTACTTTTTGTACATGATTAATGGAGACTAAATGGGGAAGGAGTTTTGTGTAGAATAGATAAAACTCTTGTTTAAAAGGCTGTGTTGAAAACCGTGTAAATATAGATCAATCATAATAGAATTATATATGAAGAATAAAAACAAAATGCGTCGCTTACATAAGAGGCAGGGATGTCTGTTTATTCAGACTAGCTGAAGGTCTGTTATATGACAAGGACTAATCAATGACACATGGACCAATTGTGGTTTTTCTTCATGTCAAATCATATTTCTTTTATTTCCTCATCCAGATTGTGATTTTGTTGTACTTTTCCACCACCTAAAATGATTACAGTAGATTTTCTTGGCTCACAGTAATTGCACTGACCATTTCACTGAAAGAGGGAAATAAAATGAGAAAATCCACAGAAAGAATTCCATTCATTACACACTCCTTGCTGCCTTCTATAGCACTGCTAAATAAACTTGTCTTCAGCAGAGTTCTACAAGTAAACTAACAGACTTTCTGATTTAAAAAAGAGAGAGAGAATCCTAACCATCTATTTTTGCCAGCATAGTCCTCAATATGCCACTTTGAAAAACCTGAGTCATTTTTTTGCCACTTTTGACTGATCTATGCCTGGGTAAATTAGTGTAGTAGAAAATTTTATTTGAATTCAGACAGGAATTTTGTTACAAGGATATCTGGGTCTGGTTCAATTCATGCTTTAATTTCTTGATGCTTAAGTTAATTTTCTGACTGAGTCCATTTTTAGTAAACAACTTGTCAATCACGAGGCATTAACACTCCAATGCAATATATTTAAGAAAAAAGTTGTTTTATACCAGAAATCTTGCCTGGAAAACTTCATTATATATCCCATTTATTTATTGAAGGTTTCATTTTGTAGCATTTCATATTATGCCCTACAATATGTCCTTTACAATTTTCTTTCCCTGTAAGTGTGTGTGTGTTGGCACAGGAGGTATGTTATAATGCTTAACTTGCCTAGGGTAGCACCCTATTGCTTGTGCTTGGCCCAAGTAGTACATCTTTCCAGTGTAATTGTCCAAATTCACTTTCTCCTTTTTCAGTGTTTCTTTCATATTATCTTAAAAACCAGCTGCATTGTCAATGTGCAAGGACTGGTTGTGTTTTTTTATAAGACACTTTCTTTGTTTCTTTTGAAATAGAAAGATGAAAACTACAGAAGCTTACCTCGGGATACTAGTAACTGGTCTAACCAGTTTCAGAGAGACAATGCTCGCTCATCGTTAAGTGCCAGTCATCCCATGGTGGACAAGTGGCTGGAGAGGCAAGAACAGGTAATATATATTAATATATATATTACTTTAATAATTTAACCTTTATGTTAGTCCACAAGTATTACAAAGAAACAAATTCCTAATTGATAATGGTTCTGGAAGCATGGGTATTCGCATCAGATATGTAGAGTGTAAATATGTATTGGGATTCCTCTGCTTCCAAAAACTTCATTAGGACTAAAAGTAGAAATCAGGAAATATCACCCATTTTTGAGCCATCACTCATTTATACAGTACGTGGAGAGTGTTCTGATGAGCGCTGCTATTCTTTGCTACTCTTCTTCACAGCTGGTATCAGCAGGCTTGTTTTATTTAGAGATTGTTGTTTTGAAGTAAATTTTATTGCTGAAAAGCCAGTAATGTTACTCACAAAGCTATTTAACTAAATAAGGATCTATTTTTGCATATCTTTTTTTAAATGCTCTTTATTCTTCTGAACCAGTGACATGTCATTCGATTCTGGCTTTAAAGTCATAACGGTTATTTGCCTTTATTGCCACTATATTGAAATTACCAGTTTTAAATTTTTCTTTTCACACAATAAATAATTATGCCTAATGTTTTCCTCCTTTATTAAGAATCTCATGGTTATGAATATTGAAAGACTTAAAATGAAGATCAAGTTTGCTTGATATCACCGTTGCTTGATCAGTTTGATGTTCAGTAAATATCCATATTGCAAACTTGTTATTTGGAACCATTTGCTGATTGAATTATGTGTTGTAGATTTGGTGCCATAGATTGTAAGCAATCTCCTGTTGCAGTGTTTTTTGTTTGATTTTTGAGGCATGCCTTCCTGAGTCATTAGAATCTCATTGACGTACTTAAATAAGCTGTTGTCTCAGCAAAAGGAGTTGGATTAGAAATCTTAAAATTAACCTTCCTAGAAAATGTCAGTGACGTGCATATTTAAACATCTATTTTCCAATAAATGTTGTATTTTGTGAAGTTTTGCTCACAGTCCAGTAACTAGACCCACTTTACCCAACTTTGTGGTAAATAAATAATGCTATGAAAGCCTGCTTAAACAACTGTAGTCAACTGATTTAATTTCTGTAGCTGCAAAATTTTTATTTCTTGTGATCAATTTTTTTTAAAATGAGAGAGATGATCCATTCATTACATTCTGGATGTTAATAAGTCACATGTACCTGGAAGAGCGGGATCCTTTGGTGATTTCATATCAGCAGGATAAGTAATTAGACTGAAAACTGTTTAACAGGGCATGAACAGCGGAAGGAAACCCATAATGAGAATGGAATGAAGCACAGCACTGGGGAGGGAGGGGAAGAGCCTTACACATGAAAGAGTGGATGCAGGTGGAAATCCTGTTTACTTCTTTTCTCAAACTTAACATCCTTTTGAATGTCCCTCTGAGCCCTTTATGTTTCATTGTATAAACATAATGCTTTTTCATTTAATAAATTAAATTTGGAATGCTTGGTAATAAGCAAACTGGAACTTACTGAATATAAGCACATGTTGCATAGTGAATAATAACTAAGCAACAAGTCCCCTCTGTTTGTGAAGCAGTGTTCAAGAAGTTTCAAGTAGATAATGGGGTTGTCCAAGGGACTCTTCTGTCCTGTCCCGCTCGTAGTATGGAATCATAAGAGAATCTTTTGGATTTTAAAATGCTCTGAATTCTTTAGTTCAGAACATAAGGTGAGTAAATAGTATCCCACAGCACTCTGAATTGGCTCTTCCTTGCTGGGCCTCTGCTTTTCACTTACCTTTCTTTTGGGAGACACTCAAGGCAGTAGAAGCTCTGCAAATGGAAATAAGCAACAAGAAAAAAAAGGCAAATAGGAAGAATTTAAGTATCTAGCCTATGGTGTGGCCTACCAACCTGCATAGCCAAGTCATTTGGTGTCTTTAATCCCTATACTCTACAGAGGTGTGGCGGTGGAGCTGGTATCCTCACTTATGGTAGTACAGCTACCAGATCTGGTGACAAACCAAGTGCAATGACAATGCTAAGAAGCCGCCAGAATATAGCTGTGCTCTAATATAGCTGTTTGGTTTCATAGAACTGAAGCGAGTACCAGGTTTACCTATGCTGGTCCCAGAGACGTTGCTCACTGGAGGAATTTCCTTTGGAACTGTGTTACTTAAGGCAAGGCTTATTTTGTATACGTGTAAATCCTGTGCCTCACCTTTTCCTCTTGAGCGTATGGAAGAAAGGAAATTTCCCAGAGGGTCCTGGTAACCTTCAGAGATAGCTAAATGTTGTGAGATTCTGCTTTGAGGAGCACAATTAATTCATTAGGCAACTCACCAGGATTACTAATGTTAAAGACCCCCTGTCAAGACTGATTCCTCACACTGGCACTCTGAGTGCAGAAGGTGGGGGTCCGCAAGGATTTTAAAAATTAATACTTGCCACTCCAGGCTTGTATTAAACTCCCAAGGTTACAGTTTTTCTCTAACCTTGGCTTGGTAAATGCTGCCACCACCTAAATGCAAACTCCTTTTCAGATCCCATGAAGGAGCACTTGGGAATTCCTTCCTGTGGGGTACCCTTCAGACCTTTCACAACCCCTCCCTTCCCCACCCCAGGGAAGAGCTGAGAAAGGAAATTAGCTCTTGCCACCAGCTAATTTAACAAAATATGCACAAACCTCTTAGGACACCAAAAATCCAATCCAGTTCTTAAAAAAGGTAAATTTTATTAAAAACAAAAAGAAAGAAAATACATCTGGTACTTCGGCTTTTGCTAGATTTTAAAAGAAGAGTTCCAAAACTTAAGCACCCAAAATAGCTTTCTTGGGGGTTCAGCTTAAAGGTTACAAGCACACAAAAACATCTGGGGTTTGCACAGAGGAGTCCACAAGCCTTACAGAAAATAAAAGAAATAAACCTAATCGCATCTATATAAACATTTCCTGTCGCAATGAATCCTCCTGGGTATGGATGATGAATTTTCATACCTGGTCCGAACTTTGCACAGCATTCCGGCTGTCCCTGTCTCTTCAGCTCAGAGAGAACAACCAAGAGATAAAGGGAAAGCTTTTTTCCCCTTTTAAAAAGTTCTAGCCTTCCCGTTGGCTCTTTTGGTCAGGTGCCCACTCCCTTTTCTTTAAAGGGTTAAAATGTCCCCCAAGTACAGGTAAAGCAAGCAGCCTCCAAGAGGGACTTTATAGTAACTGGTTGGCTGGGTGTCCATAAAAGGGAGCCGCCTGCCCCCCCCCCAACCCCCGCCCCGAGCCAGTAGGTGCCAGAGAGATAAGGGTATTTTTACAAGAGAGAAAACATATCTCATTTCTCATACAGGCCCCTATACTGTGATCTTGCAGTGAGATTGTTATAGGATGATATAAGGAGTAATATACCCGGCTTCTGTTGGTGTCAATACTGGCACTTGTTAAAGAAATAGCTCTGCTTCTGTATACTACGATGGATGTTGGGCCTCAGTACGGAGAGACACTTGAAAATATATAGTACAAATAGCAATTAGCTTCATCTGTGATACATTACCAGGCCTCTACTACATTTTGAAGTGGGACATCCAAGAAGATGAAAGATTTGTGTCTGCCTTCTGAATTGTCTTAGGGTATCATGGGTCTATATGATGGGTAGGAATCTGTACTTCAATTTAGGGATCATTCCCAATTCATTTACAAAAGATTCAAGCTATTTGCTGAAAGAATCAACAAATTTAACTTACAGAAAGGTTTGTTATTCCAACCCATAAAATAAGACATGCCAGAACTGGTTGCACCTTGAAGAATTCCTTTGCTAGCAGGAATTTGAAGGTTTAAATTCAGACAGTTTCAGCTTTCAAATTTTTCAGAGATTGCTGTAAACTAACAAGCCATTCTAGAAGATATGGGCCTCTATTGTTTCACTGGGCAGACAAGCTCACTCTGATAGATTTCAAAGTAGTGTTAACATAAATTGTTCGTTACTCTCTACTATTTATCCCTTTAAATAATAATTAGAAATGTATAATTTTCTTATGGAATCAAATTAAATGAAAGTAGTGCTTCTAAACTTTTCTTCTTAAGAATTCCCAGTAGCAGACTTGTTCCAAAGAATCAGTTGAAGATAGTTGGCAATTTTCCCAAAATTTGTTCACATGTATAGTATTACCACTGTTCAATTGAGAAATCATAAAATAACTAACTAAAAAGCTCAGCCCACCTGAAGCGGTTTGCAGGATTGGATTCAAAGATTGGGGAATGCCATCTAACTGTAGAAGTCATAACAGTGGGGAGCTTGGGGTGGAGAAGGCGAGAGTTAAAGTTAACATTTGTTGGAAAGTTGAAATATATACAGATTCTATGGCGTGGTCATTTCAGTTTCTATAACCAAATATTGAAATTGGCAAAGATCAAGTTTACATACGAAATATCACACTAAAATAGTATATTCTTTGCTTTACTGGAGAGGCCCTACGTTTTAAAAGGATTAAAAACTCTGTGCTGTTTTATGTGGTGGTCGAGCAGAAGAAGGGGAGGGAAAGGGAGTTATATTTTTGATTGTTTAATTTCTAAGGCAGCTGATCAGAAAAGCCATTTGCAAATCTAAAGGACAGCATTCAATTAAATTAAACTGCATAGGAATTATATAAATTGATTTGTGTTCATTAATGAATAAAAGCAAGATACTTTATCGAGCACTGTTCAAAATACACAGTGACTTGTTCAGCACAGCTCAACATAAATTCAGTTTTCCAACAAGCATTTAAAAAAAAAAATTAAGAAAGCATCAAATTTAGAAGATGAAATGCACATTCATGGTCATCGCTGAATAGCAAAATCCCTGAAGCTCTGCAGTATTCTTTAAATATGGAAAATGAAAATGGATTTTTCCCTATTCGAAAATGGTGGATGGGGAAGAAGAAGTTAGGTAATTACTTCTGCTTTCCTCATGTGGTGGAAACTTATAGAATAGTAGATCAAGCTGGGCAGAGCTCTTTTCATTTTAAACATATCGCTAGCTGCCTCCTTCCTCTTACAGTTAGCTTCTTGCTTGTGACAGCTGTCAGCACTGAAATACAAAGGTAATCTCTGTGTGGTCTTTCTGGTTCTCTTCCTAGCAATGATATCTGACATGCATATATTGTTAATGTTTGATCTCCAAGCACAGAGTACCTTCCTTCAGCTTTGTTTTGAGCAACTGAATGCTTATTTTTAATATGAATAAATCTACCATTTAAAATTTTTCAGACATTACGAGATAGAATGGAACTGTGGGTTGTAATACTGCAAAGAGTCTGAGCCTGAAGCAATGGTAGGAAGATTGTATGATGCCATCTACTTGAGATGGTATTCATCTATCAGGGGATATAAGCAGCCACCAGATCTTGAACTGTACATTTGCCTTAGCACTGTAGGTAAGGCTGAGTTTCTTTCATCTTTTCTTAGTTCCCTTTTTCAAGTTCTTGTCATTGGCTTGCATCTCACAGGCTTGTTCTTGGCTCCAAGGTGTGGTTTTATTTTGTTTTTTATAGTTTCATCATTTTTGTGTTTATATAGTGTTAAAAGTCGGTGATTTTTATGCTTACAGGAATTAGTGAGTAGTTTTTCCCCCTCTTTTGGGCTCTGAACTAGTGCTGTTCAGATTTAAAACTTTAAAGCTTGCTGTCACAGTTCAGGGCAGCTGCACCTGTACTTCTTGTCAGTGGTCCAGCAAGGGCAGTCATTCTCAGCTTCCCAGCTGTTGCCTTTGTGGGTGGAGACCTGTGTCTCACTCCCTTCTCGCCTGAGTATGTCCAGGCTGCACATTTCCCTTCCTTCACTGTGTTGTTCACAGCAGAGAGAGGCTGCCCAAGCACGCCTGTTTGCTTTTTCTTCAGAGATGGTTAACAGTGTCACTGCCCAAGATTTTTGATACCACATACCTCCTTTAGTGCAAGCCTATTTTATTCTTAAAGTAAAAGCTCTACAGAGAAAACATATTGAAAACAATAAAAGAACCTACACGCATGCCAATAAGTTTACCAGAGATCACCCCAACTCTAGCATGGGCTCTGACAGAGGCAGTCCTTCAACCTCCTCCCCACCCAAAGGGGTTTACTTTGTGGTCCCAAGTTTATCACTGCTTTATCTCAAAATAGTCTTATGGGGCCTCAGTAGGCCAAGTCCTTCCAATCCTTCACTCAGTTCCTCTGTGGACCAGGATCTTGTCTGTTTGCTGCTGAGGAAGAGGGCCATGAGCTGGTTTAAAACCAGGCTATTTATCAGACAATCCTTTCTTTGTCTGTTAGTCCCTAGAGAATCCAATTTAAGCGTAGTGTGTGTGCACCTCTCCAGAGGTGGCTTCCAAGGGCTGATAATGAAGGAAATACATCAGCATCCCCCTCCCTACTAGAAAAGACATATATTATTCTTCTTCAAGTGCTTGTTCACGTCCATTCCACATTAGGTGTGCGTGCGTTGCGTGCACGAGTGTCGGAAACTTTTTCCCTTAGCAGCTCCCGTCGGGCCGGTGGAGCCTCTGAGTGGTACCACTGCGCGGAGCATATATACCCCTGCTGCCTGACCCCCTCCAGTTCCTTCTTACCATCCGTGGTGGCGTTGGAACGACCTCTCTCTCTTAGGCTAAGGGACTGCTCTCATCCTTCTCATAGATAGCTGTTATCAGTTAGTTAGCATACCTTTGTTGTGGACACTTAAGTGATTAGGTGCTTGGAGGCACCCGGCACCTGGCACCTGCCCCGGGCTGTGGGGCATGCCGCAGGCCCACAGGTTTAAAGACTTGTGCCACATGCCGCAAGCCTGTGCCAGTTAGTGACCCCCACGGCTCGTGTCTATGTTGCCTGGGGGAAGAACATCAAACTGAGCGGTGTAAGATTTGCAAGGCCTTCAAGCCAAGAAAGAGACTTTCGTTTGAAGCAGTTGTTGATGGAAGCCGCATTGTAGCCACTGGGCCCAGAGCGCCTGACACCGGCTCCAGCTTCCTCAGTGCGTAGTGCCCCAGAGCTGTCAGGAGACCCGGCACCGGCTAAACACAGAAAGCTGTCGGCCCCAGAGCGCCAGACTAGGCCCCAGCACCACTCATCCTCCCCAGCGCGGCCCACGGCGCAGCCCAAGGGAAGGCGCGGACGTTCCCCACCCAGGAGGCCGGCGTCTTCCAAGGCCCCGAGCACCAAGAAGAGTGGGAAGGCCGCGGTTCCGGCGCTGGCACCGGTGGCTTCAGCACCACGAGTCCCACCGAGCCCAGGCCTAAGCGAGCTCAGTGCGGACGATGGGCTCGAGGACTTAACGGATCAGCCCTCCACGCCTGGCACCTTTGAGGCAGCAAAGGACCTCATTGAGCTGTCTGTGACGAGCCCCCTCCCGTACAGGGAGAATCCTCCGGCACCCATGCCACGGGTGCCATTGAGGGGTAAGCCAGCAATGGTGTGCTGTTCAAGGACACCGTCCTGGCATCGCTCCCGGAGTTGGTCCCAGTTGAGCTTCACATCTGCAGACTCCCAATTACTCACGGCTCAGAAGGAAGTCGCGGTACCGGGAGTGAGTCGGAGCGAGGAAATAATGGAAGAGGCACGACGCTCTCCAGCACCGATTAGAGACTGGCGCCGGGAGGAGTCGAGACGGCCCTCACTGGAGAACTCCCGCAGACACCGATCCCGGTCCCGAGAATGCTGGTGCCTGTCCCGGTCCAGATCCCGTTCCCGGGGATATCGGTACCGGTCTCGCTCCTGTTCCGTTAGGAGCTGCTTGTCGACCTCCCGCCGGCACAGATCGTTGGCACTGCCGTGGCCTTCGCGGTCAGCGCCGACTCCAGTTACTCGCTCCATGCTCTGGACAGCAAGGACCCTCAGACAGGGTGGCACCCCGAATGGGGGCCGCCAGGTCATTGGCCCTTCTGGACTCCTTGGGCCTATCAACAGTGCCAAGAGGCCCAGTCCAGGGCGAGCTACTTGGTGCAGCGCTCCCGGTCCCTGCACCGATGCCCAACGGCGCTGGAAGCTACAGTATCCAGGCCTCCTGCATCCCCCCAGGATAAACCGGAGAGACCAGCACTGAGTCTGGTGCTGCACCGAGGTCTCCCGCCCCGGCCCGAGCCAGAGGCCCCTCCCATGGGAGAAGGGGAGCAGGAGGACCAGCCAGAGGGGGTTGAGCAGCTGCTAACCTCCTCGTCATCCTCGGATGAGGCAGTGGCACGAACAGCAGTGTCCGGCCCTCCACCCGTAGATCACAGAGGCCACCGGGAGCTACTGCATAGGGTCGCCCAGAACTTGGGGTTGCAGGCCGAGGAGACAGTTGAGTAGGAGGACCCCATGATGAGCCCCGAAGATCCATCTCGAATAGCGCTCCCGCTCATTAAGACCGTCCAATCGAATTATAAGACTATATGGCAGACCCCAGCCTCCAGCGCTCCAGCGGCCAAAGGTGTGGAGCGCAAGTACTTTGCCCCGTCAAAGGGCTATGAATTCTTGTTCTGCCACCCAAGTCCGTGCTCCCTGGTGGTCTCAGCAGTGAGCAAAAGGAAGCACCATGGACAACAGGCCCCGGCACCTAAGGCCAAGGAGGCAAAACTCCTGGACCTTTTTGGCAGAAAGGTGTACTCATCAGGGGGCCTTCAGTTGAGGATCGCTAACCAGCAGGCCATCCTCAACAGGCATAATTTTAACTCCTGGGCAGCGGTGGGGAAGTTTAAGGGTAACCTCCCGCAAGGTTCCCAACAGGAGTTTACGGCTCTGGTGGCTGAGGGCAAGGCAGTAGCTAAGACCTCTCTCCAGGCCTCCCTGGATTCAGCAGACGTGGTGGCCAGAACAATCGCCTCGGGGGTGGTCTTGAGGCTCTCGGCATGGCTGCAGGAGTCAGGCCTGCCCCTGAGGTCCAGAGTACGCTTCAGGATCTCCCTTTTGAAGGGTTCAGGCTCTTTTCGGACCAGACAGACGTGAGGCTGCATAGCCTCAAGGACTCGAGGGCTTCACTTAAGTCGCTGGGTATGCTCACCCCAGTGACACAGAGGAAGCCCTTTAAGCTGCAGCCTCCCCCTCAGCACCAGTACCAGCCTCGTCATAGGCGTGAACCTTACTGTAGGTGAGGCAGACGATGGTGCAATAATAACAATAACGTGCCGGGTCAGAACCATGGTCAGCACAAATCCCAGCCGAGCACTAAGCCTGGCTTTTGAGGGTGCGCTCGAGGACAGCGTACCAGACCAGTCACCAGATCCCTCCCCTTGTTTCCTGAACCGCATGGCCCTTTTCTCCTGTGCATGGTCCCGCATTACGTCGGACCGTTGGGTCTTACACACGGTATGGAACGGGTACTCGCTGCAATTCTCTTCCCTCCCTCTCTCCCACCCCTCTTCCCTGTCCCTCTTCAGGGACGCCTCTCACGACCATCTCCTAGAGAAGGAGGTTCACTTGCTGCTGGAGGCAGGGGTGGTAGAGGCGGTGCTGCATGGCCTAAGGGGGAAAGGGTTCTACTCCCGGTACTTCCTCATTCCCAAGGCCAAAGTGGGCCTTCATCCCATTTTAGACCTGCGTGGGCTCAGCAAGTTCCTGGTCAAGGTCCGGTTCCGCATGGTCTCTCTGGGCACCATCATTCCTTCCCTGGATCCGGGAAGCTGGTATGCTGCCCTCGACATGAAGGACGTGTACTTTCATATCACCATCCACCGAGCACATCAGCGGTTTCTGTGCTTCATCGTGGGCCAAGAACGTTACCAGTTTGCGGTTCTCCCTTTCGGTCTAGCTGCAGCCCCACGGGTATTCACGAAATGCAATGGCGGTGGTGGTGGCCTTCTTACGGAGGCAGAGGGTCTGGGTTTACCCGTACCTTGACGATTGGCTTCTGGTGGGTCGATCCGAAGTGGAAGTGCGGGGCCACATGGAGGTGGCCCTGAGATGGTTCCGTGAGCTGGGGCTCCTGGTCAACGTCCACAAGTCCACTCTCGTGCCCCCACAGAAAGTGGAATTTGTAGGGGCAGTCCTGGATGCGGTGCAGGCCAGGGCAAGCCTTCCAGTATCCCAATTCCGGGCTAACCAGCAAGCGGTGGCTTCCCTGCACCAGTTTCCAATGACAACGCAAGGTGCTGCCTGCAGCTGCTGGGCCACATGGCAGCATGCACGCATGTGGTCAGGCATGCCAGACTGAGACTCAGGACTCTGCAGGTGTGGCTCGCTCAGGTGTACCGCCCAGGGAGGGACCCCCTGGACTTGGTAGTGACGGCCCCAAAGGATGTGCTGGAGTCCCTGCTGTGGTGGCAGTCCCAGCCTGTGGTTTGCGAAGGCATCCCCTTTGCCGCCCCACAACCGGACCTGACGCTGGTGACGGACACGTCAGACCACGGATGGGGGGCTCACCTGTGGGACCTCAGGGCTTGTGGTCCGGAGCAGAGTGGTTGCTCCATGTCAATGTGAAGGAGCTCAGGGTGGTTCGTCTAGCCTGCCAGACCTTTCACGCCACTCTGAGTGGTCACAGCATGACAGTTCTGACAGACAACACTACTGCCATGTTCTCTATAAACAAGCAGGGTGGGGCCCATTCCTCGCTGCTGTGTCACCAGGCTCTCCTCCTCTGGGACTTTTGTATGGCTCATGCCATTCACCTCGAGGTGTCGTATCTCCCGGGGGACTACCTCAGCAGCTCGTATCGCATGCACGAGTGGCTGCTCAGAAGGGATGTCGTGCTTTCGCTCTTCCGCAGTTGGGGGTTTCTCTGGGCAGACCTGTTTGCCACCAGGGCCAACGCCCAGTGCCCGCGATTGTGCTTGTTCCAGGACCACAGCCCAGACTCAGTCACAGATGCGTTTGCTATCCCGTGGGGAGGGGGCTTGATGTATGCTTTTCCCCTCCTCCCCTTGGTACACAAGATCCTGCTGAAGGTACACAGGGGCAGGGCAGTGGTGGTCCTCATCGCCCCGGCGTGGCCCCGCCAACACTGGTACACAACACTCCTAGAGCTGTTGGTGGAGGCTCCAGTAGTCCTGCCCCTACACCGGGACCTCATCACACAGGATGGCGGGCGGCTTCTCCACCCCGACCTGCAATCACTACACCTGACGGCATGGAAGCTCTCTGGCTAAATGCCTTGGAGAGCCAGTGCTTCCTTCCTGTGCAGCAGATTCTGCTTTGCAGTAGGAAGCCCTCTACGAGGGCTACCTATGTGGCCAAGTGGAAAAGGTTCTTGTGTTGGTGTGAACCCCAACAGGTGCGGCCGTGCCAGCCCCCAGTGCAAGCCATCCTCGAGTACCTCCTGCACCTCAAGCCACAGGGGCTGGCCCCGTCCTCACTCAGAGTGCACCTGGCGGCCATCTCTGCCTTCCATCCGGGGTTTTCAGGGGGCTTGGTGTTTTCCCACCCAGTGGTGGGACGGTTCCTTAAAGCATTGGAAAGGATGTTTCTGCACTCACGCCCTCCAGTCCCTCCTTGGAACCTTAATTTGGTCCTCTCTAAGCTCATAGGACCCCCATTTGAGCCCCTCGCTAACTGCTCCCTCCTCCACCTTTCCTGGAAGGTGGCATTTTTGGTGGCCATTACCTCGGCCAGAAGGGTGTCTGAGCTGAGGGCTCTCACCTCTGAGCCACTGTATACAGTGTTTCACAAGGATAAGGTGCAGTTCCGACTGCACCCCAAGTTCCTCCCTAAGGTGGTCTCGCAATTCCATTTGGGCCAGGATATTTGTCTGCCGGTGTTTTTTCCAAAACCCCATATGGACCCGAGTCACCGCAGCCTACACACCCTGGATGTCTGTCGAGCGCAGGCGTTCTATTTGGAGCTCACCTTTTGTAAATCTGCGCAGCTGTTCGTGGCGATAGCCGAGAGGATGAAAGACCTCCTAGTGTTGGTGCAGCAGATCTTGTCTTGGATTACAAGATGCATCCAGGCGTGCTATGAGCTCGCAGATGTTCCGGCCCCGGGGTCGTGGCCCACTCAACTAGGGCGCAAGCGACTTCCTTGGCTTTCCTGGCACAGGTCCCGGTCCAGGAGATCTGCAGAGCAGCCCCCTGGTCCTCGGTGCACACCTTCACAATGCATTACGCTGTCAACCAGCAGGCCAGAGAGGATGTGGCAGTTGGCAGAGCAGTCCTCCAATCAGTTGTTCTTTGATTCCTACCCTCCTCCAGAGGTAAGCTTGTGATTCACCTAATGTGGAATGGACGTGAACAAGCACTCGAAGAAGAAAAAATGGTTACTTATCTTCTCGTAATTGTTGTTCTTGAGATGTGTTGTTCATGTCCATTCCACCACCCACCCTCCTACCCATCTGTCGGAGTCGCCGGCAAGAAGGAACCGGAGGGGGTCGGGCCGGCGGGGGTATATACGCATGGCGCAGTGGCGCCACTCAAGGGCCCCGCAGGCCCGACGGGAGCCGCTAAGGGAAAAAGTTTCCTACGCGATGCTCGCACACCTAATGTGGAATGGACATGAACAACACATCTTGAAGAACAACAATTACAAGAAGGTAAGGAATCGTTTTTTCCACAATTACACATTCACAATTTCATTTTTAATACAAGGGACCCCAAAGGAATTAAACCTAGTTCAATAAGGTTTAACTTAATTCTGTAAAGTTTATCTTAATTCCATAAGGTTGTTCAGGATACTGTCAATCTGTCATGCATCATTGTCCGTGAGGAATGTCTGCTTTAAGTATGAACACAACTGAGAAATGAAGGAGATAGACACTAATGAAAACACTGTCCTGGGATATGCACTTTCTTCGCCCTGATAGGCCACTTTGTACTGGTGTGGTAATGCAAAGGAGCTGTAAATATGGCTTCAGTGGCCAGCTGAGGCATGCTGGGATGTAGTCAGAGGAAAGGGGGTATAGACTGAATTTCCCCGCACTGCGGAGATTCCTGGCTGCTAGAATGGTTCAGTGGGGGCCATTGTAGCTAGATGCAAGTTCATGAATGGTGCCAAAATGAGGAAGTGTAAAGGTGGCTTGGGGCACCTTTCCCTTTCACTACCCTCAATCCTGTATCAAGTAGAGCTCAGCCAGATCCAAGAGTTTAGCCTCAAGTATGTCTGAATGACTACACACAGACCTTTGTTGTTCTGACCCCCTCCCTGCCTCGTCAATTGTCTCGTGCCTGTTTTACCATGTATGTTTTTTCTCTGATCTGTTTTAAAGATGGTGTCACAATGGGCCCTGGATGTCTTGTGACCTTTTTGCTGTGCAGGATCCTGTGCCTCCAATTTCTGATGTAATGTGCTCATTGTCACTGCACCCCAACCCCACCGCCCACATTTGAAATTGCAGGTACCAGACTACAGCAGAAACCAGACCTAGTTGATCCCTGCAAATGTCATCTGACCCATTGTCCTCCTTCCGCCTGAACCCACATACTTCAAGATGGCGTCAGATGTACATGAACTGCCCTTCATAATTTATGGGCATTTGTGTGTTGTTTGGCACATTGAATATAAAATCACCAAGAGAGATGAAATACAAGAGTTAAGGGTCCACTGAAGTCACTAGAAAGACTCACATTACCTTCAGTGGGCTATGGACAAGGCCATAAGTGCTCTACTTAGTGTTTTAAAGTCTTGATCCTAAATCAACATTTTAAACCTTTTTAGTTTTATTTATGTGACGAAAGATATTACGTACTGTGTGCTACATTATTCTAACATTTATTACACCAGTGCAATCCCATTTAAGTCGATTGGATTGCGCCTTGTAACTTGAGAAAAGAATTAGTCTCTTAACCTTCTTCCAGGGAAAAGTAATCCTAACATTTTGTTGTAACATCACCATGCATCTGAAAAAGGGCCATATTACCTATAGATGTATGAAAAATGTTATGTAACATCCATTGTGTAGTAGGACTTTTTTGTGCTTTATAGTAGAATCCATACAACCTTAACTTGAAATAAGTGAAAGATGAAGCATTCAGATAAACTACAAATAAATGAACAGGTCAGATTTCAGTCACATTTGAGAGTAAATAAATGTTTTTTTTTTTAGCAGGGTCTTAAGGGATTTTTTTAAATATAAGAATCATTGTGGCAAAATTTGGGATATTTAAATTTAAAGTAGATGAGCATTGGTATTCCGGGTGTCTGTAGCAGAATCATAACTGGGAATGACTTTTGCATTCATTCCAGGAAGGACAAAGGAGAAAATCCATTAAGGAGGACTTCATGAAGGCTGAAGCTTTTCATATCAAAACAAAATCAAAATTTGTATTGAAGCAAAGTTTATTTAGGAAAAATGAAGCAAGAAATACTTGGCCAGTACTTTTTATAAACATTGCTGGTCAAGACAGACATTGCTAAATCTTTTTAGAGTAGTTCATGTACTTTGAATAGTTAATTAATCATTTAGTGTGGGCTATTTTTGGTTAAATACTCCTGTATGTGAACATGTGGTTTGTACAGTGATGGTTATTTGCATAGATAGTTCTGACTCTTCATCTAAAATAACTGATAGGGATTGTTTATTACTAAAGGTTGTAGGTAAAAGAGAATATGTGGGACTGTATCCTGAAAAGCAGTGACTCAGAAAAGGACTTAAGGGCCATGTTGAACGTGAGCTCCCAATGTGATGCTGCAGCTATGAGGGTGAACGTGATCCTTGGATGTGTAAGTAGAGAAATGTCAAGCAGATCTGGGAGGTGATACAGCCTCTGTCTCTGGCATTAGTGAGGCTGTTACTGGAATCCTTTGTCCAGTTTTGATGTCCACACTTTGTAACAGTTTAGGGAATATGTCTGTGTCCAGTTAGGATTCCATTTGGTTTTATGAACACTATTTGGGCTTGTAACAATCATTGTGAATTGGATTCATTTGGTAGCTGGCAAGGAAATCCAAATAGTGTTCATAAAACCAAATGTAGTTCACTGCCCTCCTATTCCTTACTAATCGGAACCAAACTGCAGGCGAGGAAAAAAAAATTATGCTGTTAACTGGTATGGCTGTACTTCTTATGTGGCCAACGGTGGGGGGATGTATAGGGATAGCACAGCTGGATGCTCAAAGAATGAAAATCATTTGTTTAAAAAAACTTGAGTGGTGGACATGTCATGAGATCAGAGAGAAATCTGCCAGTAACTTCTGTTTTCCATCAGAACCAGAAAAATATCCAAATCATATTGATAGTGAATCAGATCCAGGGATTTGAAATATAAGATAAGCATTGCACAGCATGTATTTTCTGTGGGTCTTAAAATATGGTCTTGCATTACCCTTTCTTAAGTTTACATGTGAAGTAGTGGAATACCACTCATTATTTCATAGCTTTATATGAAAATGTTTGTGTGTGTGTTTACATACCTGTGTGTGTGTGTATATATATAACTCTCTGCCCCATCTATATCTACTCTCACATATATATAGATGTGTGTGTGTGTATTTCTGTATATCTATATGTATACAAATGCTTTAAAGTTCAAAATTGAAAGGTTCATATTAGGGCTGAGTGTATTAATATCTGAAAAGGAATAATTACATTCTAAATTGTTGTGAGATATTTTTAAAAAAGCCTATTTAACAAGAATTTAGAGCTCTGTGCACATATGTCCTGTGTGAAAAACAATGAAGTTCTTGAAATATGTAGTAAAGTGGTTAATCAGGTCTACCTAAAAGTTTATCCATTATCTCATTTGAATGACAATCATGTATATTGGTTAGTTTTTTCAGTGTGGTTGAGTGGGGCTTTAGTTTCTATTAAGACAGTCAAATGGAATAAACTGATTACGGACAACAAGAATAGTTCAGCTTTTATAAACAGTATCTCATCTATCATTTCATATTGTGCTTTAAATAGGAGAGACAGTCTTTGGGCCACAGCCTACACTTGCGGCACATACACTGGCCTTGGAAAACAGAGAGAATTGCACATGTGAATCCAGGGGTAGAATTTAGATCTTTGTATGAAGAGTTGTTCATATTCAACAATTTAATTTTTTTTTTCTTTTACCAAAAATGGTTGGGATTGGGGATTTCAGCTTTTTGCTGATACAGGGGGCAAAAAAGGAGACGTATCAGATATTTATTTATTTTGTGTGTGTACCATACAATGGACGTAGATTCTATAGCACTCACTTTTTAACCACACATGATGATGGTGTAATTTAATTGCAAGAAAAATCATTGTTGCAGCTAGTCAGTTTTTGTTGTTTTTTTAAATATATCCCATTGCAATATCAGCTCTGATTGTATTCAAGTCTGCCTTCCTGAACTTAATCTGATGGGTTTCAGTCTTCATACACCTCCTGTCTTTAAAGAAACCCCCTCTGAGTCTTAGGTGCTTGAGTCTGAGGTTCTTGTGCCATTGCAAGGATGATCTCTGTTCGAGTTCTTCCTTCCCTTCTTTTAAAAACCAACAGTTTGTTATCTCCTCCCTCCATGTAGCAGGGTTATTTTTTAGCATGATCGCTTTTGGATGCACAAATACTGTAATATCCTTACTACTTTCTTGTCTTGTGTCCCTTGTCCTCTGTTCACTTTCATTCCAAGTTTTCTAAGGATGGTTTATTATACAATTGTTCTAATTATTTTTATAATGTATTTGTGCTACTGCACAGCATCCCCAAGTGTCTTGGTGGGAGTGCTTTATAAATTATTACTATTCAACACTATTAGCGACACTAATGGTTAAAAGTCTGTGGTCTCTCAGATTTTCTACATTAGGTCCCATGGAACGCCAGTTCCATACTTCACTAAAATTATTAGAGGCTCAATTCAGAACTTCTTACTTAGGCTAAACTCCCATTGGGACTTCAGTGAGAATATGGCCTTAGTGAAGAGAGAGTGAGCAGTGCTGAACAGAGCCCTTAATTACTATAGTGCCAAAGTAATGCTTAAGTGAAATACATTAGTAAAATTAAAATTTGTCTTCATTCCCTTGGTGGGTAATACAGTTAATGAATATAGATCTAACCAAATTAAGATAATTTATTTCATTGGCTGGCGTCGCTGTAAAACTTTTCAGTGTATTGTAACTCTCTTATACAAACCTTAAACAGATGCAGTTCTTGTATCTGCTTCAAAGACCAGGAAGGTTAAAAGTTTTAAGTGTATTAAACCAATTTTCTTAATTACATCTGTAGTACAGGTTTTTTTTTTTTTTTTTCCGTTTAAAATTCACAATGTACTCACCAGGCACCTTCTTTTCCAGCAATTTAAACCAAAGATTTTTAATTACAATTATTTACACTGTAGTTATTGTTTTTTAAATCCCACATTTTTGTTTCAAAATATAACATTTTTAATGCTTGATGTTGCTCATTTTCTCCTACTCCTCTACTTGCACTTTACATTCCTCTCACTTCTCTTGTTTGCTGTCTCTTTGCCCGTCTGTCACATTTCTGGCTCATGCCTGCTATTGTGCTGTTGCCTGTGGTGAATCTTCCCACTTCCTATCTGCCATGCTCCTTTTCTTTCCTTCTTAAAATCCCTTACAAGAAAAAGCAATGTTTAGATATGGGCAGAACAACCCAAGACCATGGGAAACTTCCCTAGTTTTGTTGCAAAATCAAATCACAGGTCAGGTTTGCTGGGGTCTGTGAACCTTTTAAGTGAAGTTCGCAGTTTTGCACTGAAAGCAAGTGGAAGTTGGTGCTTTCAGTAGAACGTCACTTCAAGATTTTGGCCTTATTTGAGCCTGGAACTCAAAGTAAAATTCAAGGGATAAGAAATCGTGTGTGTAGAAACTGAAGTCCTTTCAAACAGAACCTCCCAAATTTTCACCCTAGCGTACTCCCGCATTTTTTCACTGAGGTGGTTAATGGTTACATGGTTAATGTTATTTTGGAAACAGGATGTATATGGAGAGGTATATACATTGGTGCTATCATTTCAATATTCTTTGTTCTACCGAAATAGACTGCTTTAACATGGATGTCATGGCTCGTCTGTTGTCACTCTAGCTTCAGGTGGGTTCCTGAGAATTGCCGCTGAGTCATGCTAGCAGATGGATCCTGGTAGTTCCAACCAGGATAATAAAGGGGGTCTGAATATTATGACAAAGTAGATTCTGGAGGGAAAACCTATGGACAGCTAAGCTTAGGGAGTAATCCTGTACTGAAGTTTGTTACTGTATGTGAATTACCAATAAGGAGCATTCCCAGGAAGGGAGTGAGGTTGGACAGTAACTCAGGTCTGTATACTCTGTTGAGGAAGTAGTAGTGAATCAGCCTACTCATAACTGTAAATAAATAAAAGGGCTTGCCTTGCATAATCCTTGTCTGGACGAGTAATTTTAATTACCTGATTCCACTTTGTGGTAATAGGGAATGGTATTGTATAATGTAACATTAGTTTAAAGAGTTAATAATTTACAGGTAAGTGATATGTCTGTTTTTCCCCCCCACTTCATCTTGATTTTATTGCTTAAGGACAGTAGTTTCATTATTAGATATCTTTAGTTATATTCAGTGGTGAAAGGAGTTCCTGTAATTTATGGGTTCCTTTGAGAAATGTCACAAGACGCCAATGAAGCGACACAGTAAGATTTACTGAATATAGCACACTGAGTACACAGAATTATGTGATATGACCTAGCTTATGTGATATATCCCAAGATCTCTATTCATTTCACCCCTATAATAGAAAGGAAAAAAGGAGCAGACTAGCCTGACCACACATTATTTAATTCATTGAAGTAGTCATTTTAAAATTACCTTAAGACTATTTGGCTTGGCATATGAAATTACTTAATATTTAAATGTTTTGTTTATCAGCAAATTCAGTGTATTTTTTATATGAAAAGAAGAAACATCTTATAGGTAGGTACATATAGGTACCAGTGATATAGGGAAAGGTAGGAGAGATGTCCTGAAGCCCAAATTTAGGCTGCTAAGTAAGAGATTCAAGTCCAGGACCTCCATGGTAGCATTCTCTGAAATGCTTCCAGTTCCACATGTAGGGCGAGTTAGGCAGAACTGCAGAGTCTCAATCCATGGATGAGACCATGGTGTAGGGAGAAACCAGAACGGAACCAGACTGCTAGTGTGTAAAATTTAAAAAGAAGTTTTTAAACTGAGGGCTGGGAGAAAGCCAACAGGTGTGAAGGAGAATATGGTTTGGACAGAGATATCTCTTAGGATAAGATCTATTAAGGGGGAGCCTCTATGTACTACTAAGGAGGAGAGGATGGAAGTTGCTAAAGTACAAGTAGGAACGAAAGAGAAACCGTTGAAAGACTTGTATTCAGTTACATCGCATAATGGCAGACTGCTAAAAAGTGACAAATGTTATAGTTGCTTGTCGACAAATGCTAGAAGTCTGAACACTGATATGGGTGAACTTGTGTGCCTGGTATTAAATGAGGAGATTGATATAATAGGCATCACAGAAACTTGGTGGAATGATGATAATCAACGAGATATGGTAATACCAGGGTAAAAGAATATATAGGAATGATAGAGTAGGTCGTGCTAGTGGGGGGCACTATATGTGAAAGAAAGCACAGAGTCAAATATACTAAAAATCTTAAGTGACTCACACTGTACCATGGAATCTCTATGGATAGAAATTCCATGCTTGAATAATAAGAATGTAGCCATAGGAATATACTTGTGACAATCTGACCAGGATGGTGGTTATGACTGCAAAATGCTGAAGCAGATTAAAGATGATATAAAAATAGAAAACTCAGTTATAATTGGCGATTTCAACTATCCACATATTGATTGGGTACATGTCACTTCAGGACGGCACGCAGAGATAAAGTTCCTTAACACCATAAATGAGATGGTGTTTCTTGGAGCAGCTAGTTCTGGAACCCACAAGAAGAGAAGCACTTCTTCATGTAGTCCTAAGTAGAGAACAGGATCTGGTTCAAAACATGAATATAGCTGAACTGCTTGGTGGTAATGACCATAATATCATATAATTTCACATCCTTGTGGGGGATGGGAAGGGGACGAACCAAAGAAGCCCACCACAGTAGCATTTAACTTCAGAAAAGGGAACTACACAAAAATGAGGAAGCTAGTTAAAGGAAGATTAAAAGGTACAGTCACAAAAGTGAAATGCCTACAATCTGCATGGAAGCTTTTAAAAACAGCATAATAGAGGCTCAAATTAAATGTATATGCCCAAATTAAAAACATAGTAAGAGGACCAAAAAAGAGCCACCATGGCTAAACAACAAAGTAAAAGAAGAGGTTAGAGGCAAAAAGGCATTCATTAAAAATTGGAAATTAAATCCTACAGAGGAAAAGAGAAAGGAGCATAAACTCTGGCAAGTCAAATATAAAAGTATAATGAGGCCAAAAAAGAATTTGAAGAGCAACCGGCCAAAGACTCAAAAATTAACAGTAAAATTTTTTGAGTATGTCAGAAGTGGAAAGCCTGCCAAACAATCAGTGGAACCACTGGATGATTGAGTTGCTAAAGGAGAGCTCAAGGGACATAAGTCCATTGCGGAAAAGCTAAATGGATTATTTGCATCAGTCTGCATGTAGAGGATATGAGTGAGATTCCTTTAAGTTTTATTGTTTTTTGAATAATAATTACACACCATGGAGCAAACAAACAAACCCATAAAGTGATATATCCTAAATGTAGTGAGCTTCAGATTCCTTCTAAATGTTTCTTCACAGTGGAGCCAATATTCAACCACTGTATTAGAGCTTAATTTGCATTTTCATTCAAACCCATATTTTTTGTTTATTTCAGAACCTTATGTTTTCCCACTGCTTTGTCTTTTATGGTGATTGCTGATAATTTCAATCCATTTATCCAAAGCAAATAAATTAAATGTTGAAAAATAAAATATATGCAAGCATCTCTGTTTGAAATGAATAAAACAAACATTAGTGTTAATTATTAGCTTTCCTCATACCCTTATTTGGGATAGCCATTTTATTTATCTTGGTTTGCTCTAGTTTGTACTGTATTTGCTTCTAGAATACATTTTATAAAATAAACCTAGGGATAGTGAAACTGTCTTGCCCAGTCTAACCCATGAGCCCTGTCGGGAGCTTGGTGACCTGAGGGTTAGTGGAGAGAGATTACAGTGGAAAGAATACATTTTAAATACAGTGTGTAAATAGGGTGGCAGACACTTCAGGATCCTGTGTGGGGAGCAGCGCTCTGTTGGGTCATCTTGAAAATCAAATGCTTGACTCCATCAGGAAGGTGCTATGTACTTATGGCTGAGTCGCCTTGGGTATGTCTACACAGCAGCTAGACAGCTGCAGCTGGCCTGTGCCAGCTGACTTGGGCTCATGGGGATCAGGCTGAAGCTTGAGCTCTAGAATCCTGCAAGGTGGGAGTATCCCAGAGCTTGGGCTGCAGCTTGAGCCCAGAAGTCCAAGCAGCAATGAGAGAACCCTGCTGCCTGAGCCCCGCTGCGACGCCGAATTGGCTGGCACGGGCCAACTGCAGGTTTTTCTTCGCTGTGTAGACATAGCCTTTGAAGTAAATTCAGGTTCATCCAGTTAGCTGCAGTCTAGGAGAATAAAAATGTGTTTCTTACGCAGGAGGAAAAAGGGTCAGATTCAAGTAAGTTTTTTAATGAAACCCTGTTTGGAGGGAAATCTGAGTTTGACATTTATATTTGGCTACTAGTAATTGACCTACCAATAAAGCCAAATCCCAGAAAAGGCATACTGCTTAGAGTTTATAGTGTGGGAGTTCAGAGCAGCATTAGGAGTTTGCTTCCTTAGAAAGTGGTACTAGCAATTGCTGCATGCACGAAAGCATTGTCTGAATTAAGTTGTGCATGGAAAACAAGAATGGTTGAAATTCTATAATTTACTACACTATTATGACATTGTCTGTCTTGCCTTATCTAAAAAGACACATTCTAGTTCTTCTGAATTTGGAACACATGCCATAGACGAGCTTTAGCTGATTCTATGAAACCATTTATCTGGTTAAAATAAAAAGTGGGTGAGGTAATATCTTTCGTTGGACCTTCTTCTGTTGATGAGAGAGACGAGCTGTCAAGCTTATGCAAAGCTCTTCTTCAGGTCTGGGGAACTTACTCAGAGTGTCACAGTTAAATACAAGGTGGAACAGATTGTTTAGCATAAGTTAAAAAAAAAAAAAAAGGCAGCTGGGGAGGTTGTTAGTGGGTTATAGATTAACAAACTGCCCCCACCATCTGCTTCCCCTTCCTTTCCTCCCTGTGACTGGAGGGGTGTTAACAGGACACTTCGCCTTGAATGGTCCCTTGAAATATGTTAATGCTAGCTGCTACTTTTGCTAAACAATCTGTTCCACCTTGTACTTAGTTGTGATACTCTGAGGACAAGTCTACGCTACAAAATTAAGTTGACTTAGGCTGTAGTGTAGACATATCCTATGTTAGCAAAACTTATATCGCTCAGGAGTATGAATATTCCACCCCCACCCCCACCCCCCGGGTGACATAAGTTACTCCAACATTAGTGAGCTTCTCCCGCTGACGTTGCATGTGCCGCTCGCCGAGGTGGGTTTTTCTATGCTGATGGGACACCTCTCTCCCATCATCATAGAGCACCTTCACCACACTTGCTGCAGCAGCACAGCTGTATCGGTGTAGCTGCACTGCTGCAACACTGTACGTGTAGAGATACTCTTAAGTTACATCAACGTACAGTCACTGCAGTAATGAAATGAGTTTTGTATGTCCACATACAGCTCCTCCTGTAGTTGGTACGCATCCTCACTGGGGTGCTTCCACCAGGTGTCATGGGGCACTGACAGCTGGAGCCGCGCTGCACGGGGATGACAGCCAGAACAGTCTGGTGCAAGCAAAGCAGTGTCTACACTGGCACTGCGTTAAGCTAACTACATCGACGTAAGGGGAGGGAGTTTGGTGCAGCAGGGGGATCCGGGCTGGGGCAGGGGATTGGGGTGAAGTAGGGGGTGCAGGGTCTGGGAGGGAGTTTGGTGCAAGAGGGAGTTCTGATCTGGGGCAGGCAGTTGGGGTGCACGAGGGGGCGCAAGGTGCAGGCTCTGGCTGGGAGGAGTTTACCACAGGTGGCTCCTGGCCAGCAGCACAGCAGGGCTCAGGCAGACTTCCTGCATGCCGTGGCCCATGCTGCTCCCAGCTGCTGCTGGCAAGTCTCTGCGTGCCCCTTGGGAGAAGGGGGGCACTGGGTCTCTGTGCATTGCCTGCGCCTGCAAGCACTGCACCCACAGCTAACCGGCCAGTGGGAGCTGTGAGGACAGTGCTGGGGGTGGGGGTAGCTTGCAAAGCCGCCTCTCCCTGCCAAGGACGCGCAGAGACATTCCAGCAGCAGCCGGGTGCTTCCGCAAGTGGCCCGGAGATTGCGAGGGGGCAGCCAAAGAGCCTGGTGGGCAGGACAGAAACGTTAGACGGGCTGGACCCCTCACCAAAGTATTACTCCTCTCATGGAGGTGGAATGAAGTTGGTATAGTGGGCCACTTACATCGGTAAGAACAACATTGTAGCTTAGACGCTTACAGAGTTAGGTCAATGTAAGCTGCGTTAATTCAACCTAACTGTGTAGTGTAGACCTGTCTTGAATCAGTTTTCCTGACCTGAAGAAGAGCTCTGTGTGGCTTAAAAGCTCGTCTCTCTCACCAATAGCAGATGGTCCAAGAAAGGATATTACTTTGCCCACCTTGTCTCTTTAATATCCTGGAATCAACACTGCTACAACAACACTCAACTTTAGGTGTATATTTTATTGTTTTCTTTTTATAGTTCTGTTTTTTGTCTTGTTTTGCCGTCAGTTTCATACATAAATTTGTCTTAAGTACTGTTCAGGTCAGCTCGCAGTATATAGAGGTTATGCTGAACATATTTAACATATTGATAACTACCTCTCTTCTATAGTGAATAGTTGTGGCTATATTATTAATAGATTTTTAACCACAGTTCTTATTGAGAAAAGTCAGTCATTGGTACTTGTATATTTTTATCCACAAATCTTTTTTCTTTACTATAGTTTTTCAGAGCTAGTAAATGCATTTGTATTTTACAATTTGGGGGCATTTTCCTGCTCTCATTTACCCTGTTTTCTTTGAAAACTAGTAATTATTTCCATCAGTTGCTCAGCAGGAAGATGGCCTATTGTAATCTTCCTTGCTGCCAAATGCTGCTAACAACCTAATATTTTCTATTTAGGTGGTAGTGTGTTTTTTGCTTTTGATGCCAACAGCCATTGTGTTTCACTGCTCATTCCCAAATGGAAACACCATCATGTTGAGATGATGGAGATATGGTACAATCCTGGGGTTTTGGAATGCCAACCAGCAGTACAATAGAATTAATTGAACACACTGGAATGTTTATTTACAGTAATGTGTTTTTAAAAAAGTAATTGTACTTACAGTATTTACCTCAGTTTAATTTTTAAATTTTTTAAACAAAAATAAAAACATTTGTGAACTTAAAACATATAACATAGTAGTACATGCAGTTTCTTAATTCTTATGTCTTAGGTAGCCTATTTCTCTCTTTCTGTGATTACGCTAATGCTCTGAAATGCATTAGCTTTTAAGGTAATTGTGGTGATTGACATAACAGACTCTAAATAAGATTAAAGACCAGCAAAGTTATTAAAGTAGCAAAATTTAACAATACAGAACCTTGGAAACATGGCCTTGCTTCCATCTGGAGCATTAAACTTGAACATACTTCCAAGAAAGAAAAGCTCAGAAAAGCTCAAATAGCCAAATAATGCTCAGTCCTGTAATATTATAAATCTGCAAATGGATTTTGAGAGTCACCTTTCTTACCTCATTTACACAGTTAAAAAAAAAGTTTTTGCTCTAAGACATTAATTTCACAGTGTTGCATGGCTTAATTTTTTCCTATATTTTAGAAGACTGGCAGTGCAGATACCACCATGTCTGTCACACCATTTTCCTTTGTACAAGAGTATGTGTTCCAGGGCTCTTTGTTTCTCATACATTAATAGCTAGTAGACTGGCCCCAAAATCACAATCTGGGATGAGTGTCTTTGTGTTCCTCAGGGAGTAATATTTTAAAGTCACTGTATGTGTTGGTACTTAGGAATATGATTTTTGTACTTTTTATTTTTGCCATCTTTTCCCATCTGTGTGTCTGGTTTTTTTGGCTCCTTGATTTAAATTTTCAGTTTAATTTCTCAGTTTCACTGGGATTTCTGTCTTTCTGACTCATCTGTGAACTTAGACATTTAAAAAAATCATTTACATCAGTTGCACAGTAAAAAAAAAAAAATCTTGGCCTTCACAATTTGAAGCTTTAAATCTATCCTGTTTAATTTTTTATCAAGTCATTTCTGGTATAAGCAGCCCACTTTTGGAGGTACAATACTTTTATTAGACTTTACATTTAATTTTTTTTTAATTGCTTTGGATGAAATTGAAGTATTTTGGAGGGAAATGCTAGTTTGATCACATTAAGCACATTCTAGTTTTTCATACTCATTTAGCTTTTAATACCCCAGAGGGAATAATTTTCTTGAGAAATTTGTGTGGTAATCATAAACAGACATAATTTAGTAATTTTCTCATGAAACATTGGCTGAAGTTTTGGCACTAATGACCTGAAACTCTCACAAACAGGAACACATTTTTGTTTAAAGTCCAAGAAAAATAGTTCTTGAAGTCAAATAAAAATAAGTTGTTGTTCAGTATTTTACAGACTTATTTTCAATAAAGAGGATGTAGAACCATCGGTTGGTAAAAGTTACGTGACTTCAGGCATATTCTAACATTTCAATAATGGAGCTCAAGTCATTTTTTTTAGTTGTTCTTTGACAAAATTTTACAATGAAATTGCATTATGTAAATAGCTTTATTTTAAAGTATAAGTGTGACTGTGTAGCACATTCTATCAAGTCTTTTGTTAGTATATGTAAGAATTTTTTTAAACTAACAACAGTGATGCTGTCATGATCTTTTGACATACATATTTGCTTTTAGCCTGGAAATACAGTACATTCCTTATGGTCAAATTTAATTAATTTTTCATAGGAGCAGGTTTATTTTTAGCCCCTTAACATCATTTTGTCACTAGCTGTTAAAGGTTATTTTCACCCTATTGTACACATTTACTTATAGCTGATTTTTGGAAACAGACCAAAAAACAAGAGTATCTTTTCCCTTTTGAGCTTCTTTTCTGGTTTCTAATTAAATATTATTTGTGTACTGCTGTCAAAAAAAACACAGCAAGTTTGTGAATCTTATTAAAATACCAGAATAAATAGGTGAAAAGATGTTTTGAAAACATGAGCCTAATGATCTTATTATGCTTTCCACTCTGTGTGGTCTACTGGGAATTATTTTTCATATCAGCAATGTAGAATATCAAAGGAGTGTTCTGTTTACTCAAGCTGGTATCCCCCTTTTTTTTTTAAGGGAAACATTGCTGTGAAATTCTGTGTTGTAGCTATTCCTTGTTCTATGTAGTTTTGATATGCTTGTAGTTTTTAATAACCACTGTTTCTCTTTCAAATGCATGCTGTTACCCTTTTTGTAAAGAGGTACAGCTGGGGAAGAACCAGTACAGACATATCCTGTTACTATTTCATTGAATTATTTTGAACTTTGAGTCCGAGAGACAGAGAGAGAAAAATCTGTTTTTGTTTTGGAGAGGAGAGGAACGGCAGTAATAAGTGCTTTGTTTGACGTTTTCAGTTATATAAAGTTTTAGCAAAGCCTTTCAGAGTTTCTAATAAATGTACATTCAAACACTATTTTAGTGTCCTAATCAATCTTGTTAAAAGGCCATTCTCAGGGTTTATGAGCACCAAAATTTTACTTGACCTTACCTTGAGGGTTTTTTTTTCCTTTTTGGATTTAACTTCCTGAGTCCCCTAAGAAACACTAATGCTTTTACTGATCCTTTAAGTGATGGAAACTAGACAAACCAATCAGTATGTGTTCTCCATTGTATTAATGTCCATGCACAGATGTGATTAATTGAGAAATGACAATAATCTGTGATCTAAATTTTTGTTGTCATTCATTCGTTTAAGGTTTGAAGTTTTAGGAAGACCTGCGTTTCAGTTCAGAATGTAGGCTTTAGAGTTCCACCTGGATGCCTGCACTCCTCCTCTCTGGACTGCAATTTGTTGCCCTTGAGTCTGTTCAGAAGGGAATGGCTAAACTAACCTTCCATGTACATGGGCCGAGTAATTCACATCATCCATTTTCTACACTGGTTTCCTTCTGCCTTACACCTCAAGTTCAAGCTGTTGCACTATTCTTCAAGGACCTGTTCAACTTTGCCTCCACTTAACTCTTTTCTTTCTTATTTTATTTCTCACCTTCTCAGCCTTCTGCATGAATCCTGTCGCACCTCTTACGTCACATCCTTCTCCCACTTGCATGTGTGCTTTTTTCTGTGCTGCCCTTCCACACCTGCAATGCTGTACCTATCCCGTGGACAAGTGCTGTACCTATCTAGTGGGACATCTATTCTTACAGTTCTTACAACTTATTCAAATCCCAGAAATGCTAAACTAGGTCTCTAAAGATTCAGTCTCAGCTCAAAATAAAAATGTCTGGAGACAGACCATTCCTCTGGGTATTCCAGCCTGTCCAATTGGTGGTGTCGGTCTGGCTATAACATAAGCTCCTCAGGGTAGGGACTGTGGGTACATCTACACAGCAAAGAAAAACCCGAGGATGGCCCATGCCAGCCGACTGGGGCTCGTGGGGTTCGGGTTGCAGAGCTGTTTCACTGCTATGTAGACTTCCAGGCTCAGGCTAAAGAACCTGCGGGGTGGGTTGCAGCCTGAGCCCCGTGAGCCTGAGTTGGCTAGCATGGGCCAGCTGTGGGTTTTTCTTTGCTGTATAGACATACACTGTTTTGTTTCTGTCTTGTACATTGCAGACCTAACTACTTGTATTCAGTAATATTAAGTAAGGCTAAGATTTTTGTAAAAGTCATGGACAGGTTATTTTTAGTAAAAGTCATGGACAGCTCGCAGGCAATAAACAAAAATTCATGGAGCCCGTGATCTGTCTTTTTATTTACTAAAAATAACTGGGGGCAGGGCTAAGTAGGGGGGATGAATGGAATCCCATTTGGGTGGGGGACTGACAGGCCAAGCCCGCTTCCATGTTGGGGGCACAGCCCTGGCTTCAGCAGCCGCAGTGGGGGGCACAGCCCTCACTCTGGAGCTGGCTGCAACTGTGGGGCAGGGGTGTGCAGCTCCAGCTGTAGCCCCCACCAGCAGCTGTAGGGGGCGGGTGGGCAGGTGCATGGCCCTGGGAAGCTGTGAGGGGGGGACACAGCCCCCACTGCAGCAGGGCAGGGACATATGGCCCCAACTGCAGCCCTCTGGTGGAAGCCATGGGGCTGGGACTCAGGGCCCCTGCTGCAGCCCCTGGCGGAAGTAGCTTTGATCAGGGATATGAGTTACACTCAATTCCTTCCCAGTACTTGCATGCAGTCATTTTATGTAACGAAGCATAAGGATTGATTACCATAGTAACAGTGTTTTAACTTGTATAATTGTAAAGGTGGTTAATGGTTATAGAATTCTCTAGTCATTTTAAATCCTGTTATACTATTAGGGCATCTAGTCCATTCTCTCATTAGGGTGCTGGGTTATTCCCTACAATGTATCTTGTAGTTCTTCATCCAGGCTAATTTTACATATCTTAAGCAGTGGGGGATTCTGCCTGTTCTCTTGGGAGATGGTTCCACAATCTGATACATCATGCTAACAGGGAACTTTTCTGATACTTAGTTAAAAATTCCCTTAATGTCACCCCTTTTCTCCTAGTCATATAGCCTTGCACCATGTGACAGTTCCAGTCTGATCTTGGTATTTACACCTATAGAATAATTGTAGACTATATTACTGATTCTCCTCATCCCAAACCTTTGTCAGAGAGGAAGCTATACTCCCCTCCCCCCCCTTTAAACTCCTTAATTTGTTCTGCTTTTGTCTTTGTGTACACCTTTCTGGTAGCAGGGTGACCGGTACTGACCACAGCATTTATGTGTGGTCTCACTGAGCTGCACAGAGAGGTGCTATCACCTCCTTGCTGCTGGACAAGATGCTTCGGCATGTGCAGCCCCCAGAATACATTGGGGTGCGAGTGCATGTGCTGATGTATTTGGCCCAAATAAGACTGTACTTCTCAAGGATGCTCTTGGGTGAATAGGAGAAGAGAACCTGTCAATCTGAAATCTCCTTTGCAAAGCTACGTCATGGCCACTATTGCCATCCGTGGGCTGCGGTAGCCTTAGGATATATGTACACGCCTGCTGGTGTAATTCCTAGCTTGGGTGGGCTTACCTGTGCTAGTTCTGCATGAGATAGTGTGCCAAAAATAGCAGTGTGGCCATGATGGTAAAGACAGCAGCTTGGGCCACCTGCCCGTGTACAGTCCCACCCAACCCCCGGGCTGCTGCCTGTGCGGCTATGGCCATACTGCTATTTTCAGCACGCTCCAAGCAGAACTGGGGTGTGCATGTCTACCTGAGCTGGGAATTACACCTCCCAGGTATTGAATAAACATAACCTTAGAGTCAAATGTGCCCACCACCCCAGTGCATGTCCATATATATAATGAAGTTTTTTCCCTTCCCCTGACTCGCATGGTTGGGGGGTGGGGTGTAAAATTCAAATACAATCATCTTTGTTCCCCACAACCTCTCAGGTCCTGGGCTGAACACATTGGCTGGACGTGAGACTCAAGACTTCATATTGTTCGCTACTACATGCTCCCTGCCCCCGCTTGCTTATGGTTCCTTGGCGAGTTTTCTCTTTGTCATAATTTTTACATAACATGACCTATTATCTGTCTCATACAATGTGTTTATTTTCTTAAATATTCAAATATGTATAATATTAATAAATACAAACGCCAATGGATGGATCACTCTGCCACTCCTTCCCTCTAAAGGCAGCAGGAAGGGGAATTGTTAACTTTAAATCTGACTTGAAAATTGATTTTGTGAGACACTGTCAGCGTGTTAGTAAAATCCTGATATATTAAATCTGTTGCATTCCCATCATGCTCTAATTTTGGAATTTCTGTTTTTTGACTGCTGCTCTTCATTGGCTTCAATGACTTTTCCCAAGAACCCTGTTTCTTTAATCCCCTTAATGGATCCTGCTAGTTGATCTGGCATTTCCCAGTATGTTACCTGACAATTATCCAAGTTAAATTACCTCAGTCACCAAACTTCTTCGGGTGATTGCTCATGTCTATTCCACAATAGGTGTGCATGCTTGCCATGTGCACCGGTGCCAGAAGTTTTTCCCCTAGCAGTACCCGTAGGGGGGCGGGGGGGGAGTGCCCCAGCGACCTCTGGAGTGGTGCCTCCATGGCGCGGTATAAGGGGAGCTGCGCGCTCCCCCCACCCTCAGTTCCTTCTTGCTGTCCGTGAAGGTGAGTTGGAACTACTCTCCTCCAGCTTTGCTGTAGCCATAGGTACAGACTCCGCGGGTGCTCCGGGGCGAGCACCCATGGAAAAAAATTGGTGGCTGCTCAGCACCCACTGTCAGCTCTCCGGCCTTCCCCAGGTCACCTTCGCCTCCTTCAAGAGCGTGCCACTGTGTCCTGCTTCTCCCCCCCTCCCAGCGCTTGCACTGTGAATCAGCTGTTTTGCGGGGCAGGGAAGGAGGGGGAAGCAGCGGGGCCAGGGCAGGGATTTGGGGAAGGAATCCAATAGGGGCAGGGAGACTTTGGGGAAGGGGTTGGAACGGGGGTGGGGCCCGGGGGCGGAGAAAGGGTGGAGTCAGGGCGGGGCCAGGGGCGGGGGGGCACAGGCACCCACTGGCACAGGAGGAAGTTGGCGCCTGTGACTGTAGCTCATCCCCAGAACTGCTTGTACAATCAGTGTTAGTTCCTGCCGTTAGTTAACTGTTTAGTTAGTTCAGTTAGTTAGTGTGCCTGGGCCGGGGCATGCCCCGCTCCGTGGGTTTTAAGTCGTGCGACACTTGTAGGCTATCTATGCCAAGGAGTGACCTGCACGCAGACTGTCTGCGCTATTTGGGAGAAGCCCATATCAGCGATTGTTGCAAGATTTGCAAGTCATTTAAGCCTCAGACCAAGAGAGAAAGGGACATTAGGCTCCGGGCCATTCTGACGGAGTTGGTACTGACCCTGACTCCAGCGCGCTGCTCTGAGTCGGCACTGGGCACCGCGGTGTTGGTGTGCGGCGACCCTCTGGCGCCATCGACCAGTCGGCGCAGCTCCCCATCCATGGAGCACACCAAGAAGGCTAGAAAGATGCCTTCTTTGCAGCAGCACCAAAGTAAACCCGGGAGAGAGGCTAGACCCATGTCGGGCAGTGCTCGATCCCCACTGGCCTCTAGGCCTCTGACTCAAGTCAGGCGGAGCAGACCGGCCCATTCGGAGCAGGCCTCCCTGGCTGTCCGGATGCTGTACACACCAGAGGCCCTGTAGATGGCCCAGGATGTTATGTCCATGCTGGTACTAGGAACACCGCCGATGTCGGCTCCACGGTCCAGAGGCAAGCCACCGCTGGGATCTCTGGAGTCGCCCCCTGCTCAGTAGCAGTCTTGATCAAGCTCTGTTCGCCGTCCACGCGGATCACCCTCGATTCCCACCAGACTGTCTAGTTGAGTTCCGTCCAACTGAGACTCTCTGCACCACTTCACCTTGAGGAGCGAACACTGACGGGACCGAGGCAGACGTCGCCAAAGGTCCTTGTCTCGGAGGGTTACCACAGCCGGTAACAGCACAGACGTCAATGCCATTTCTGCTTGGAATCCCGCTCCAAGACCCCACCAAGACATCGCCTCCGCAGCCCCGGGCATCGATCGCAGTTGTCTCGTCGTCGCAGCTCCGTCTATCGGTGCCAATCACAGAGCAGCTGTTATTGACGGTACCGGTCCTCCATGTTGGGATCGTGGTCCTGTGGTTGGTGTTGCTCCCGGCACCACCGCTCTTCCCAGTCCGGGGACAGCCGCAGGTTGTACATCAGCCCGGCCTCCATTCGTAGTCGTCCATCAATGGGCCAGGCTGAACAACCAGCTCTGCTGGTGCCGCAGCAGGTGCAGTGGCACTGGACCTCGTGGTCGGCCCAATGATACCAGTGGGCACTGTGGCCCACCAACGCAGCCCCCAGTGGGGCTCACTCGGTGGCCGCAGCCTCAGAAGGACCATCGGCTTCCCTCTCCAGACCTCCAAGGAAAGGGTCAGTGGGACGTACATCTTCGGCACCGTGCCTGGAGACTGATCAGAAGGTGGACCCTCCGGTGCCAGCAAACACCCAGAGTACTGCACCGGCCTCCTCGCCCTCCCCAGATGAGGCGATTACGGCCCCACCCCACAGAAGGACTTTAGGGCCCACGAAGAACTCTTAAAAAGGGTGGCATCAAAGGATGGGGGAGCCCTTGGACTCCCTGTTTAATGTGCTGTCCTCTTCAGCGCCGGGCAGGGTAGCCTTGCCTTTCCATGAAAGGGTGGCAAAAATTTCAAATGCCCTGTGGCAAACACCAGCCTCGTTGGCCCCATCTCTATGAGGGTGGAATGCAAGTACTTTGTACCCGCCAAGGGACACGAGTATCCACCAAGGGATACACCCACCTGGCGCCCAACTCCCTTTTGGTCAAGTCGGTCAACCACAGGGAACGGCAGGGCCATCCAGCCCCCCTACCCCGAAAAATAAAGACTCACGGAGGCTGGATTCTTTTGGAAGAAAAATTTATTCGTCATCGAGCTTTCAGTTACGAGTGGCAAACCACCAGGCTCTCCTGGGCCTGTCTGAGTTCAATCTCTGTCTGAGTTCAATCTCCAAGTTCAAGGACTCTCTCCAGGAGCGCAATAGGAAGGAGTTCAAAGTGAGGGTGGAGGAGGGTACAGCAGCTGCCAGGGCAACCCCGCAGGCAGCCTTGGATGCGGCGGACACGGCCACTCAGTCCATGGCCTCCGCGGTGTCCATGAGAAGGGCATCATAGCTCCTGCTCTCTGGGCTGTCCAGCGAGGCACAGACTTCCATGCAAGATTTCCCGTTTCACGGCAAAGCTCTGTTTGCAGAACAAATGGATACAAGGCTGCATGGCATGAAAGACTCCTGCACGACCCTACAAGACTCTGAGTCTCTATGTTTTGGCTCCAGCTAAATCTAAGTTCAAGTCGCAGCAGACTCCCGCTCAGGCCACCCACCCAAATATGAGGCCATATACAAGAAGTTGCAGGACTATAAGAGGTGCTCTCAGAGGCAGTCTCAGCCCACCCACCAAATCTGGGTCCTCCAAGGGCAAGCAGGCGGGGAAAAGGCAGTTTTGACCGGATGCTCGGGGGTGCCCTGCCAGTTCTCATCAGGGATCCACCCTCAATAAAGCTTCCCTTCTCCAATCGGTTGTGTGCTTTCCTCCCGGAGTGGTCGCGGCTGACCTCAGACTGATAGGTCCTCAACACTGTGTCCCGGGGCTACACCATCCAGTTTACTTCCTCCCCGCCCAACCATCCCCCGCCCTCGTCCCTCCTGGGAGACGGCTCGCACAACATTCTGCTCGAGCAGGAGGTGGGGTGGCTCCTGGGCACAGTGGAAGTGGTGACCAGGGAGTTCAAAGGCAAGGGGTACTACACTCGCTATTTCCTTATCTCGAAGGCCAAAGGGGGACTCAGGCCCATCCTGGACCTGTGAAGTTGAACCAGTACGTGGTGAAACTCAAGTTCCACATGGTCTCCCCTGCCTCCATCATCCCCTCCCTGCATCCCGGGGACTGGTATGCTGCCCTCGATCTGCAGGATGCGTACTTCCACATTCAAATATTCAAGGGGCGCAGACACTTTCTCCGTTTTGTGGTGGGGCAGAATCACTACCAATGTACGGTCCTCCCTTTTGGCCTGTCCACTGCCCCCAGGGTATTTGCAAAATGTATGTCAGTGGTAGTGACCGACCTGAGGCACCGGGGCCGGGTCCAGATCTTTCCCTGTCTGGACAATTAGCTGGTCAAGGGCAGCTCCTGGTCGCAGGTCAGGGATCACATGATGTTCCTCCTGTCCACAAGTACCGCTTTGGGCCTGTTGGTAGACACCAAGTCCATGTTCGTCCCGGTTTAACACACAGAGTTTATTGGGGCGCTCCTAAACGCCTTGTCGGCCAGAGCCTTCCTCCCATTGGACAGGTTTGAGATCCTGAAGGGGCTCATTGACATGGTCACAAGGTTACCAGTGACAACGACCAGAGCATGCCTCCGAGATCTTCGGTCACATGTCGGTGTGCACGTACGTGGTCCGTCACGCCAGACTCGGGATGAGGCTTCTCCAGCTCTGGTTGGCCTCGGCGTTCCCCCAGGCCAGGGACAGGATGGACAAAGTCCTCACCATACCTGACTTGGGTACTGCTATGGGAAAAACTTCTGGCACCAGTGCACGTGGCAAGCTCGCACACCTGTTGTGGAACAGACATGAGCAACATCTCGAAGAACACCAGTTACGGAGAAGGTAACTGTTGTTTCTCAATCCCCAGTCTTGATATGATCCATCTGAAGTTTCTAACAGAGCTCTTCGGTTGTTTTGGTGTGGTGATTATTATTTTATTTTATTTTTAAACTCATCTTAATTCTGTCACCAGCAAATTTCATCACTTTACTTTCCCTTCCTTTTGCATATCATTAATAAGTACATTCAGCCCTTACTGGTACCAGTACCAATCCCTGAGGAAACTATTGAGCTTCTCTATGCTCTACTCTGAAGAGATTTCTCTCTCTCTCTCTCTCTGTTCATTACTGCCTTCAGCATGGCTATATGTAAGGAGAGAGACAACTGCTTTTTGTCAATTTTATAGATTTCTCTTGCTTTCTGTGCCTATTATGCTGTTGCACTATTATACAGTATGTGATTTTTGTAGGATTTTCTTGGAGTAACTCAAACCTCAGAAAAGCTTCAATCCAATAATGTTAAGGAACTGTCATGAACCCATAATGGCAAGGCAATTCAGGGTTAAACTCTGCTTACATATTGGAGCACGTAGGTACCAGTGACATAGGGAAGGGTAGGAGAGACGCCTTGGAGGCCAAATTTAGGCTGTTAGGAAAGAGACTGAAATCCAGGATCTCTGTGGTGACATTCTCAGAAATGCTTCCAGTTTCACGTGCAGGGCCAGGTAGGCAGACAGAGCTTCAGAGTCTTAATGCATGGATGAGACAATGGTGTAGAGAGGAGGGATTTAGATTTATTAGGAACTGGGGTAACTTTTGGGATAGGGGGAGCCTATACAGGAAGGATGGGCTCCACCTAAACCAAAGTGGATCCAGACTGCTGGCAGTTAACATTAAAAAGGTTGCAGAGCAGTTTTTAAACTAAGAGATGGGGGGGAAGCCGATTGCTGCAGAGGCACATGTGGATTGGACGGAGACTTCTCTTAGAGGAGATTCTATTGATAGAGATTCTCTAGATTTTAGTCAGGAGGAGAGGATGGAAGAGGATAAAGTACTATCCAGATCAGATGAGAAATATTCGCATAAAGAATCTGACACATCAGAAAAGGGCAGACAAATAAGCAGTAACAAGTTTTTGAAGTGCTTATACACAAATGCTAGAAGTCTAAACAATAAGATGGGTGAACTAGAGTACCTCAAGTTAAAGGAGGATATTGATATAATAGGCATCACAGAAACCTGGTGGAGTGAGGACAATCAATGGGACACAATCATTCCGGGGTACAAAATATATCAGAAGGACAGAACAGGTCGTGCAGCGGGGGAGTGGCACTATATGTGAAAGAAAATGTAGAATCAAATGAAATAAAAATCTTAAATGAATCCATATGTTATGAATCTCTATGGATAGTAATTCCATGCTCTAATAAGAATACAACAGTAGGAATCTATTATTGACCACCTGACCAGGACAGTGATAGTGATGATGAAATGCTAAGGGAGATTAGAGAAGCTATCACAATAAAAAAAACTCAATAATAGTGGGGGATTTCAGTTATCCCCATATTGACTGGGTACATGTCGCCCTCAGGATAAAATGCAGAGACAAAATTTCTCAATACTTTAAATGGCTGCTTCTTGGAGCAGCTGGTACAGGAACCCACAAAGGGAGAGCCAACTTTCGATCTAGTCCTGAGTGGAGCGCAGGATCTGGTCCAAGAGGTAGCTAAAACAGGACCGCTTGGAAATAGTAACCATAACATTTAACATTCCAGTGGTGGGAAGAACATCTCAACAGCCCAACACTATGGCATTTAATTTCAGAAAGGGGAACTATGCAAAAATGAGGAGGTTAGTTAAACAGAAATTAAAAGGTATGGTGACTACAGTGAAATCCCTGCAAGCTGCATGGACACTTTTCAAAGACACCACAATTGAGGCTCAACTTAAATGTATACCCCAAATTAAAAAACAGTCAAAGAACTAAAAAAGAGCCACTGTGGCTTAACAACCATGTAAAAGAAGCAGGGAGAGATAAAAAGGCATCTTTTAAAAAGTGGAAGTCAAATCCTAGTGAGGTAAAAAGAAAGGAGCATAAACACTGCCAAATTAAGTGTGAAAATGTAATAAGAAAAGCCAAAAAGGAGCTTGAAAAACAGCTGGCCAAAAACTCAAAAGGTAATAACAAAATGTTTAAGTACATCAGAAGCAGGAAGTCTGCTAAACAACCAGTGGGTCCCCTGGATGATCGAGATACAAAAGGAGCACTTAAAGACAATAAAGTGGTCGCAGAGAAACTAAATGAGTTCTTTGCTTCAGTCTTCACGGCTGAGGATGTTTGGGAGATTCCCAAACCTGAGCCATCTTTTGTAGGTGACAAATCTGAGGAATTTGTCACAGATTGAAGTATCACTAGAGGAGGTTTTGGAATTAATTGAGAAATTTAACAGTAACAAGTCATTGGGACCAGATGGCATTCACCCAAGAGTTCTGAAAGAACTCAAATGTGAAATTGCAGAACTATTAACTATGGCTTGTGTCAAGGTTCCTCCCCCACTCTGAACTCTAGGGTACAGATGTGGGGACCTGCATGAAAACCTCCTAAGCTTACTTTTAACCTAAAACTTCCCCAAGGTACAAATTAATTTTATCCCTTGTCCTTGGAATATCCACTGCCATCACCAAACTCTAACTGGGTTTACTGGGAAACGTAGTTTGGACACGTCTTTCCCCCCAAAATCCTCCCAACCCTTGCACCCCACTTCCTGGGAAAGGTTTGGTAAAAATCCTCACCAATTTGCTTAGGTGACCACAGACCCAAACCCTTGGATCTGAGAACAATGAAAAAGCATTCAGTTTTCTTACAAGAAGACTTTTAATAGAAATAGAAGTAAATAGAAGTAAAGAAATCCCCTCTGTAAAATCAGGATGCTAGATACCTTACAGAGTAATTAGATTCAAAACATAGAGAATCCCTCTAGGCAAAACCTTAAGTTACAAAAAAGACACACAGACAGAAATAGTCATTCTATTCAGCACAATTGTTTTCTCAGCCATTTAAAGAAATCATAATCTAACACATACCTAGCTAGATTACTTACTAAAAGTTCTAAGACTCCATTCCTGTTCTATCCCCAGCAAAAGCAGCATACCAACAGACACAGACCCTTTGTTTCTCTCCCTCTTCCCAGCTTTTGAAAGTACCTTGTCTCCTCATTGGTCATTTTGGTCAGGTGCCAGCGAGGTTACCTTTAGCTTCTTAACCCTTTACAGGTGAGAGGAGTTTTCCTCTGGCCAGGAGGGATTTTAGAGTGGTTTACCCTTCCCTTTATATTTATGACAGCTTGTAACCTGTCCTTTAAATCAGCTACTGTACCCAATGACTGGAAGATAGCTAATGTAACACCAATATTTAAGATGGGCTCTAGAGGTGATCCTGGCAATTACAGACCAGTAAGTCTAACGTCAGTACTGGCTAAATTAGTTGAAACAGTAGTAAAAAATAAAATTGTCAGACACATAGAAGAACATAAATTGTTGTGCAAAAGTCAACATGGTTTCTGTAAAGGGAGATCATAGAATATCAGAGTTGGAAGGGACCTCAGGAGGTCATCTAGTCCAACCCCCTGTTCAAAGCAGGACCAATCCCCAATTTTTGCCCCAGATCCCTAAATGGCCCCCTCAAGGATTGAACTCACAACCCTGGGGTTAGCAGGCCAATGCTCAAACCACTGAGCATTCTTCCCTGGCCTCCATCCATCACCCCCAAGGCACAAGATCATATCTTACTAATCTATTAGAGTTCTTTGAGGGGGTCAACAAACATGTGGACAAGGAGGATCCAGTGTATGTAGTGTACTTAGATTTCCAGAAAGCCTTTGGCAAGGTCCCTCTCCAAAGGCTCTTACGTAAATTAAGTTGTCATGGGATAAGAGGGAAGATCCTTTCATGGATCGAGAACCGGTTAAAAGACAGGGAACAAAGGGTAGGAATAAATGGTAAATATTCAGAATGGAGAGGGGTAGCTAGTGGTGTTCCCCAAGGGTCAGTCCTTGGACCAGTCCTATTCAACTTATCCATAAATGATCTGAAGAAAGGGGTATACAGTGAGGGGGCAAAGTTTGCAGATGATACTAAACTGCTCAAGATAGTTAAGACCAAAGCAGACTGTGAAGAACTTCAAAAAGATCTCACAAAACTAAGTGATTGGGCAATAAAATGGCAAATGAAATTTAATGTGGATAAATGTAAAGTAATGCACATTGGAAAAAATAACCCCAACTATACATACAGTATGATGGGGGCTAATTTAGCTACAACGAATCAGGAGAAAGATCTTGGAGTGATCATGGATAGTTCTCTAAAGATGTGCACGCAGTGTGCAGCGGCAGTCAAAAAAACAAATGGGATGTTAGGAATCATTAAAAAAGAGAGAATAAGAAGGAGAATATCTTATTGCCCTTATATAAATCCATGGTATGCCCACATCTTGAATACTGTGTAGAGATGTGGTCCCCTCATCTGAAAAAAGATATACTGGCATTAGAAAAGGTTCAGAAAAGGGCAACTAAAGTGATTAGGGGTTTGGAAGGGGTCCCATATGAGGAGAGATTAAAGAGGCTAGGACTTTTCATCTTGGAAAAGAGGAGACTAAGGGGGGATGTGCTAGAGTTATATAAAATCATGAGTGGTGTGGAGAAAGTGAATAAGGATAAGTTATTTACTTGTTCCCATAATATAAGAACTAGAGGCCACCAAATGAAATTAATGGGCAGCAGGTTTAAAACAAAGAAAAGGAAGTTCTTCTTCACTCAGCGCACAGTCAACCTGTGGAACTCCTTGCCTGAGTTGGTTGTGAAGGCTAGGACTATAACAGGGTTTAAAAGAGGATAAATTCATGGAGGTTAAGTCCATGAATGGCTATTAGCCAGGATGGGGAAGGAATGGTGTCCCTAGCCTCTGTTTGTCAGAGGGTGGAGATGGGTGGCGGGAGAGAGATCACTTGATCATTACCTGTTAGGTTCACTCCCTCTGGGGCACCTGGAAATGGCCACTGTCGGTAGACAGGATACTGGTTTGGATGGACTTTTGGTCTGACTCAGTATGGCCATTCTTATATTCATGTGTAGCAGGCATCAGTAGAGCTGTGAGCACTGGTTTCAGTAAACCAAAAGCACTGGATTCACTTGAAGTATGTTTGTATCTTCCAGTTTGCTTGGGTTTTTTAATTCATCTAAAATTCCATGTGCATCTAGTGAACCTCATTAGGTTCAGTGTGAAATGAGAGTTCTCTTTGCAGGCTACATCTTTCACCAACAAATCTTAACTGTCTGACCTTTGTATCAAACCATCTTCTAACTGTGAGGCACAGTAGCTTTTGTTTTCTTTAATATCCCAGCATCTTCAAAGGTTAGGTGGCTGGCCCTTCCTGGGTTGTTAAGGTGGTGACAAACAGGCTTGCTGTTCAGAAGGGTCACCGAGGAAGTCCTGTTCTCTCATGAAACCTGTAACATTTTTATGGGGCTTGAAGTATATGTCTAGCCACCATGGTTGTAAACCTTCAGGACACAGTCCACTCATGGACTGATGGTGCTAGGAAGGAACTTCGTCTGCGGGCAGAAGTTACAGCCTTCCTACCCAGCCTCTCCCCAGAAAGTAAATGGCAGGAGATAGGTCTGTTGGCAAGGCATATAGTGTAAATGAAGAAGAGTGGCCCAGTTCAGCCTGAATCTCAAAAGTCTGCATGAATCTCAAACTTGTGCTTTTTCTTGAAAATTGTGTAAAACCTTGTGTATTTATTTTGGTTTGTGTGTCCTATTTTGGAGTATCTAACAGTTTGTCTTGACTAGGATTTAAGGATGTGTTGTTACAATGTGTTAGCTAATCTTGTTCTTGATCTTGTTCACCCATTCCTGACACTGCAGTGTACATTTTAACGCACTGTAGCTGGTTGCGTTGAAGTGTTGCACACCACCTGGTCTAAACCAGAATAATAAAATACTTCAGTTAGAATGTGTTGGTTACTATGTCCAATGCACCATTAATTCCTAGTCAAGACAAACCCCGACTCAGTTTCTTATCAACGTAAGCTAAATTGCAATAAGTCACTCTTAAACTGAAATAACAGTGCCTACACTGGATATTCAGTGGATATTGTCACTCAGTCAGACAAAGGAGAAAAGAGGGAGTGAAAAATATTAGTGACATGGGAAGATTTCCATATGAGAATAAATGAAAAAGATTTGGGGCTTCTGTTGTGAGAGGAGACAAAGAAGAGGTACATAAAATAATGATGGTATTGACAAGATTAATCATGTTATTTACTCTTAATAAAAGAATAAGGGGACACTAAACTATAAAGGAAATAAAATTAATATTTGACATACTTTTTTTACACAACTTATAGTTAACTTGTGGAACTCGTTACCACAAGCCCTTGTGCTGAATATATAGGTCTGGGAGTCCAGAGAGCTGGTTTTTCTTCCTGGTTCTCATGCACATTTCGACCAGAATTCATTGGACTCAGAGGATCTTCTGGCAGAGAAATGTTCATTAATGGGGACACATTGGTGCAAACTGCTTGCAACCTGCGCACCACTAAGGATGCTGGCACACAGCACAGAAAACATGAGGGGGCAGGCCAGCGAGGGGGTCAAAGGCAGGTTGGTCAGAGATGTCTTGATTCAGTGCGTTTCCCAGGCTGTTTTCATTTCTCATATGAGGCTCCTATTGAGGAAGCCAGTGGCGTGGTGAAGGGCTTCTCTGGTGCTACTGTTTCTGTAGGGGTGAGTCTGGCACTTTTTGTGTGACCCTTGACAAATTGCTTAGAGACAGGTTTTTCAAAAGTGGCCTCTCGTTTTGTTTCCTTAACTTCTGTGTTCAGCTTCAGCTTTTCACAGATGCTGAGTATCCATAGCTCCCAATGACCTCAACAGGATTTGTGGGTGCTCAGCACTCTTCTTAAAATCAGGCTATGAATTATCGGTTTAGCTACCCCAAAATGAAGGCACCTAAAGTTCGAGATCATTCTTTAAACATAGATCATCATGTCCTAGTGCTTCAGTTTCCTGAAATGAAGAATATGAATAATAAAATATGCCTACTTCCCAGTGGTGCTGTGAAGCTAAATTCATTGAAGTTTGTGGAGCACTTTGCCACACTCTGCTGGAAGGAACTATAGAAGTGCTAGGCATTATTTACAGTAAAACCCGCCAAGAGCTACCACTCATGGGATTTAGCAAAAGTGGTCATTTGTAGGAGATGGTCTCTTCAAAGGCATGGTATGGTGTTACCACCCTTACTTCTCTGCTGCTGCGCTACATTCAGAGCTGGGCACCTGGAGAGTGGTGGCTGCTGGCCAGGTGCTCAACTCTGAAGGCAGCACTGGTTCCAGCAGTAGCAGAGAAGTAAGCCTGGCAATACTATACCATGCCACCCTTACTTCTCTGCTGCTGCTGGTGGTGTTGCCTTTAGAGTTGGGCACCTGGCCAGCAGCCACTGCTCTCCGACCACCTAGCTCGGAAGACAGAGTGGCGAGCAGCAACTGCTGGTGGCACCCAGCGTGGAAAGGAGTAAGAAAATGTGGTTGCTGGTTGCAGATGACAGGTGATCACTCTTCACAGTTAAATGAAAGAGGAAAAAGTTCCATGACCTCTGCAAGTCATGACAGTTGGTGTCTCTTTAGAGGGGGTTGCTAAGGCAGGTTTTACTGTATTTTAATATTTGATTTAATGTTTTTGATTAAAAAAATCAATGAAATTGTCAAAGACCAGGTTATAACCTGGTAGGCAGTTGAAATGGAGCATTCACAAATGGAGCATTCACTGAGAAGCTTGAATTTTTTCCCCACATTAAATTCAGCAAAACAAATTGACCAAAAAACAATGAAAAATGCTATACTATTTTAATTAGTAAGAATTTCTTTTTTGGTCCTCTTAGGTAAAGTCTGTGTCTTGCAAGAGACTGTCTTGACATGGAGTCTTAATTGGAACAGACTTTGGATACAGGGAGGGTTAAAAGTGCAGTGGATGGCAGACTAGAATGTGAATCTTAAGAGGAAAAACTATAAAAATTTTAAAATTGAATGAAATACATTTAACTCAAAAGGACACTGAATTATTTAGGACTTGTATATTTGTGTGCTTGTATTTACAGTACCTAACATAGATAAACAAAATTCTCATGAGATATTTTTAATACCAGTAATGAAAATTTCAATCTGCCTTGACAGAAACTCAAACCAAACAGTCATGTAATGCACGAGAACTGCAGGTTAAATAGGCTATAAACAGAGAGTAAAACTGACCTGTTTTTTGACTCAAAGCAAAATGAAGTGTAATAAAATCATAATATGAGTGGCTATGAATCTCTGAATATACTGGATTTTAAAAATTCTTCAGTTTTATTATATTGGGGTTGGGGTTAGTAGCACAAAAAGAAAAATGTTTTTAGAATCCTGTCTGTTGTTTTTATCTCAACGTTCTCCCCCTTAAGAGGGGAAACTCAGTTAAAACATCCACACCAACTTACCCATAAATATTAGGTACCTTTGCATTATTGGAACATATATTTTGTGGTTTAAATATAATTTTAAAAATCACAAACTTTTATTAGCTTTCTGATGACATCACTAAACAGTACTGTGCGGGGATGGAAAAAAATATCCAGTCCTGAATTTTGATATTAAAATGCCTGAGTGAGTAAGGTGATTTTCAAAGTGACAGAGAACAGAACACAACACTTTTAGCTCACTTCTGGGTTGATTCTTACATTCACTACTCCAGGGGATCAAACTGAACTGAAGCCAGTGAAAACCTTGCATAGTGATACAGATCTGCAAATCAGGCAACTAGGGACTATTTCAGATTAAAATAAAAAGGATAAAAGAGTCATGAGACCTATTTGAAATTTATATAATGACAAATTCAGGTTCCCAAATAAGAAATGCTATTTTGTATTCAAAAAAATTAGTTCAAGAATGAGGAAAAATGTAGCCATGGTCCTTAAAAGTTGAGGTGAATAATAATGCAGCAACGGTTACAGCAAAAGTGTGAAGTGATTTATGCCAATTGTTTTCCCCTTTCTTGGTCTCTGTATCAAGAGAAGACACCGCAACTCATATATAATGCATCTCTACAGAAATCTTTCAGATCTCTAAACTTATAGGTGAAGGCTTATACATTTGTTTTTCTGCAGAGAAAATGTGTCCCAATTCAATGTATGGAACTAGATGCCCCCCCTCCCTTTTTTTTTTAAACTATAGTAGTAACAAACTTTGTCAGATTGAAGCAAAAAATATTAAAAATTCTGTTGTTCTGCATTAGTTACGAGAAGATGAACTCAAAGTAGTCTATTTATAGGAGAACTAATGGACATGCCTAACTTGACCTACTTTTTCCGAGTACTGTACTTCACAGAGAAAACATATGCGCTATGCTTGTGTGAATACTGGCTTTGAACACAGTTTTTCTTCCTTTAAAAAAAAAAAAATGTTGCCAAAGCTACCATCAAGCCCTTTTGAATGTTTTTCTTTTTGGTTCTTGAACACACTAACCCTTTTTATAGAGATTGTAATGAGATCTTTCTTCTTCATAAGTATTAATGTGACAAAAAGTTTGTAACTATTTATTTTAATACAAAATAAACATGGATTTTGCTGTGTTCCCTGTAACAAAGTTCCAGCTTAGTTTAACATCAAGCAGGGAAAATGTTAGCTAACAAATTTAGGAACCTCATTTTGCAAAGTTCTGTCATCAAAATAAAAAATGTGTTTCCCCCCAAAAGTTCTCCAATATTACTGTTTGACGGGTTTAAGTAGCTGTGGTGCCTACTTGTTGCATTGATAAAATGCATTATATTTGATAGGAACTGTACTTGCTTTTAACACCTTTCAGCAACAACTGACAGAAACTGTTTGGGTTATTTTATTTTTAGATACATGCTTTGATTTGAAATAAGGTGCAGATCTGGAAGTCTAAAATGAATGCAGTTAAATTGTTTAGCAATATGTCTTAATACAATAGTTTGCAGAATATTTCAGTTCAGACATTTTTAATCTAATGTGAACATTTTGGTTTAAACTTTCAAATGAGTCATTGGGGAAGTTGTCATCTGATTATTAGACTCGAGGAGCTTGAGTTCTAATTCATTCTGAGACATGCAATAATTGAGTGACCTTGAGGTAAGTTAAATGACCTTGTGTCTCCATTGCCCTATTGGACAAAAAGTAAAAGCATTATATATATTTATATCAGGCTTGATATTTGAACTAAACCTTCCTAGGTAAATGTATTATAGACCATACTGTAACTGTAGCCCTGTGTAATGTTCACAACTAAATCCATCTAAAAATCTGTCCCATGTTTTCGTAACAGCAAAACATAACTTTATTGGTCTGTCTTAAATGTTGACCCCACTATTTAGTTAACACAGACAGATCTTGATAGGTTCCATATGTTAGTCTACAAATTGGACATCAAGAATGTGCAATGCCAGAGGTTTGATCAGGTTTGATCCTGAGGTCAAGGCTAAAGTTTTTTTTGTTTTGTTTTTAATTTATTTAAGTAGCACAATCCACTGTTTTGTGGAACTTTATATAAAAATAGAAAGTGTATAAAAATCTGCAACAATGTAATTATATGAAATGAGCCCATTTTATTTTCAAGTGACCAATCAATTTGATGGAATGTTAATATTTATACATAGGTCTAATACATATACCACAAAATAAATACTTGTGTTGTGAAATAATGAAAAAGAATTGCCTGTAATTTTATATTAATCAGATCTCCTAGAAAGCACTTTAGATACACTGGAAATTGCTGAGAGTGTTTTTTATGCTGCATTTTATATATTTGAAATATTTAGCACAATAAAGATCAGTACTTTCCTATTACATGCCATCTTTCTTATTCCTTATCTGTCATCTCATCATTTTTCAAAAACATACTGTAGTGGGCTCACCAATAGGTGTCACTACCAACACTGAAATGTGCTTATACTAATAAATGTAAACCCTAAGAAAAGATTTTTTACCATTTAACTTGTTTATGGTTATGGATTATTCTGCAAGTGAGTTATTGACATAAAATAATTATAATAGCTAATTTTCTTGATGTTTTGTGTCAAAAATGATTTTGCATTATTTCCAGTAAAAGAGCTAAAAAGTAGGTCACGGATCCCAAATGTTATCAGATGGCTGAAGAAGAAACACATCTGATACAGACTTAGGCTAAAGCATTTTGTGGCAACATGTTCTGGCCAAAAGACCTATTTTCTTAAGGCTTTAATAAACAGCATTTTGTCAGTATTATTGATCCCAGAATTGGCCTGATTTGGGCACATTTTACACTTACTTTGCAGTTTGTGAATGAGGACACAAGAACGTATTAATGAGTATACAAGGTGTTAAGATTAATGGAAAATGGGTGAATAACATTTGCTATGGAGATGACACAGTTTGTTGGCTGATTCCAAAGAAGGTCTGATGATGATAGAGGAGATTATATATGAATATGACAAAGCATATGGTATACAGTTGAGTGTGGACAAGACCAAATCTGTGGTTGTATGGTGGGATCCTGAAAACTTGCAAGATACCAGTGACTTACATGGCTATATCGCAAGTGAGAAATTATTGCTATTCAGGAAACATCATTACAGCAGATGCAGAATTGGATACTGAAGTCAGCACCACAATAGGAAGAGTGAAAGACATTCTAGACGAATAACGTCTGATGAGAAGGGATATAAATCTGAAGACTAAGTTCTTGAAAACTTACATTTAGTTTGTGTTAAATTACGGCTAAGGCATGTGTACATTCAGATAATTAATAATAAAGAAACAGCAAATTATGGTGTAACAAGAATTCTGAAAATATCATAAATAGACCTTGTAACCAATGAAAAAGCGCTGGAGATGATTGGAACTATGCAAATACTAGTTCAGAGAGCTTATGAAAAGAATGTTACGATTTGAGGATGCATTTTAAGAGGATCAGCGGGTGACACAAGTTTATGGCAGTGGAACAGGAAGTAGAAAAAGAAGATCTTGGATGCATGATGCGGTATCTTGGATGTATCAAAAGGACTATTAATCCACAAAGAGATTAGCAGAGGATTATACAGAATGGAATACCATAGTTGCAAACCTCCAATAATGGAGATGCCACATAAGAATAAATGAGTATTGAAGGTACAGGGCAGTGAGGTATCAGGCATGTAATTTCTAACACTATTTGCATTACAATTATTAGGAAACAAATTGCTGCTGAATATTGAGAGCTCTGGTGTTCCTGTTTTATGAACAGTGGGGGAGTGACGCTAGAATGATCCTTTCAAATATGCCTCACACCTGAACTGGCAGAAGCATCTGCAGGGGTGAGATTGTATTTCACTCTTTTTATCCATTTAGTTCTTGTCTTCTTTTTCAATAATCCTGGATCATACAATCACTAAGGATCAGATTGCAATACACTTACTCAGGGTGAATAGCACTTTTCACCATGAGTAGTCACATTGAAGTCAGTGGGACTACTAATGCCATAAAGTGCTATTCAGTGTGTGAAAGGGTATCACAATTTGGCCCTTAGTGACTAATATATTTTACAATATATTACCATGACTATTCAAATTTACTTACACTTTATAACTAGCATTGCTTTGGAAAGCAGTGAAGGAGCTGCATATTAATCTTTCTATTATTTCTACCCTTAGCTCACTCCATTGCAGATTTGCTGAGAATATTAGAGCTTTATGGAGTCTCTTATTTTGCAGTGTTCTCTCTTCACTGGTGAGCAAAGACTATTAGAAAGTCTATTAAGTGTGTATTTCTATTGACACAAACACTTTAGGCCAGTGTGCATCTGAGTCTTACTGCGTTTTTTGTTGTAGCTCTTTGGCAAGCTGTCATGTTAAGGTCAGTGTTAAAGCCCCATCTATTAGAGATATGTCAGCAACAATAGCTAACCTGAAATTGGTTCTGCCACATGAGATCCGCAAGGCAACCCCATGAAGCTGATTACATGACTTTACTATGCAATAGCATTTGATAAAAGTACAGGCAGATCACATTCAATGTGTCTATTCTGCAAGGTCTATTAACGAGCTGAGAAGTCCAGCTGTTTCTAGTTACTTGGGACATCTCCAAGTCTCTTGTCATGCATTCCAGGTTGTGTATATGTAGGTTTCTTTTGTGTTATATGTAGTTAAAACAAAGGTTTGTTTTTTTTTCCTGGCACTATAGCTTGTTCTTTTGGAGCAGGTTTTTATGAGTTGATTTTCGTCTTACTAAGGCTGTGCTGCATTTTCTGGTTAATAAGTTTCTGAATGTGATGTGAAGAAGATCTCACTTCAGTATTGTCTTCCTCACATATACAGAGGTATGTGGGAAACACTCACAACTAAGACAATGAGAAATTACCTATACATTTGTCCTTTGAAAGGATCACACTGAATAAGTCCCAAGACACCTAGCTACTACTCTTTCCTTTACAAACTCTCGCTTGTCCTGAGGTGAGAGGAAAAACCTCAGAGCCAACAAAACTCTCCAGAAATTACATTTTTAATAGTTCACCATAAAAAAATAAAGATTCTTGCCACATGTTTTTAGTGAACACCTACTTTTTCATTATAAAGCTCTTTTATAACATTTCTTAATGAAACAAACAAACAAAACCAAATTAACATCCTGTTTTTTCTCCGAGGCAATCTTTTGTCTTAAGTAGCAGAATTGGCAACACAGCCACAAATCAAATTCTCAAATACGAAAATATCTGGTGTAACCTGCCAAACTTAAATCTTTGGTACAGTAGAACCTCAGAGTTACAAACTCACTCAACTGTATACCTCATTTGGAGCCAGAAGTACGCAATCAGGCAGAAGCAGAGAATACCAAAAAAAAAAAAAAAAAAAGAAGAAGAAAAAAGTGCAATACTGTGGCTAAATGTAACATATAAAAGGAAAGCAGCATTTTGCTTCTGCATAGTTTCAAAGCTGTATTAAGTCAATGTGCAGTTGTAAACTTTTGAAAGAACAACCATAACACTTTGTTCAGAGTTATAAACAACCTCCATTCCCAAGGTGTTTATAACTCTGAGGTTCTACTATGTTTGTTTATTTCTACGCTGAGGTTCTACTGGAATTTAGTGACAACCACAGTACAGTCCAGTACTGTATATTCAAACCCTCTTTCTCCGTGACTGCTGCCTCAAGAGGGGTAGCTGATAATGTGCCTGAGCAATACTTACGATGGGTGCCATTGAAGTCAGTATGGCTAAATGTGTGATGAGGTGCTATACAACATACACATTAGAGAATAGGTCCACAGCGATTACCGGTGAAATGTCATAAATTGTGACCTTCAGGATACTGGGGTTCTAGTATATATGATCAGAGGACAAATATAGGTCTAGATTGTGCCATTCAGTCACAGTTTGGTCTTCCTCCTGGAGCTTTCAGGCATGCAGAGACTTCATACCTGCTGCAACAGTCCTTTCTGTGGTGCAGCTTATTTCCCCTGTGAAAGCTGACAAATAAAAAGTAATCTGGGATTAATGAAGGATATAAACTAACAAAAATAACTATTGGCTGGTTTGGGGGGGGGGGGGCGGGTTGGTGGTGGGAGCGTGTGAGGTTTTAATTTAGGGTCTCTTTGGTTTCTTATTTTCTGCCCATCACCAATGACATCTGTGTGCCTAATATGGATTGCAAAAAAAGCACCTTTCTAATTGTGAAAGAGAATTTGTATTTTTTGTTTTGTTTCTGTGTTTATTCAAGAGCTTCCATTTTTCATGTTATCTTTGTAACCATTCAGATTTGAAAATTGTTCTTCTCTGGAGATTCAGCAGTTAATCAGGAAGTGAGAACATTAGCACGAAAGCTTGAGGCTAGTGTACTTGTGCAAGTTAAGATACTGGAAAAAGGTCTGTAAAGAGCTGTTTCCCACCAAACCTGATCATAAAGAGAAAGAAGCTACTTCATGTCGTAGGGGTCCACACAAACATTTATAAAACACTGCTCAGAATTTAATAGCCAATACAGCATCTCTCACCTGTTATAAGCAAAATAATCATTACACTTAAGCACAACAGCACAAAATTGGGGAATAAGGATTAGAGTAGTAGGGTTATTTTAGTAATGGAAACAAAATGTTTACTTTGTGTTTACCAGCTGAAATAAAATTTGCTTCTGTGCAATATTTTAAGAATTATTTTTAATGACAGTCTGTTCTCCTCTGCAGTGAAATCTGTTAGTAGAACACTTCACCTTCTGTTATGAGTATTCCACGTCATGGTTCTTGTTTTAGATCATTTATACTACTTCATTTCATTATATTACAAGAACGAATGCCATAAAAATAAGTTTGATTAATCTTTCCAATATGTTGAAATCAGTATATCAAAAAGGTTATTTTTAGACATGCATATGGTGGATGGACCCATCATGCATTAATATTATGCTTATTGGTACTGTATTATAGATGGGACTGCACCCTCCATCCCAGGACTACAGGGCAGAAGCCGGACTTTGTCTGTAATAACTGCTCCCTGATGCCCCTGGGCTAAACACTGGAACTGTGAGCAAGGAGTCTCTCTCTCCTGTGTGCTCAATATTTACTACATGGAAAAAAATTAAAGAACATCAAGTTCAAAGTAACGTGCTCAAAAGTTAGGAAATGCCTGAATTAAGTTGGCCTGTGCATCCTTAATTTAGCATCCTTGAATATATGCATTATGATAGTCTTTAATTATATCATCCCTAGGTCTGTCAGTTAATCGCAGTTAACTCAGATGATTAACTCAAAAAATTAATCGTGATTAATCGCAGTTTTAATCGCACTGTTAAACAATAGACTATCAACTGAAATTTATTAAATATTTTTGGACTTTTTCTACATGTTCAAATATATTGATTTCAATTACAACACAGAATACAAAGTGTACAGTGCTCACTTTATTTTTTTTATTACAAATATTTGCACTATAAAAATGACAAAAGAAATAATATTTTTCAATTCACCTCATACAAGTATTGTAGTTCAATTACTTTATCCTGAAAGTGCAACTTACAAATGAAGATTTTTTTTTGTTACCTAACGGCACTCAAAAACAAAACAATGTAAAACTTTTGAGCCTACAAGTCCACTCAGTCCTACATTTTGTGCAGCCAATCGCTCAGAGAAACAAGTTTGTTAATATTTATTGAAGATCATGCTGCCTGCTTCTTATTTACAATGTCACCAGGCATTCACGTGGCTTTTTTGAAGTGCAAGTATTTTTTGAAGTGCAAGCAGTGCAAGGTATTTACGTGCCAGATATGCTAAACATTCCTATCCCCCTTCATGCTTCAGCCACCATTCCAGAGGACATGCGTTTGTGCTGATTACGGTTGTTAAAAATCAATGTGTTAATTAAATTTGTGACTGAACACCTTGGGGGAGAACTGTATGACTCCTGTTCTGTTTTACCTGCATTCTGCCATATATTTCATGTTATAGCAGTCTCATGATGACCCAGCACGTTCGTTTTAAGAACACTTTCACTGCAGATTTGACAAAACACAAAGAAGGTACCAATGTGTGATTTCTAAAGATAGCTACAGCACTCAATCCAAGGTTTAAGAATCTGAGATGCCTTCCAAAATCTGAGAGGGATGAGGTGTGGAACATGTTTTCAGAAGTCTTAAGAGTAACACTCCGATGTGGAAACTACAGAACCTGAACCATCAAAAAAGAAAACCAACCTTCTGCTGGTGGCATCTGACTAATGATGATGAAAATGAAAATGCATTAGTCTGCACTGCTTTAGATTGTTATCGAGCGGAACCTGTCATCAGCATGGATGCCTGTCCTCTGGAATGGTGGTTGAAGCATGAAGGGACATATGAATCTTTACTACATCTGGCACATAAATATCTCATGACGCCAGCTACTACAGTGCCATGTGTATGCCTGTTCTTACTTTCAGGTGACATTGTAAACAAGAAGTGGGCAGCATTATCTCCTGCAAATATAAACAAACTTGTTTGAACGATTGGCTGAACAAGAAGAAGGACTGAATGGAGGCTCTAAAGTTTTACATTGTTTTGTTTTTGAATGCAGGATTTTTTTGTATATATTTCTACATTTGTAAGTTCAACTTTCATGATAAAGTAATTGCACAACAATACTTGTATTAGCTGAATTGAAAAATACTATTTCTTTTGTTTTTTACAGTGCAAATATTTGTAATAAAAATAAATATTAAGTGAGCACTGTATACTTTGTATTCTGTTGTAATTGAAATCAATATATTTGAAAATGTAGAAAACATCCAAAATATTTAAATAAATGGTATTCAATTAGTGTTTAACAGCACAATTAATCACGATTAATTTTTTTAATCGCTTGACAGCCCTAATCATCACATACAATTTTTTCATAGGACCTCTGCCTCATTCAGTGCACTGCATGGGTGGTGCTCCCTTACTGAATAGCTATTCAATATTTTTTCCCCTTGTTCAATCTGTGGTCTCATGCCTTATTTACTGCATGCTATTCAAATCCTGCTCTGAAGACAGAATTATTAATTTTCTCATGGGCTTTTCTGTGACACTCATCCCTATCGTGTCTGAGTGCTTCACAAACTTTAATTAATTTGTTTTCACAATACAAGGTAGCCAGGGTGCCCAGTGTTCAGCCGTAAAGTCTGGTAGAAAAGGGGACCTGACAGTGTCTGGTCACCACAGGTCGGGGAGGTGGGGAGGCACCGGATCGTCACCTGTGCCAGCCCCTACTCAGCCAGGACAGCCTCCTACTTGTGTCAGCTGCAGCTCCCGCCCAACCTGGATGAGGGTGAGGAGAAGGGAAGAGCAGTGAGCGATGGGGGCAGGGCTTGAGGGGCAAAGGTGGGGCCTCGAGTGGAAGAGGTGAGGTGGAGGATGTTCTGGCACTCCTGCTGGAGATTTTAAATAATACAAAGTTTGCAACACCCCACCCCAGTGAGAGGAGGGAGGTGGTAGTATCTCCATTTCACACACTGGTAGCTGAGGCACAGAAATATTAAGATAAAAAGTACCCACCAATTTGGGTGCTCAGAGATGCCTAGGACCTGATTTTTCAGGGTGAGCATTATACCACACTTTTATATGTTTGAAGTACAGCTCCCATTGACTTCTGTTGCAGCTGTGAGGGCTCAGCATTTCTGCATCTTAGACCCCAGGTTTAAGTGACTTGAGTAACATCAGATGGCAGAGGCAGGGATAGAATATACTTCTTCAGGACAGCATTCTACTACCTTAATCACAA